>NW_025336346.1:11291863-11346341 GCF_004798865.1 Varanus komodoensis
CCCCCTGTCCTTCTCCCTGCACAGGTCATCGTACAGGGCGACCAAGGCAGATTCAGTACCGTACCCGGGTCTGAAGCCGGACTGAAATGGGTCCAGATAATCAGTTTCATCCAAGAGTGCTTGGAGTTGTCCCGCCACCACCCGCTCCAACACCTTGCCCAGAAACGGGATGTTAGCCACTGGTCTATAGTTAGTGGCCATCTCTGGATCCAGTGACACTTTCTTCAGGACCGGTCGGACTACCGCCTCCTTTAAAGGGGCAGGCACCCGACCCTCCCTCAGAGAAGCGTTAACCACTTCCAAGATCCAGGTCCCAGTCCCGTGCTTGAAATTATTTATATAATTTATACATAGGACATTTATATAATATTCATTTATATAATATACATAGGACAGGGATATTGGTTGGTTTGAATGGTTCAACATTATAAATGTGAGTCAATGTTATGTAGTGGTTCAGATTGTGGGGCTGGGACTCAGGCAGTCTGGGTTCTAGTTTCCATGTAGCCATTGAGATGAATGGTTAGCTTTGGGCCAGGCACAGACTTTCAGTCCAACCTACCTCACAGGGTTGTTGTTGTGGGGTAAAGATTGAGAGCAGCAGCAGGAGGAGCCTGATGTTAGTCACTTTGTGTTTGTTGTAAGAAGAAACTGTTGGATATACATCTAATAAATGTTTTCTGCATGGTGCAAAGCTTATTTTTATTTTTGAGAACATTCCCTGTTTAATCTCCAGCTGCTGTTAGTTTAAGACTTTTTAATTAGCTTTGTCTCTCTTATAAAATTTCTTATTTCCTGCATTGTAGACTAAATACATATTTCCTGGTCATGGATTTTGACATTCTTGCCAATTTAACAGATTCCACTTACTTTTGAAACATCCCAACATCATGTTGATAAACATGTCACAAAAGGCCTAATTACTTTTATTTTCATTTTGTGGGCACTTTATAAGATATGCCACCATTGACTGATAGTAGGAAAAAAAACTTAAAGCATTTTATTGGCAAACAGTTTGGGTGGGGTGGACTGGGATGGGTTTGGCATCCCTAGAAAATTTTGCAGGCGTCTCCTAAGATTTACAGCCAAGCAACATGATTTCTTCATCACTGCCACAGCACAAACCATAGAAACAGAGAAACAGAGCGAGTCAGAAGGGGTCTCCCGGGCCATCTAGTCTGACCCCCGGCTCCAGCTGGCTCCGCTCACGACATGCCCACCATGTGCATGTCCATGATGTTATACTGGTCATTGCAGAAATGTTCCTTTGTCATTGCAAACAGATTTGCTGGCACAAGTGTTTGGATCTGAGTGTCATAAACTGAAATCCCACTGAAAGACTTCTAGGTTATTAATGCTGTTTTGTACTATGGAATGCCTTGGTTATATAATTACTTAGGTACTGGTGGCAGGTGGTTGACATTGGCATAAATCAGAAGCGTGGTGTTAGCTGATCCAAGCTGTCAGAGGTCTTTTCCTCGTATCTACAGAAGGGAGTGCTCTAACAGCTACTGTTCTTCTCTAGAGGCAATGCCATGGGGTGGCATTTTGTGACTGGGCTCACATGGCACAGTGGCCCGTTGTGGTCAGCTAGCCACAGTGGGTTTCCTTGTCATTCGGCAGTTGTCCATGGTGGCTTTGCACTGCCCCTAGTAACGCCGCTGTCTTGTTTCAAAGCATATCCCATTGCCTCCATGCCCACAGTCTTCTCCCTCACGACCTGCTCAGGCATAATGATGGAAGCAGAACAGGCCGACAAAGATAGCAGCATGCTAATGAAAACACAGAAGGGCATGGAAAGGTTCACAGATTTTATTAGAAAATACAGGTATAGAGAACAAATGGCTGGGGAATGGTAAATCCTATCTTTTTAACTGGAACTGGCAAAGGCAACACACACCCTGGGCAGGTAGCAGACCAGATGTCAAAAGGGGTACAGCCATCGCAAGGGATCGCAGTATACAGAGTCAGCTGCAAAGGTGCCTGGGATACCAGATGGGCAGATGGAAGGGAATGAGAGGGGAGAGCAAGCTACCCTGAGCCCGATCCAGATTGCCTGGGGCAGCATAATAAAGGGAAATCTGGGAATTCTGGATTTGGTGGCAGTCCCACATCAGCCCCAGCACTTTATTCCAACTAATCTTAAGAGAGCAAAAGCTTTATGGGTATTCTAAATTTTATGAGAATTATTTAGACTTCATTTTTTACCTATGAAAAAGCAGAAATCTTCATAGAAGTCTATACTGGGTCAAAGGGCTTGTGAGGGATGCTTCTTTTGTTCTGACTTTACTCCTTCCATTCTCAAACGCAGATAATGTTTCTCATAACTACTGAGAAGCAAAAGGGAGGAATTCTTGGGACAATCCCAAAGTTTGCAAAAACAGAAGTCTTCAGGAGAGCCTCATCAAACAACAGCACAATGAGAACTGAACATGGTCATTCGTCTTTGAATGGTGAATGGTGTTGTGGGGGATCTTAATGGAGATTTAGAAGAGGAACATGACTAGAATAATAGCAAGATCCCACATAGCGGGTCCCTGGAAACAAAATTCAGTTGAACAAAGAGTCATCCTGCCCAACATTCTAGTCTTAACGATGTTGGTCTGAATTCGGAGAAGAATGAAAGGGGAAAGAATTAGATCCTATTAAGGGGTTGTCCACTGGTCCAGGAACAGAGTGCAGGCTTTAAAAATGGCTGAATATCGGATGATATTCACTTATATAATTTCCCCTTGTATTTAGGGCATGGGCCATAGAAACTCCATGGGTAGCTAGAGTATGCTATTCGTCACTCCATGGTAACAGCCAAATTTTACTCATACAGTGAGAAGAATGCAAGTTCCCCAGTCATTACTGTTGATTCCCATACAATTGGAGATGTGCATTGCCTACAAGTCCTTCCTGGCAGCTTGTACTTATAGGAGGCCTCTGATCTAGTCTGGCCTGCTTTACCCTCCTTAAGATGATTATCCTGGTTTGGCATACAACCTAGCGTCTTCACAGCTAGAATGCAGGATGTGTCGTTCATAGGCAGTCATCTCTGAAAATAGCTTACGGAGTGCATTATGGTTTAAAGGTAGCTCAAAAGAACTCTTGAGCTGGTAGTACAATATCCCTGGTTGATACTTTGCAATCAATCTGTAGATAAAATTGGTGATACTGTCAAAAATAAAAGCAATAAGAATACCCCACTGGAAATATGATATACTATGAATTAGGAGCATATGGTCTTTTAAAAATCAGACCTGCCTCTCTCTCTTGCTTTCTCTCTCGCTTGCATGCACACAGGTGTGTTCTGGGTTAACACTAGTGTTAACAGATATTTGTAAGCCGTCCTGAGATCTTGTATACTAGGACAGCATACAAAAGTGTTTAATAAATAACAGGCATCACATCTGAAAAAGAACCTGTGTTTCCAGAAAGAAGCATTATTTTGATCTAGTACACAGACGTTGTGTGCATGCAATAGGGATGAATAGGGAGGAGTAAAACAATTGCAAGCCACAGTACTTTATACTTACTTGCTTGCTCCGGCGAAGATCTCAGTAGGGTTGTAAACTCCCACAGATGGCCGTGCATCCTCTGTGTTGTTCTGCCTGTGATGGGCAGATGAGAATTGGTTTCAAAGAATACAAGCGTAAATCTTGAGTTGTGATGGCCGCAGAATGTACCTCTGTTAGCTCCTTACTTTAATTCCAACACCTGGAGATTTTTATTTGTATTGGTCATCTCTAGGGATTTTGGCCTGCTGTAGGAAAAAATCATTTTCTGTCACTAACACAAATGAAACCACTGCAGTGGTTTCAGCTTTGAGGTTTAATAGTTCTTATTTCCTTCCTGTGTAATAGTTTATATCTACCATTACTGTAGGTTTTGTATTTAGGGTGCTCCTGAGGCACAGAGAACTACCCTTACCATTTTTATTCTGACTGAAGCTTAATTATAGTACATATTGGAATTCATGTGGCACTTGCTTCTGCCTGCATATCTACAGAACTGCTGAGTTACAAGGGACTCAACACAGATTTCTCAAGCACTATAATATTAACTGAGCTATTTTATACACAGAGTTATGTTTGGCTTTATATGACATTTTAGAGGCAATCCTACATTTGTTAGGTCAGTAGCTTAATTCTAGCGAATCATTCCTTCTGAATGCCACAGACTGTGTTGCAGACTTCTGATTTTGCATTTGCTGCAAGCCTACTTCAGTCTTCTCCTTTCCCTCTGTTAATTTGTGAGAATTTTCAGAATATGAAATTCTGAAATAGTTGCTGAGTGTTACTTTATGTATCATTATGACAAGCATCCATGCTCTTGGCTTGAGAACTCAGTGCTAATGCCTACTTCTTTTCATGGTAGGAAATCCCAGATGAAATGGCATCCTAGCCCTGTGTGTGTGTGTGTGTGTGTGAGCGAGTGAGCGTACACTTCTAACTTTCAAAAAGCCAGTATCATGTGATGGTTAGAGTGTTGGACAGGAACTCATGAATTTCATGAGTAACTTTGGGCCAGTCACAGACTCTCAGACTAACTTGCCTCACAGGATTGTTGTGGTGAAATAAAATGTAGAGGAGGAGCACCTTGTAAGCCAACTCATGCTCCTTACCAGAAAAAGAAAGGTGAGCTATAAATATAATGCAATATAACAGCAGCAGCAACTGCTGCTGCTGCTGTGTATGTCTATGCCCATCTGTGTAGTCTCTACTTTTTGCCAGGTATGGATTGCGCATAAACACTTGCGCAAGCCAAAGTGTAGAAGCTGGGCTTGTACTAGCAAGTATGCAACCCTGATCCATACCTTCATGCATTATTTTCTTCATGGGAAGAACATTTGCACATAACCAGTGATGCCTATATAAGAGGTTAATGCTGCAAAATAATTTTACTATGAAATCCAGTGATCTGGACATGTGTCCATTTTCTTGAAAAAGTTGTTGAAGTAAAGACAACTGGATATAAGTACAGTTGGAAATTATTTGTGATTGGCCTAATGGCATATGAAAGTTAGCTGCCACCTTTGTAAACTACCTCGTCCTTTCTCAGCCTTTGCTTTATCAACTTTTCCCTCAGAGGGAACCTTTTCGCTGAAACACAGTGGGTTCAAATAAGAAAAAATGTCCTTGGACACCATTGAGAATACTTATTTCTTCGATGCCCAACCACATGAGCATGTACAAAATGTGCAATTGGCCATTATAAAGAATGCGCTGTTCCTCCTCATTTCTCATATTCTGTTTGAGCCTCTCTCACCTTAATGCAAGATAAGTTGCACCAGGTGCCATAAGAAGGCTGGGTGAGGGTGAAGGAAGCACTCACACGCCTATTCCCATCATGTGAGAGTGGCAAAGGTGTGGCTCAGCAGATGTTGTTGGTCACCAGCTCCCCTAAGCTTCAGCCTGCATGGCTAATGAGGGATGTAGGGGTTGTTTTCCGACAGCTGGAGCGTCACAAGTGGTGCCACCCCATAGCGGCTTATAGCGCTGCATGCACATGGATGAGGGAAAGGGGAGAGTAGAGCTCTGATGGGGGCGTGGCACCATGTGTGAATCTTGTGACTCTGTTGACAGGGGTGTGCTAAAAGTGTGCATAAGGTCTGTTAATATGAATTAACTTCAGACAAGATTTGTTTTTATACAAGGGTAGATATCTGATTTGTGTGCAGATAGGCCTACTTTTCCATATAGCTAACATAGTATTGTCTGAAAGTAACCAAATTACCCTGTTCTGAGCATGATGGGTTTTTTTTTATTGCCCCCTTTCCTCCTGTTGATAAAGTGGCATATTTTATCTATTGTGTTGATATCCCTCCTTTTTTCCTTTCAAGGAACTCAAGGAAGTTACATAATTCTCTGTCTCCTCTTGATCATATCCTCATAACAACAACCCTGTGAGGTAGGTTGGGCTGAGACTCTATGACTGACGCAAAGTCATCCAGTTGGCTCCATGGGGACTAGAACCCAGATCTCATGAGTTCCTGCCTTACATGCTTAACCGCTTTACCACACAAGCTTTCAATTCTTATGAAAAGTCTTTCAAAATGATTATGAAATTAAATTAATGAAAAATCATCCTAAGTTGTTATATATTATAGCTCATATAATTAATGTTTAATTGCCAGAGCTCTCTTTAAAGTGCATGGTATGACGGAAGAATCTTCTTCATGGTGTAGTTATAAATTAGATTACACTGGTTGAATATTGTGAAATTTTTATGTATTTTTAAAAAATCCCTCCTACCTGCTTAAAGTTGAAATGTCTCACCTCTGTGTTTTAAGGCAATTACGTTTTTAGGAATCTTCAAGCTACATAATTTATACTGCTTTCATAAAATACAATCTCTTATTCATAAATTCTAGAGTATATTAAAGAAACTGCTTACAGGGAAAGGCAACCAAAATGATCAAGGGCCTGGAGCACCTTCTCTATGAGGAGTAGCTGCAACATCTGGGCTGTTTACATAGCTTAGAAAGAAGGCAAGTAAGTGGAAACATGATAGAGGTGTTTAAAATGATGCATGGTATGGAGAAAGTGGAGAGGGAGACATTTTTCCCTCCCTCTTAATATGAGAGAGAGAACTAGAGAGAGACTCATGAAATGAGATTGGTGGGAGAGTTAGGGCAGATCAAGGGAAGTAATTCTTCACACAGTTCATAGTTAAACCAAAGAGTCGCTGCCACAGAGTATACCAATGGTCACTGATTTGGATGGCTTGAAAAGGGGGAAGTTACTGGAGGATAATGGGACTAGTTATGGTAGGTATAGATTGCTTCTTCTGCCAGGAGCCATATGCCTCCATACTGGTTGCTGGGGACTTGAGCAGGATGGTGTTAGTGCATGTGGATCTTGCTTACCTTTGTGGCCACTGTGTGAGCAGGATGCTGGATGGGAAAGAAGCTTGGTCTGCCCCAGCTTTGCTCTTATGTTCTCATTTCATAAATGGTAATGTGGAAAGTACTTGTCCAGTGCTGGATCGTTGGCATGTTATGATCTAAGCTGCATCAACAAATCCATGGGAAGGTAGTTGTGTGTTGTGTATCTGGACTGGGACACAGCAAGTTGCATTTGTGTGTGGATTAGAGACCTTTG
The DNA here is from genome assembly GCF_004798865.1 of Varanus komodoensis. Taxonomy (NCBI): domain Eukaryota; kingdom Metazoa; phylum Chordata; class Lepidosauria; order Squamata; family Varanidae; genus Varanus; species Varanus komodoensis. The sequence continues at coordinate 11,298,952 of NW_025336346.1, forward strand.
GGCATTGCTGAATGCTGAACCCTATGCTAGTGTTGTGTCTTGACCTAACTAATTTGGTTGGTTTGGTTTAATCAACCCCCTCGGTTGGTTAAAAGGAAAGATCATAATAGCAATAAAACAAATATTAAAAAACAGAATAATGAAATGTGTACAAAAGGAGCAACCCCCCATAAAACAGTAGAATTCTTTTTCAGAGTTTATCTGTCTAAAATGTATAAATAAAACATTGAAATGCACCTATCTAAAAACAAAGGGAAGGAGCTCAGCAACCTCTGGGGTGGGGGGCTTTTCCCAACTGTGATACTACCACTAAGAAAGCCCTGTTCTGGTTTTTGCCAGTCACATCTTGAGTAATGATAGGCCAGAGGGCAGGGCTCCTCTCCCTAATCTTGTCCGTCTCCAGCCTATTTCAGATAACCCAAGTGTACAGAGTAAACATGCGTATGGGGTGGCACCACAGCTGCAGACTCCTGGCTTAGGTGTGCTGATTGCAGGGTGCTCTTCCATCTTCTTGGAAACCCTTCTGTTCCAGCTCTTTGGACTCTAGCAGTAGCTCTCTGCAGCAGGGAGTATTCTTCCGTCTTATGATGAATACATATAGATTGGGGGCTCCGTTGCTACAGTGCCAGCCCCTACGCCCTGGCCCCCATGCATGTGCACCGCAAGCATGTGCAATGATCAGGAAGGGCTCTTTGATGAAAACATAATGCCTAGAGTTTTAGAAGAGGCATGTTTAGAAGTCATTGTAAAATGTACTAGCCATTAACAGTTCTACAGAGTTCTTTGTTTCTTAGAGGCAGCAGGATTTCTTTATGCTTCAGATAGTCATTTCAATAATTGTTCAATTTTACAGTCAGTTGAACTTGCAGTCACATTAGACATATGCCTCTTCATCATCACAGCCTGAATAGAAATCTGAAATTTGACTGGTGTGATTGCTTGAGCTTTTCCAAAGAGCAATTTGCTGGGTTTCAGTATTGGGTCAGTGGTAGCTACCCTAATAAGCTATTCTTTTCGCATACATATTGGTTATTCGACAAGCTGTATGGCATAATTATTTGCTTGAGTGACGTGGACATAAATCAATTTTACTTGATTATTCTGTGTGCCATTTTCTGTAAAATCTCACAGCACTGGTCATATTCCAGCTTGTCTACTTAATGCCATAAGCCACCGTTCAGTGATGATTAATTGCATAATACATTCTTGCCAATAAATAATATAGCTTTTTGTGAGCTTTTGCCAGAATCTTTTAAATAATCCTTTGCCAAGGCTGCCACAAAATACTGTAAAGCAGTATTTAAATCTCTGCTTTGTATGATTTATTTTATGGATTAATTAGGAATCCAATATTTTAATAACACATGCCTCATTAACTTTCTCATTCCATTCTTTCAAACAGGCAAAGAAAGTTTTCTGAGGCTTTAACAAAACTTTATAAAAGATTCCTGTGGGAACTGTTGCACCCTTGGACCTCCTGGCATCCATCAAGGTGCCCTACTGTTCCTGCATTTTAAAAACAAATAGCAGAATGTCTTACTCTCTGTTGAGATTGTTCAGAAGCAAAGTGAGAGCCTTCAGCTGCTCCCATCTTTTCCCATGAACCGTTGGGCCATATATGTGGCTCTCGTAGAAAATTGTGACTTCAGGCTGATGCTTTCATCTGCAGCGTGCCCATTTTGTGGTGTTTCCCTAGGCAGGTTTTCAGATTGCCAAATATACTTACAGATTTCAAAAGTCTGACTGTTTCTGCTTCCACATACCACACAGGATGAGTCGCCATGCCTTTTCCCCAGAATAGTTGTTACCAAATGCGTTTGAGGAAATGTGTATCAGTAAAATGAACATTTATTTTGTTTCTGCCTTGTTATATGTTTCCAGATGTCTAAGCATGAAGGTCATCCTTGACAAGGATGATTTGGATCCTGAGTCTATTTCTGTTGCTGGGAGTGTCCTGTAAACAGCCTTCCATTCACAGAATACTCCTTCCAGTAGAATGAGGCGCCTTTTGTTGCTTTCCACTCTCCTTGCATCCTCACATACAGGACAAGTGTGTGTGCGCTGAGGCAGAGGAAGGAAGCCGTGGAGGTCCTTCCCCTTCTGTCTGGGAGTTGCTCCACTGTTTGCAAGTCCCTTCTGAATGGAAAGAGATTCAGAATCCAAGCCTGGGCACTTTTTCTAAATCAGATGCCCTCCCGTCTCGCATTTTCAGCACACATTTTATCATTTGGTGGGGGTTTGAAATAGCAATGCTGTCCAACTGTAGGGCCAAAATAAAATACATAATTGAGTTTTATTATTATATTTATTTAGGGAACCAGAACATAACAATTTAGGCATGTGGAAAAGCGGCATAAAATAGCATTCTAGCTTTAAATGCTCCATACTTGATATTTAAGAGATGTTAAAGAGCAAATACCTTTGACTTGCCAGATGGTCTTGGACTATGACTGTGCTGGCTGGACCTAATGGGAATTAGTGCACCAGCACCTGAGAAACCTCAAGTTCTCTATCCCTGATCTTTAACCCTGTATTTAGTGAGGCTAAGCATATTCCACAGAGGGTTTTTATCATTCATCCCCATGGAAGAGCTGTTTGGATTTCAGAAGATCCCTGGAGGATTGGGTTCTTTCTATGCTCCCACAACATTTTACCTTGGGAGTCTCAGTGGTATCAAGAAAATCTCCCACACCCTTAAACACTAATGGTTTTTGCATAACAGCAGCAACAGCCATGGAGTAATGTAAAATAAGGAGGTAGCTGGTTTCCATGTGCATTAATTCTAAAGGACTTACAGTGAACAGTCTACCCAAAGGCAATCCCACAGCAAGAGACTCAGCTGCTCACTCATTCTCTCTGTCCGCCTGAGAGCTCTAAGAGAAAATGGCCTGCATTGTTCCTGGCGCCTTCTGCATACTGCTAGGGAGATATCCCAAGTGTTATTTATTTATGTAGTATATTTATATCTAGCCTTTTTCCTTCTAAGGAACTCAGGTTGGCTTAATTCTTCTCTCAGCCTTATCTTCAGAGCAACAGCAACCCTGTGAGGCAGGTTGGGTTAAGAACCTGTGATTGTCCCAGTTTTAAGGCTTTTTAAGGGGAATTTCTTTGTATGAGTGTGTTATGCTTTTTTGCCCTGCTGAATGTATATGCATCCATATATAAATAATACAGTTAGTGTTAATGCTACGAGCAAGGGAGGCAGCCACGGTGGATGGCACCTATCTGTTAACCGAAGACATACATCGTTAAAGCCATACTGTTTAGCCTATTTGATGAAATGGTGTAAACAAGCTAATGTTAAACCTGATTATCTCAAAGGTTTTAAGAAGCCTGAATCAAAACATTATGAAATGGCACCTGATTGAAAAACTACAAAATGGCAGCTGATCTTGGGCATCAACCTATATACCAATAATATAACCCAACATTATGAAATCTTGCAGAGAATGACCCCACCGTGAGGGCCATAAAATGGCTAAATTTTAGAAGTCTGAAAAGGAAATGACTGAGTTGTAGGAGTTTAAAGGTTTTCCCTTGAAATACAGCTTTCAATCATTTGTGTTCACTTTTCATGTATCCATAATGTACATCCAAAAATAAACTTCTGTTTAACTTCTGTAAATCAGCCATCGAATAATTTTATTTTATGTCTATATATCTTGTATAAAAACAGATACAAAGCAACTGGAAGCCAAAAGCTAGCAATAATGCATTCAAGAATTGTGTGTGTGTTTCAGTTTTAGTTTAGTGGTAGCGGTTTTGGTGTCCATTTTGGATTTTTATTTTAAAATTTTCTTAACATAAGAATGCCCCAGAAGGCACCAGGCTATGCATCATTACTACATGTGTGACATTTAACACTTTCTGATTAGATGAGAGAACCTAAGGAGGACTAAACTATTCCCTGACTATTTCATGTACTGAGGAGAGAGAAAAGAGGTGTTTGCAGAAGAATTATCTGGTTGACCGAGCCATTCTGGTTATTTTAATTTGATTTTGAATTCTTTGTAAGGTACCTTAGAACTTATTAAAGAGTGAAAAAGCAAGTATGTTTAGAAATTAATCGTTCCAAAGGACATGCCTTATAGCCGACCTCACCTTACTGGATGAAGTTTGCCTTACACCACCTTTGGTAACTATTATGGTTAGATAAAATGTGTTTATTCTCAAGTGCTTTGGATGGATGAGATTGCTCTGGTGGCACTAGTGAATGTTTTGATTTGTTACTTTAGTGGTTTGTTTATTAGATTTATATTCCTTATTTTTATTTTTTAAAGAACTCTAACTTACATCATTCTCTTCCTGCTGCTCTCTATTTTATCCTCACAACAACATCCCTTTGAGGTAGGATTGGCTTGAAAGTTTGTGCCTGGCCGAAAATCAGCCAGTTAGCTGCATGGCCAAGCAGGGACTAGAACCCTGATCACCTGAGCTCCAGAGCTGCATTCTCACCCACTGCACAGCACTGGCTCTCTTTTAATGCTGGCTCATTGGGTAGCTTCTTTGAAAATGTTCTGTTTTTCATTGTTCCTAGGTTAATACTTTATTGCTGGTCTTAATGTTTCCTTCTTACCGTTAGTATATTTTATGTGATTAAATGTAAGGTTCTTGCAAGCCACTGGAATATTTGGTAGGTAGAAAAGTGTGTGTACAATGTAAAATATAAAAAATGATAATATTTATTTTTCTTCATGCTGTGTGTGATGTACTTTGCTTCCAATAATCCAAACCAGGTCATGTGGCACAGAAACCTTACAAAAAGTTATTATGTTGTATTTTACCCCTTGTTTATATAACTTACTATGAGTAGAATGCTATTTTTTTCTTTTACTGGAGCATGTTCCAAACACTTCTTCCAAATGTGACGGCTTCTTTTCTTCTCATCTCTCTGTTTCTTCCAAAGTGCAATCAGTATATCTGGGAGCATTCCCTCTTCCCTTAAAGAAAAAACTATCCAGGAGGCCAAAAGTATAAAACAGAAATACAATGTAAAGAATGTGGCTAAAATGTCAAAGGCTAACGCAACAAAATTAACAAATGTTTCAGAGAAGAAGCAATCAATAGCTGGAGGTAAGGGCACATGTCGATTGGTGCACGTAGAACCCAATGAGTGTTGGGCTCATGGGGCTTATTCCCAGGTTTGGGTATTTAGCTCTGCAGCTGTGGGAGAACGGCAGAGGTAGCATGTAAAGCATAAAGTTTGTCTGTAATGGGGATGGAATTTCATGCAGTGTCTAGACAAGAGGTCTGAATACTCCTGAATAGGGAGTAATCAACAGGGAAAGTATTGAGTTCTGTGCAGGCGCATGTCCACACAAAATCCAAATCGGATGCTGTGCAAAACATTCCTATTAAGTTTTTACATGCTTCGTTTTGGTGGCAGGATTGTGATTTATGCCCAGTTTAAAAGTTTGTATACCTTTTTCTTCATGCTGGTCTAAGGAGGGAACAAAGATCAATAACCTTAAGGTTTAACGCTTCTTGCCATCATGTACATATGGTGGTCCATAGCCCAGAGGCAGAGTGCTGGCTTTCACAAAAGGATGTCCCAGATTGGCATTTCCAGTTAACCAGGGCAGGTGCTGTGAAAGGCAGCTTCCTGTGTTAAATAAATTTTCATTTATTTATATTATAATTGGATATGCATTCACATACATTTGTAAGGGATGACCTTGGGTGCATTCCCTGAATCATTTGGAAATTTACCTTTGTCCTAGCCCTTGTTCCATGCCACTGCTGCTGTGTGGTCTTGCTGCAATTTCTCCTTTTCCAGTGACATATTTTAAGGCCTGCGATTCCTGCCCTCAGATGTCTGCACTGAAACCTGCTGATGCTTCAGAGGACACGCTATTGCTGTGGATGAAAAGCAAAGGCAGGGAGAAGAAGGGTAATTTTGTAGCCAGCTGCCATGCATACAGATCAGGAGCTGGCATTTCTGCGTGCAGAAAAGAAATAGGCAGTTTGCACAAGAAGCTTACCCCTTTGCCACATCCGTCTTGTTTGTTTTGTAGCTCTGTTTAAGCCCCTCTTTCCCAGGACTCCAAGGGGACCCGTGACTTATGCGATCAGTTCCACACAGTGCATCTTAATCTTTAAGCCGCTATGTCCTTTACAGCTGAGACAGTTGGAGCCTTTTCTTCCACACTCTTTTGATAAGCAGTTACACACTTTCTGTGGAGTTTTGCTTCCTTGTGATATTTATGCCTGCTGAGGTATGATTGGATTTCTTTCTTCTGGAGTCGTTTCCTCTGCAATGATGCTTTTTTCCACATTTTCCTTTCTAAAAAACACACACACACGAGGGGGGGGGGCAGGGAGAGAGATAGATTTGTATTCATGTGCTTCTTAAGCTAAAAAACAGTGCTGAACTAATGCATTTCTTGATCAAGGAGAATTCATTTATGGATTATTTTATTTATTTATTTAGGGGACTTCTATGCCGCCCCATTCGCCGAAGCCTCGGGGCGGCTCACAAACCATAAATAGAATACAATAAAACTATATAAATTAACAATATAAATTAATATAAATTTGCTTCAGACCTTCCGATATGAACGGCCTTCCATTGTATTGTTATATAAATAACAATAGTTCTGGCCAGGGCTTTTTTTGTCATAGAACACACCGAAATGGCGTTTCGGCACCTTTTTTTCTAATGGATTTTATGAAGTGATTCTGAATCGTAGCACATCAGCAGCAAACATCATTAACATAGTGCCTGCGGGGTGGGGGGTGCTTTTTTGTCTGCTATCTGATAGTGAGATAGGGAGGGCGCTGCTCGGCTTGGGACGCTGCTCCGGTGCTTCTGCTCGGCTTGGGCTTGGGCTTGGTGTGTGTGGCCGCGCGCTTACTGCCGGCGGCGACGTGAGTTCCGGCACTTTTTTTTCTTTTTCTTTTTTTTACAAAAACACTGGTTCTTCTTTAAATCCGTTTCTTAAGGTGCAGCATAGCGCTTGACTCTTTAAGTAGAATTCCAGAGCACCTGCATGGGTGCTGGATGCGCTTCCTGAAAAAAAGGCAGCACTGGTGGGCTTCTCGCACAGGTTAGCAGTGTCCCGGACACGTCTCCCTCCTCAGCTCTTGCAAGGTGGAGATTCCTGGCCACGGGAAAGGAGGGAAGAGGCAGCCCTCACTTCAAGGCCCTAAGCTCTGGGAACCTTTCTTGAAGGGAAATGAGAAATAATGAACACCGAGAAGAAAGCTGGCTTTTAAAGGCATTTTCTTCTTTTTTCTTCTTTGGGCTCAGCCAGGCAAATTTGGTGGGAGTCCACAATGAGGCTAGCAGAAGAGCAGCCAATAAAAAACTGATTTTCCTCCCCAAATCCTCTTTATGGCAACCTGCCAAGCTCTCCTTGACTATCTATGTCCTCTTCCATATCACTGTCCTCTTCCTTTCCTCTGTTTCAGCTGAAAGGAAGCAAGAAGTAGTAATTAATTTATTTAAAATCAAAAGCTGAGGCTTTATGTTCCATGGGGGGAGGGGGACCAGAAGCAGTGAGAAGGGACTCATAACTGAATGAACTCCCCCTCTGCTGAACAACACTTTTTTAAAAATGCAGGTTTTGCACAATTTATTTTATCTGAATTGTGTTAATGAGCATTTACTATTAAAACAGAAACATAAGTGGCAAGTTGAATTTTGTAATTAAATAGGTAATTTCAGTGTCGAGTTTAAAGGCAGCTCAGTCTTAAGGCAAAACAAGTTCAGGGCATAATTAACTGACTGGCAGTGTCAGTTCAGATAGCCAGGAAAAGGACTGCTTTGTGAAATGCATTCAGTTTTTTAAGGACAAAATAAATGATTAACAAACATTAAAAACAAAAGCTATTTTTTTAAGGTGAAAGAGGCGAGATGAACATGTGCAACCCTGAATATATTGGCCTATGGCACAGGGAATATTGATATTCCAAATAAGTGAAATTCCAAATAAGTGTTTAACTCCCCTGAAATTTAGGATTATTTGATTTAATAACTTCTTCACTCAATGAGTACTCCAGGAATTTTACAATAAAATGATGGAATAAACTAATTCCAATATACCAATTTTTTAAAAAGCAAACATAAAATACAATTACTCATAACAACATAAAATAGAAGAATCGTCTAAAGTCAAGGAGCGGAACTGAGCATTGAAATCTTGGTGGAACAGTGTAGTTTTTAATCAGCCACCTGGAGGTCAGTAATAAGGGTAACAACCTAACTTTACTGTATCTTTTGAGTGCTGCTGGCACAGTGGTTAAACTACTGAGCTGCTGGGCTGTTTGATCGAAAGGTTGACAGCTCGAATCCACAGACGGGGTAAGCTCCTGTACTCTGCCCCAGCTCCTGCCAACCTTGCAGTTCGAAAGCATACAAATGCAAGTAGATAAAAAGGTACCACTTTGGTGGGCAGGTAACAGCATTCCATGCACTTTGGTGTTTAGTCATGCCGGCCACATGACCACAGATACTGTCTATGGGCAAACACTGGCTCCCTCAGCTAGGAAACAGAGATGAGCACTGCCCGCAACACTCAGACATGACTGGATTTTAATGTCATGGGGAAACCTTTACACAGTGCTGCTTTCTTGTATGCTCTCTCTTTAAAATATTTCTTTTATCTGTTTGGGTTTTGCTAATGCTTTCTTTTCCATTGTTTGTTCTTATAGCTCGCTTTTATAACTTTCATGGCTGGTATTGTGTGGTTGAACAAACTAAAATTAAAAATAGGCACATTTGCACTTCTCTAAAGTTTGGAGTCTGTTGGTGCAATCCTATGCTAATGTTTAGGCAGAAAAAAGTCCTGTCACTGGCTGGGGAATGCAGGAATTTGTAGTATTTCTGCCCTTCTAAAAATGCATAGGATTGCACCCTAATTGACGCATCCTGAACACTTACATAATATTTTGTTTCCTTTACATTTTTCTTTGTCTTTTGTTTGGATTTAATGAAGTTCATAGGTTTTTTTTAAATGTTCTGCATACTGACTGTTTGCCCCTTTCTTCTTGCTGAGCAGATGATTAGAAAGAAAGGGATGGACTTCCCAACTTGGAAAAACAGTAGGCAGAGCACAGATTCTTTGACTGGGCATAAAAGCTGGCAGCAAGATTGATGCAGCTATCCATCCTTATCCATCCTTAGACACTAGATAGCAGAGGGTGATGTGGAAGGCAACATTTGGCCTACAACTTGGCTTGGGCCAATGAACAATTTGGCCAAGACATCTGAGGTGCACAGGATCTCCATTCCACTTTTAGTTGTTCCTTGCCAGCTTTTGTAGAAATTTGGCTAATGTATTTCTTAAATATATTAAAATAGTATTGTTTGATTATATGTTATTATTAGAAAATATTATATAAAATGAAACTGTCTGTTTAATATATGTATATCTATACACACAGAGAGACACATATATCTTCTTTTCCAGTTCTCCTCCAGTTATCAGAAAAGAAGAAATCTTCCGCAAAAAATACTAGCTCGAATGTAGACAGAAAACAGACACCGAGCTTCAGTAAAACATCTTCTAAAGAAGCCAGTGCTTTAGCAGCACTAGCAAGAAAGTTTGGAATAGCATTTTTACAGCTGAACCTGATGCCCCTCCTGGCAGGTATTTTTCCTTCCACTTAAGTGCTGGGTAAGTGGGGGGAAGGGAGAAACGTTATTAGTTGGCATGTTTTTTCATGCTTGGGCAAGTCGTCATAGAGGTGAATGGAGGTGGGAGTCATTTTATTGTAAGAAGAGGCAATTTTGAGCTTTAGGATCAAAACATGCCAATAGGCTCTGTCAATAAATTTCTGCCTTGTGGGTAAAATGGACAGTTCCAATCTATCTGAAGCAATAGGTCAGTGCCTGATATCAGTGTGAAGTGAACATCTAATGACAGCTAATGTTTCTTTGAGGCTAGAAAACAGCTGATGTCTTGCTTTGTTGAGATTCTAACAAGTCTGATGGTACTTTGAGTTGAAACAGGACAGCCTTGCAAATAAATCCAGAAACATGACTAGCCTAATGACGTAGAGATAAGTTCATCTGTATACACTTACTTGCTCCAGTTGTTAAATCCAAGAAGAGAAAGAAAGGACGAAGCCTTGTTCAGTTTACAGCAGATTCCTTCCTCTTTGCTCATTAGCAACTTTTGAGTGGCCCTTTACCAGATTGGAATAGCAAAAGTGGCAATGAATAGGTAGCCCACCTCCTTGCCCAGGTGGTACATTCTACAGTCAGAAAGTCAGCTATGAATTATCTGTCTTACATATTGCATGAAAGCAAATTTATCACTTGGGGAATAAATCAAGTTTTCCCAAATCTGAGAAAATGAGAAAAGATTAGTGAGCCTTGCATGGAAAGCATGGTCTACTGCTGCAGGTAGGGAGTTGGACAGTATTTTTCTCAAGCTGTGATCCTACTCTTCCTCTGTAATGCTCTCTGTAAAGCTGAGTAGTGTCACTCCTATACTCAGTATGTGTGTGTGGTTACTCAGGATCAAAAGTGTTCTAGGCATCATGGATGGCCAAGATTGAGAAACATGGGGGAAAAGGGGAAGGATGGGGAGGACAGAGCTACCATCAATGATTTAGGCCATGGTGGCTACATCCTAATAGTCATTGTGGCTTTGTGAATTACACGTTTCTCCAGAGAAGGAGGAATGCCAGAAACAGGCATGTTCAGGTTTGGTAAAGTTCTCCATACTTTATTGCAAAGCTCAGTTTGGCTCATTCCCATTCTTTTTTGTGGCCTCTTTTTTGGTTCAGTTCAGAAAGAATAGTGTATTTTTTCAAAAATTGTGCATTTCTAATATAGTAATCTTTTTTTTACAATTGGACATTTGTCATTTTTTTCAAAGTTGGACATTTTTCAAAATTAAACCTTTTTTTTAAATGCTCATATTTTGAAAACTGAAGGTTGGGAATTTGAGAACACTTTTAGAATACATATGGTCCCATTCATGTTCAGGGTTATGAACAAACCATTTTTAATCAGTTTGGAACTGAAATTCTGCATTTCTACACAAAGGCAACATGGAAAGCAGAAGGAAATCAGGGAAGAGTTTTAAGGGTAGGGTGGCAGAATATTACCACGATTAGGAAAAAACATGGGTATTTGCCGTGTGTTTGAATCTTGCTTTCCCAAGATGTGTGCCCAAAGTATGGCAGCTTCACTTTGGTCATTTTTACTTCCAAGGAGCATTCTAGCTTGGCTTGATCTTGGACTCATTTGTTCATCTTTCTGTAGACCTAGAGTGTTGGTGAAGCTTTGCTCCACCACCATGTTTCGAATGCCGTAATCTTCTTCCTTCCAGTTTTCTTTGCTGTCCAGCTTTCACAGCCATTCATAGTGAAGGGGAGTACAGGGAGTGGATGATCATTTCTAGATCTTTCATTGCTGCCTATCCAAGTCTCAGTCTTCTTTGAATTTTTTGGCTGCACTTTCCTTTTGAATTGATGACTGAACAACGGTATACAAATCTTTCACAATTCTAAAAATTGTTGACAGTAAAATTATGCAATTTTACTCTGGTCATAAGTTTTGTTTTCCTACTGTTCAGCTGTAGTTCAGCTTTTACACTTTCTTATTTCATCTTCATCGATAATTATTTCTGTTCGTTGCTACTTTCTACCCCTGATGTGGTATTGATTGCATATCCTTAATTACTGATGGATCTTCCAACTAATTTTCACTACTGCTCCTTCTGATCCTAATCCTAGTTTCTTTATGATACGCTCTGTGTACAGATTGAGCAGACAGGGAGATCAGATACACTCTAGTCTAGTCTAACACCTTTGCCTGTAGGAAACCATTCTGTTTCTCTACATTCTGTCCTAGCAGTAACTTTTGTCCACAGTAACAGGTTGTATACACAATGATCAGATGCTGACGCATATGCATCCTTTAGGACCATCCACTGCATCTCATGAGCCACACAGTCAAATGCTTTACTATAGTCTATAAAGTATTGACTGCTCTTCATATAAAATTATTTGGTGTGCCCCAGTAGCCAATGTATATTTGCAATATTATTGTGTCTTGTTCCATGTAGGGTAATTCTTTGTTGCAACACCTTGAATCTTATTTTGCTTGCATGGGAAATTAGTACACTGGTTCTATGTTTTCTGTACACTTTTGTATCTCCTTTCTTGGGGATTGGAATGTATATTGCAGGGGTGGCCCAACTGAGGCTTGGGAGCCACATGTGGCTCTTTGAGTTTATTTTGTGGCTCACTGCTTGCTGCTGTGGGTGCCAGCGGGTTCCCACTCTCTGCTGGCTCTCAAATATCTGACATTTACCATATGTGGCTCTTCTGTTGAACAAGTCTGGCCACCTCCAGTATATTGAATGTTTCCAGTACGGGACCATTGCTTCATTTTTTAAAACATTTTTATGCCATCCATTTTCCATATTTGTTAGCATATTCTTGTTAGGATTTAGACTGATTCAGTCTCTGCAGCTTGGAATAATTGTTTTGGTATCCTATGTACTCCAGATGCTTTATTCCTTCCAGGTGCATTCAGAATAGCTTTTACTTCACTTTCTAATATTGCAGGCTCTTCCTTATTCCTCTTCCCTTTCCTCCTCTTCAAAGGAGTCTGTTACCCTTTCATCTCTTCCAGACAGTTCTTCTATATATTGTTTGCACTTTCTCTTTATTTCAACCCTGTCAGATAGTAGGTTCCCCTGTTAGCCTTTCAGCATTCCTAATCTAGATTTAAATTTCTCTTGGATTTATTTTTGAAAGAGGCCTCTTTTTTCCTCTTCTGCTGTTAGATTCTCCTTCTTTGCACTGGTTATTGTCTGACTAGAAATGTCCCATTCCAGCCCCCTTTAGATCACCCACACCAAGTACTGTGCTAAGTGTTCTATTTTTGCTTTGTGGTTTCCATTTTGCCTTGATTTATATGTTCCATGATCCAATTGCATCATCAGACTTCTTCTTACCTCTGTGCATACCAGACACTAGACTTCCTTTCAGCTTTGATCTAGTTGCATTATTAGCAACAGCCCTGTTTGTACTTCTCCTTTGCTTTTCCCCAGTAACAGATTGAGTGTCTTCCAAGCTGGGAGCCTTATCTCCTTGCTGAGAGGATGACACTATCTCTTGTTTCATTTTGAATTGTTTCATTGCAGAGTTTACGAAGTAAAAAGTGGTTTAGGGTTGTCTCTTTTTGTGTGGTACTAGCCTCAGTAAGCTTGAGTGTCACTGCTGTTGTCTGTGGAAGATTCTCCGCCAGTGTTACTTTCAGCTGCCGCTGCTGTCCAGTAGCTACCCTTTGAGAGTTCCTTTGTCCCTGTCATCATTAGGGATATCAGTTCTTTTCTGCTGACATGACCGCTGCTCCTAAAGAGGATGGAAGCATCTTAGTCTGGAGTTTTTGCTTTGACCATTCCACCTTGGGAGACCCTGTTAGGAGAGCAGACTAGTGGGAGAGCCTGGCCTCCCGGTGGCATTGCTCTCAGCTTCTCTGACGCCCTTGAGCCCCCTCAGCGTGCTATCATGCTAAGAGAAGAAATCAGGCAGTCTACAGGAAATAGGATGGCAGTACGTTCTAGAAGATCGCTCTGGGACATTGCTGGTTGAAATGAACACTTCTTGAGATAGCTAATGAAGGAACGGGGGCATTTCTCAGCCTGTAGCAATGCATCATTTTGAGACTTTGAACTTCCGTTAGCAGCATAACAAGAATTTTCTTTCTGCAGTGCACTGTGTCACAGAACTGTTTCAGCTGGCATAGTTTGCAGGTGTTTCTCACATCTTTGCTGAACATAATGCAGAAGTCTGAAAAGACAAAAGCACATGGCAATTCTGCTTCCATTAGAAATGGAAGTGTGACCCCCTATTTTGTGGCTAGGGGCTTATAACATTCTGCTAATGATCTTTGGGCTCCCCCTGCTGGGACCTGTGGCATGTCCAAGTCAGATGACAGCTTGGAAAGTTGGTCCTTGAAAAATTGAACAAATTTGGATTTTAGACCCTTCCATTTGCTAGCTCAGCACAACTAGACCCCTGATAACTGAGTGGTTTAAGAATTTGAGAAACGGGGATAAAGTTTATAGAGACCAGTTTTGAAGGTCAAAAGGGTGAGAAGTCGTGTGGGAGAGCATGTAGAATCTAGCATTGTAGAGACAGGGAGTAGGAACATGTATATACCTAAGAGGGACTAGTCAAATTAAGAGTAGCAAAGGGTTGAGGGAAGACTAGATTACAAATGAGTAAAGAAAATTTGGTATTGGAAGGAAAGGAGCAAGAAAAAATTATCATGCTTTCAAATGGGACAATGAATGTTTACAATTAAATAGCATATTAAGAACTTGCACAGTGATATGAAGCTAGGAATGTTTCCACTGGAGGTAGCATATGGAAGAATTCTCTGTGGGACCCTATTGTTGGAGAGGCTTCCTAGTTCTCCTGTGTTCATGTGAAGTTGTGAAACAGGGTACAGCGAATGCATGTCCTTTTCTTAGGGCTCACCCGCATGGCAGCAATGATCAGAAACATTTCTAAGGAGCTGGAGGAGAGTGTGGGCCCAGACGACTGGGGTTGCTGGCATCTCTTCTGGGACTTGCCATGATTCTTCTCTTTACTTGCTGCAACATGGAACAGAAATCCATTATTTCCTTCCCCCTTCACTTCTATGTAGGGGTTTCTAGAAATTTGCGAGTTCCTAGTCCTATCATCCATCATAGCACTGACCTCTTCTGGCTTCACTTTAATTTTCCAGTATTAGCACATGGTAAAGGAAAAAAAACCTTTAGATTCCTGAAAAATAGGGAGAGTGTCCATTGCACTGTGAAAATGATTGTCCTGAAGGACAAGCTAAATCTACTTACCTTAATAAAATAAGAATGACATGGTTAGATGAACTAGTACTTTTTGTCTTGCATACTTATTTCCCAGAAGGGGGCAGCCGGTTAACCAGAGTTACTGTTCAGTGATTTCAGAGAATAGTAATATTATCTTCAGTGTGCCTTTGGACATGGTTCAAACTGTTAATTAATTTGTTCATTTGTTCATTCATGCTGTTAGAGAACAATCCAAACTAGATTCCCGTAACCCTCCAAACTTGGAGTCTTATGGGCATCCTATGCAAGGTAGAAAGAGTGCAGCAGCAAAAGACTCTTCCAACCTGCAAAACCAGGTGGATTTTGGCTTTTTAAATGGGGTACCTTGGATCTGGGAAGGAAGGAGGCTGAGAGATTGACAGGATACCCTTGTGGTTCTGGGACATTCCCTTCCCCATGTCCTCAAATGCTCCCTGGGCCCTTTCTTGGGGGTTGCTTGTACAACCTTGGAAAGGCAGCTGTACTGCGTACAAGCACAAGGGCTGTGTAGTTGAGTCTCCAAGAAATCATGTGGCCGCTTGAACACTGCCTAGTGGCCTGAAGGTTGTGCTGGGAGTTACTTCGTCAGCATATACTGCTTCTTGAATCCTATAAGATTTGCAGAATAGGTATAAATTTAAAAACTGAAATCAGAAGCAAATAACATTGAAAGAATGTTGGTATACTAGAAGTAAATCGCCTTGAGGAAGAATAATTGAAAGCCAGGGTGCCATAAAAAAGCCTTCTCCTTACTCCTCTCTGACAAAGGTGGGACTCAGAGAAAAGCTTTTGACAAATATTGTGCTACAAGCTTGTAAAAAAATGATGATCAGTAAAGTAGGTACTGATCTTGCTCCATTTAAGTGTTTTATAGATCAGAAAGGCACAAAACTTTGAAGTGTGCTTGGGAACCTGTGCAGTTGTTTTTATACGGTAGGAAATGTTCCCAGTTCCTGGGTACAATCAGTAACCTTGCTTCTATATTGTACAGCACTTGTTATTTCAATGGAATCAAAGGCTATGAATTGTAGTGCCTTTATTGTCCATATTACAATGCTGAATACTGCATTCCCAGAAAGAAGATGTGTCTAAGTGTTTATCTAGAAAAAATTGTGGAGCAATTATATAGCAAGTGATTGTTTGTTAGCTGAGGATACAGTCTCTGGAAAGCTTTCAAAATTGTAATGGACCATGTATTTGCAGTGGGGGTGAAGGTGAGAATGAACATTTCACAGAATTTCATAGCCATCGCTTTTAACTACTGATGAGCATACAATCTCGGTGAAGGCGGTGAGACTTAATATGTCTGGACTGTTGCATCTCTGAAATGTGGTTGATGGTGGGGGCGGGGGAGCACCTAAGCTGTACAGGGGCTTCCATTTAGATGTGTCCAGAAATGTGGAATGAAGTCGATTCCTTATGACGTGTGCAATAATAAGTCTACCGTTATTATTAGTGGGCCATGGTGTTCATATACACATTCTCTTGTGCACCCATTTGCTCAGGCAACAAATACACATCCCAGCTAAGTGGCTTTGGAGATCATATGGAGGCACATTCCCCACAAGATTTATGTCATGCACAGGGAACTCTTCTTAACATTGGAATTGGAGCGTTGCAGAGCTTTGGAGTGTGGCTTGCATGAAGTAGTAACAGGGTTCACAGGGTACAGCAGCCCATCATGGGCAGCTAGCCATGGTTTGCTGTCTCATTTGAATCTGAGCAGCATCTCACAGGGTGGCTTGATTTGGGGAAAGGGAGTTTTTGTTCCAGGGTGTTCCAAGAGCCAGACCCTTCCCTCCTTGACACTTCACAGTGAGCAAGACATTGTAAGTCTAATGGCCTTCTATTATTATTATTACTATTACTATTACTATTACTATTACTATTACTACTATCAACATTTATACTGCTATTGTTGCTGTTATTATCAACATTTATTCTATACTGCCCATAGCCAAAGCTTTCTGGGCAGTTCATAATATTGTCACCCATCCAGATTTCAGCCAGGCCCAACCCTGCTTAGCTTCCAAGATTAGGCAGAATCAGGCACCTCAGGTTATATGGAAGCTATGCTGCTGGAAAGATAAGCTTCTGCTAATGTAAAGAGTTTACACAAACTGGAACCAGTCTGTCTTCCTGAGTAACTCTGCAGCC
The DNA here is from genome assembly GCF_004798865.1 of Varanus komodoensis. Lineage (NCBI taxonomy): Eukaryota > Metazoa > Chordata > Lepidosauria > Squamata > Varanidae > Varanus > Varanus komodoensis. The sequence goes on from NW_025336346.1 coordinate 11,315,907, forward strand.
TTCCTCAGGGTAGCTCCTGCTGGTGGACAGCCAGCCAAGGAGACCTATACAAGTCCTCTAGCTGGGAAGCATCCCTCCTGATGCCTTGTTATGGGGTCAGTGACAGGGTCAGACATCTGCTCTCCCCCGCTCCCCTTTTGAAGCGCTCTCCCATCTCTTCTAAAACAGGCCTGTTTTCACAATTGGCCTGCAAAATGGCAGGACGTGACCTTGAGGGACTTCAAAGGCTTCTACCCCCTTTGATCCTCTTGCCCACCCCCATGCCTTCTCTCTGTCTCCCTCAGAATCCGATTACTCATTCAGCAAAGAGTGTGTACCTGGTCCACTCACTGCACAGGGCTTGCTCAACTCAGGATGAGCTGTCATGCTGCCTAAATGCCGGAGATGAATCCCATGGTGGGAGATGATGAGTGAGAAGCTTGGCAAGAGTGGCAAACGCCCCTTGCTGCTCTTGGCAGACTTGCTTGTATAGCAGGCAGTGGCACTTGCTCCACCAGTGCCCATGAAGCTCTTCTGAATGACCATCACTAGCGCCTTTCCTTTGTGAGAACACAAACACAAATATGGTTTGCAGCTTTGACGGTAACTTTCAAAAAGCTTTCCCTGGACTTCTGATAGGCCTATCTACAAAAGGACTTAATGTCCAAACTTGCAGGGTCAGTGTCCTATTTGGATTGAACTACCTTGTGCCTCAGTAAACCATACTGTTCTCTGAACCAATTGTGGCTCTTTCTTTTCACTGTTTCCAGGATTGGTGGTTCTTGTTAATCCTCGCTGGGGTTGGTTAGAACAGAACAGAGCGCTAGGCTATCATAGGCTCTACCCCCTGTTCTTCAAGCCCTTTGCGCTTGCTGAAGTAGCAGAAGTGGCTGCCCATCCAGTGTGGTCTACCTGGAAGTAGAATGCTAAGCCGTTAACATGGAATGTTGTACTTCTACAGACATTAATATCAATAATTTGATTTCCTCACTCAATTTTCAGGAGAAAGTTATGTGGTCAGTCAACTGGGAGAGAAATCCCCTAAGCTCTGTGATGCATACCTAAGCTTTTCTGTTGATGAGCCTCTCATGAGTGAGAAACAGAAGCGTGAGTTAAACCCACTGATTATTAGGATTAAATCTGCCAGATGCTTACCAACCACACCTGTTCCCATTGAAGAGCTACAGGTAATTCAGAGTGTTCTTCCTGTTTCAAGATGACTAGATAACTGCAGTTTGTGATATAGAACAGAATTATGAAGAACAGAATATGTTTTGGACTCCTTCTGCCCTCAGCCTGGGTCAGCACAGCCAATTATCAAGGATGCTGGGAGTTGTAGTCCAAAGCATGAGTTCTGTGTAGGAAGGTGGGAGCTAGTGTAGCATAGTAGAGTGTTGGATTGGGACTCAGGAGCTCTGAGTTCTAGTTCCCACTCAGCTATGAAGCTCACAGAGTGACCTTCGGCCAGTTGCTTATTCTCAACATAACCTATCTCAAGAGTGGTTGTTGTGAGGGTAAGATGGAGAGAAAGTTGAGGATTATAAGAGCTGCTTGGATTCCTTGCAAGAAAAAAGGCAGGATATAAATATAATAATAAAGTTCAGTAGCTGAATTGTATTGACAACAGAATGCTATCTCTTCCACCTTTTTTCTTACATAGAGTTCATGTGTTCCTGTTTACTGCAAATACAAATTCTGGAATATGCCTCCCCATCGAACACGAGGTCGAGATCATGGAACTGATGTCTTCTTTAATGATACCAATGTGATTCTCATAGGAACAGTTAAGCCTGGAGAACTGAGTGAGTATCTCAGAGGACCACCATTGGAAATTGAAGTCCATGACCGAGACAAAAAAATGGAAGCTATCAAGACCATGCCTTCCTTGTTTGGAGAGGAACCAGGAGACAACAAAATAAGTGACGTGAACGTGGTCACTTCCACATACATGCTTCAGCATCCCATTAACATGGAGGAAATGTGGCATCCCTATGGGGTGGCTAAAGTCAGCCTGGCTGATTTACTGCTAGGTGAGAAGGCCTTGAACTTCTCTGCACCAATCCATAACTGCTCAGTTCAGGATACAACTGTCTGCCAAGGGGAGACCATCAGTCAGAAGGCCAGGGGAGCTGGTGGCTCTCAAGTTGTGCAGCTGCCAATGGGGCATTATGTAAACTCTGAGTCCTATCTTAAAGTGAGGGTTGAAATAACTGTGCCGTTACGGCCTGCAGATGAATTGGATGACTCTGAAATGGAACATTGCCCCTATGGCTACATCATCTATATTTTTGACTATAAGAATACATCGCTCTGGAGTCACTTGCTGCGAGAGATTACAGAAATCAACGCAGAAGCGCTTAAACTTGATTCTTACCCACTGCATATAATTCAGAAATCCCTTAATACTTTAAAACTGAACCAGAAGCTTTCAGCAGAGGAGATTGCTCAACTGGACGTCCTTACTGGATTTCACATACTGGATGGAGCTTTTCACATTCTTGTTTTGGAAGGATTGAAGAACAAAGCACTTAAGAAGATGTTCAGTACAAGAATAGATAGGTAACCAAAGCTATTTTATTATTTAAACCTGTTCTGCAGAGAAGGCAATTTATGGAGGCAGCTAATTGTGTGTGTTGCTTGGGCACTCATACACAGAAAACAAGATCAGAAACAAATGATCAAGGGCTATTCTACAAGAGGTATTTATTGTGTGCTTCTGATTCCTTACTGATTTCTGTTTATGGGCATGTTGGACAACAGAAGACTTCAGTTTCACTTGTTTTTTCCAGCACACTTCCCTTTGTGTGTGTGTATTAGAAAGGGGGAGAATGACTCACTTTTTCTTGATGTATTTGTGCTATTCTGTAGCACAGCTCTAACTAGAGAATGTGCAGCAAAAAAGCAGGAAAGTTGTGACAAAACCAAAAGAAGATATAGTTCTTAACAGCACACTAAACTGCTCATGTAGAAAAGCTCCAAAGATGTCAAACATAATGAAGCTTTTTCCTGGGCTATACCACCTCAGGCCGTAGCTGGGAAATTTCATAGAATCGTAGTAGAATTGGAAGGGGCCAGGAGATTCAGCCTGCTACTGTAGCAGAACACTGAGTTTCACTAAGTTTCACCCATTCAGATAACTGTCTAGATGCTTTTGGAATGCCTCTAACAAGGGAGAGCCCACAGCTTCCCCAAGGAGTAGGTCTCATTGTTGTACAGCTCTGACAGTGAAGGCATTCTTCCTGGTGTCTAGTCTAGTCTAGTCTGGTTTCTTTTAATTTAAATCCATTATTCTGTGTCCTGCACTCTGGAATGAACAAGAAGAGATCTTGTCCTTCCTCTCTGTGGCAGCCCTTGAGGTGCTTGTAGCATGCTATCATTTCATCCCTCAGTCTTCTCTTCTAGAGGCTGAACATGCCTTATTCTCTCTGTCTTTCCCCATAAGGCCTTGCCCTCCTCTATACTCTTTCTAGCCTTTCTGCATCTTTTTGAAACTTAGGTGTCCAGAACTGGTCACAATACTCCAGGTGAGGTCTTGACTAGTGCTGAGTATAGGGGCACTAGTATATCATGTATTTTGGAAGTGATACTTCTGTTAAAGCAGCCCAAAATAGCATTTGCCTTTTTTGCAGCTGCATCAGATTATTTGCTCATATTTAGCTTGTGTTCTACAAAAAAGATCCTTCTAATTTCAGTATTGTTATTCTCCATCTTGCAGTGGTGCATTTGGTTTCTTGTTCCTAAGTGGAGGACTTGACATTTGTCCCTATTGAATTGCATTCTGTTGTGCTCTGCCCAGTGTTCTAACCTATTGCAATCAACCTGTATCTTATCTCGGTCTTCCAGGGTATTTGCTATTCCACCCAGCTTTGTGTCATCTGCCAATTTAATTCTCTTTCCTTGTATTTCCTTATCTAAATCATGAATAAAAATGATGAAGAGTACCAGTCCCAGGATAGAACCCCGCGGCACCCCACTTGTCACCTCTTTCCAGTTTGAGCGTGTGCCATTGATTAAGCGCTCTTTGAGTTTGAGTTTGTAACCAGTTGTGGATTCGCCTAATGGTTGCACTATCTAGCCCACTTTTTGCTAGTTTGGACTAGTGGTTGTGGATGACCAGCAAAAACAGGAAAACTGCCTCAGGGACCACTGAGAAAGAAATAAAAGCACCATACACATAATACAGTATTCTGTGTATTTGTTTTCAAAGACGATACCAAAAAAATGAAAATTCTCCAAAACAACCAGAAACCAAGCAACAAAAAATGCCAACAAAAGAACAAAATACTGATACCAGTGCAGCGTGGTTCCCAGCCAGCTTCCACCGAGCTGTCTCTCCCCTCCTTGCCTGCCTCCAGCAGCACCATTGCACCCCCTGCAACCGTGATGCCAACTGAGGAAGAGGTGGTGGGGCACAGTCAGCCCCCATGCCTGTTTGCAGTGAGTAGGATGCACCCCCTCCCCCTGCAGAGCAGCAGGAAATCTCTCGCAAACCTGTGCCAGTGTGCGAACTGTTGGTTGAAAACCACTGTCGTGGACCGCTTTGGCAAAGGTTTTGCTAAAGTCTAGATAGATTATTATTGGGTTTTTTTAAGTAAATTTTTATTATTATTTTCTACAAACTAAAAAAAGAAACTAAAAACATCAATCATCAGAAACATCAGACCTGCTGGGTCAGCCCCCCATTTTTTTTATAGCAATCCGTAAACATATTCAAATCTACACATAGTCCCGTTTTTCTAGCCAATAATAAAAAGAGTTCCAAGTTTGATGGAAGTATGTATCCTCTTTCTCCTTCAGAGACAAAGTCAGTCTGTCCATTTCAGCACAATCCAGAAACTTTTTAAAAATCAGTTCTTCAGTGGGTGGTTCTTCACTCCTTCAACGTTGGGCAAGATTATTATTGTTTTATTTATTGCTTCTATATACTACTTAACAGCCATGCATGGCTCCCAGCCATGCTTTACAAAAAGCAATATTAAAAATAGATGTTCATAATTACATTCTATAACAATTACAAGAGTAAAAACAATAAAATAAAATTATGTCCATTTGGAAGGTTATCTAGTCAAAAAATGTAATTAGGTTAGTCTGGCAGGATTTATTCTTGAGAAATTCATGTTAGCTTCTAGTAATTACTGCATTGTCTTCAAGTTGTTTGCAGACTGTTTGCTTTCTAATATGTTGAATTTTTCCAGGGAGTGATGTCAGATGAACAGGTCTATAGTCTCCAGGTTCATCTTTTTTCCTTTCTCATAGATAGGGACGACATTAGTCCTTCTCCAGTCATCTGGTACTTCTCCTGTCTTCCATGAATTTTCAGAGATGATAGTGTTTCTGAGAGTTCTTCTGCTGGCTCTTTTATGACTGTGGCCCTGGAAATTTGAACTCATTCAATCCAATTAGACCTTGGCCATTTGCCTGTCAATCTTAGGCTGCTATCCTGTCCCTTCATCTTGTATTATAGCTTTGTTGGGAAGTTTGTAGTTCTTCTTTTGGAGAAGAGCCAAAGTAGTTGAGCACTTCTGCCCTTTCTTTGTCATCTGTTATCATTGTTCCATCTACATTGAGTAGTTCTCTTTGATCTGTCTTTTGCTTTGGACTTGCTTGTATTTTTTGATGCTTGTAGCTCCCCTTGCTAGCTTCAGTTCATTGCTTTAGCCTTCCTGACATCATCCCTGCAGTTCCATGCTACTTGCTTATATTCTTCTTCTGTAGCCTGGCCTTCCTTCCACCTCCTATACATGTCCTCCTTTGTTTTCAGATGATCTCTTAACTTTTTGTGAAGCCACATGGACTTCCTCTGTTGTCTAGTATTCTTTTTCCCTGTTGAAATTGTTTTAGTCATGCCTTCAGCATTTTTTTTAAAGATATTTCACCCTTCTTGGGCTCCTTTTCTCTTTGGACTGGTTTGCCATGGAAACTTGTTCATCATTGCCCTGAATTTGTTGAAATCCAGGGTACATGCTTGGCTATCATTTAGTTTGAATTTCCTTTATTATTGAGAATTCAAGTAAGACACGGTCACTTTCCTCCAGAGTTTCCATGGCTGTTACTTTGTCCACTGTGTCATCCCTCCTGGTTGGGATCAGGTCGAATAAAGCCATACCTCTTGTTTATATTTCTGGTTTCTACTGGAGGAAGTTATTAGTGACACATGTTAGGAATCTCTTAGAGGGGCTGTGTTTGGCAGAATTTGACTCCAAACAGATATCAGGGATATTGAAGTCCCCCATAATGATGACATCATGTCTCCTTGAAATACTGGCAATTTGTTTTTCGAAAGTTTCATGTTTATCTTCTCCTTGATTGGATAGACGATAATAGACTCCAGCTACTGTACTCCTTTTGCTGTTTATATGAATTCAGGTGCACTTGATGGGATTACTGGTCTCTTCTTCCTTATTTCTTTGCAGAGATAATGTATCTTTAACATGAAGAACTCCACCACCAAACTCCTGTTTGCTCTCCCTGTTTGCTTTCCCTTGGGAGCTTGGCTGCTTGTATCACAGAGGCCATAGACCACCTGGGGCAGCTTCCTCCGATCTGCTCAGCTAGGAGTCAGGAACCAGAATGCATCCCATTTGTTAAAAAGAACAAAAACAAAACAGATCTGTGCATGCAGAACTAATATGCTGCACGGAAGGAGGCTAATCAACTTTTTCCTAAAATGAGCTATACTCTGAGCCTGTGCTAATTGGCATACTTCTTTCCAGCAGCTAGCGGAAACTTTTCTGCAGTGCACATAGCAAGGGCCAAGGGATCAAGGGCAAAGAATTAACATCTGTTACCTCTGTCAGGATTCCAGTCCGAATTGTGTCCTGCTTCACTTGGTACATACCTTGTAAAAAGCCGCTCTTGCAATTGGTAATCACACAGTCCGTGTCTGGCCCACTTTGACTTTTATCACAAGCCTGACGTGTTTGTGATGGGATGTCCTGACACAGCCAGCTTCTGTGTGCTCCTTTTGCTATTATAACCCATTCTTCCGGTAACCTTTTGCTTATTTCTCTTTCACTTCAATAATCTTCCTAAGCACAGGCATTTACAGATAATAGAAAGAAGTCATGGAGCACTTTAATTTCATGCTTCCTTGCTAACACTGTAATGTACGAATGTTACAAATGCAGTGTCAGCCTCTGTTCTTCTTTTAAAGGAGTTGTTTTGACAGGTTGCAGGATGAGAAGCGATGGTTAAGGCCAAGGCTGTGTATTGATGATCCCTTTTCAGAGAGTGGAGGAAACACTGAAAGGGTGTCATTACCAGAGTTAATTTTTTGCTTTTTTCCCTTTCATGGTTGGTTCTTCAAACTGACTGAACCTATTTTCATAGTGCTGTAAGTTGTATACTTTAAAAACTGCAGTACAGTTTGTTGAGATTTGTTATGGGGAGCATATATGAAAAACACCACCTTGCCCACTCTTCTTTTAATTGCCCTTTCTTGGAATATAGGACTCTGCATACGAAGTCGGCATTTTATATGCAGTGGTGGTAGATTCCTGCCTTGTGGTCCGTGGCCTCATCATCCTCCAGGACCACTTCCATGCTTTCCAATAGAGAAGCATTTTCACTGCTTCCTTTAGACGGAGACAACTCTAGTGTTCTCTGGTGGAATGAACCAGAATTAAAAGCGCATGTGTTTTTGCAGTACCACTCCAGTGTTATGCTACCTTGTGGTTGTGCAGTGGGGCATACTGAAAGGCAGAAACCCTTTAAAACAATGGACTAACTGCAGCAGAAAATGTGTGTAAAGGAACCAGTCTTAATCCTGCAAAGAATCTGGAGGCAGAAATTTTGGTAAAGTGGCAGGATGAAACCTTCATAAAGAGAAGCCTCTAGTCTAGAGAAGCGAGCCCCACCATAAAGGGTTTTCAGAATGACCAAGCCAGCCACCCCACTTCCTCTGTGCCACATCACCTGACATCCAGAAATGGAATGAATTCGTTTTAAAAAGGCATACAAAGCATAGCATCTAATCCTCTCCTGCTGCAGCAAATTCAACATTGTTGCAAAGCATTCAAAACACAGCATCCAGCCCCGCTCCCCCATTCCACATTAATATTCCTATATCCACACATAGCTGAACTATGCATGATGCTTTGCTCTCTTTTCCAGTGAGTGTGCCTGGCCCCAGTTCCGATCAGGAACGTGGGCACTTCAGGACAGGAGTGGGGGTATCGGCTTCCCTCCATTTTTGTCCTGAATTAAAGAGGCTAAAGAAAAGAAAACAGTCCCACTGCTGTCATCGAAAATGACTTCCATTTCCCATCTGCTCAGAGTTTTGACCATTGGGCAGCACAGAAATGGAATAAGTAAAGAAATGTGATGGATACGGTAACCACTGTAATAAATGAAATAATTCAATAGATGTCATATGCTCCTTCAGCTCTCAGCTGCACCACTTGCTCGTGCTGTTCCCATTAAAGAGGAGTGCATACCTCACAGTGTTAGAACCATTTGTTAATTATTCCCCTGCTTGATTATACTATTTAAGCTTATAGGTAATTTATTCTGTTGGAATGAATCTAATATTAAGCCAAGAAAAGCATTAAATTAGTAGCCAATATTTGCTTTGTAAGCAGTAATATTTTTAAAACAAAATAGCACTCAGGTAGAAAGGCTGGTAATTTATATCTAAGTCACCTATTATTAGCCTTTAGACTTGAATGCCATAGGTCTCTAGATTTAATTTTTTATCATACCTAATTTCTGGGAACCTTTTAGTTTCACTTTCTAAGCAGGAGCTGCAAATTGGTTTTTTAAAATGAAAACATCAAGTCGGACTGGTGGACCACTTTATCTTCTAGATTTGGTTTTTCTTATGGATTTCATAAGGGTAACCATTTGAGAGCGCCATACTTGGATAATCTGACCTTTTCCAGACTTAGACAAGCTTTTACAGTTTTATGATTTCTGTCTGTGCCAACAGCAACCTTAGATGCCACATTTTGGCAGATCCCTTACGATCAACAAGGAAGGGTTGCTAGAAATGCCAGAGATGTGGTTGGTACATTATGGTCAAGGCCCTTGTATCCGTTATCATGCTCAACATTTCTTGGAAATCTTATATCCTGATTGTAGCCTGAAGGTGGTTCATAAATAAATGTGACCTCTCTGGTTAAGATCATAAACGAACCCATCAGCTTGTGCTTTTTGTCTTTGCCACTTGAGTATGCAATGTCCTAACAATTGTATGTATGGTTTTTATAAAGGCCTAGATGTGTTTTAATTCAGATTCACTGCGCTATTTTTATTAGTTTAATTTCCCCAATATTTTACTGCTGTTATACATTTTGTAATGTTGCAGGGACTTTATTAAAGGCCATTGTCTAATAAATGACTGACTTGTAGAAAGGCAAGCTACAAATGAAATCAATATATAAGTGTAAATTCCACATACTCTGAAGTGCATAAAAAGTTAGGATGAAGGTTATAACAAACATAAAGACCATGTAAGATTTATAGATTTACAATAACTAGATTAGCAGTTCATGATATGGTACTTTCTCTTTTTAATAGGAATGTTTATCTGAATTTAAAATACGAAAAACATTCAACTTGGAAATGAAAAAAGAAAAAATACTGGTATTATCTGGAAGTTCGAGAAACATGAGATGATGGAATATTTGATTAACACAAACTAACCTTTTTATTATTTATTTGTTTATATACTGTCCAACTACTAAAATCTTGGGACAATCTTTTTCTGTTATAGGTTGCATGAAACTAAAAATGGAAGACTACAAATACTCTATAACTCACATCTAGCTTTTCATCAGCGCCTGTATGTAGACCTTGAGGCTGTCCTTTTTCATATCCGTCTCTGCAAGCCACTGTCTAGTCTCATGAAGCAGCCCTTGCTGTATGTCCGGGATATGATTCCCCAGCCGTGTTTTGAAGCTCTGAGAAGGTTAGATTGTTCTTAAATGTGACGTGCTCTTTCAGATAAAAGTAGAGGGTTAATGTGTAAGAATGTGTGTGTGTGAAAGAGAGGGAGTCTCCCCTAGTCCCTTTTCATACAGAGCTTTTAGGGCACTTTGCACACATTATAATCTCCCAATAAGATACAAGATAGAAAATTCTGGCTGTTTTGCAGATGCTGTACAGCCAGAAGTTCATGTCATACTTTGAGGATTTGCATAGCACCATATGTCATATTGGGCATTCCCAGTGGATGGCACGAGTTACTCATCAGCTGCTTTGTCCCGGACAGCTGAATGTACTTGTTATTACACACGGTGTGTTGTTATGTCGTTGGCACCTGGGAGAGTGGTTTTGTGTAGTTGCTGGGATCAGCTCCAGTGCCACTTTTGTTGCTCTTCAGATTTTGCCAGTGTTGCCTCCAGCCTCGTTCACCACCGATTGCCCTCCACCAATGCCTAGATGGTACTTTGGAGGACTTTGGTGGCACTTATTTGCCACCTTAAAAAATGGGGTGCTTTGGGAGTATGATGTGCAGTAAGTAACATACAAGGAAATGGCCAGGATGAGGCTGCATATAAGATAATTTGCACACTGTGAAGGGCTGGGGAGAAACAATAGTAAGAGAAAGGAGGCGCCCAGCAGTGCAGTTCAGAAGCACCAAATATGGGAGGGGAGAGTGAACAAATTAAGTGCACTAGAACAGAGGAGCAGCAATATTAGTGTGGTATGGAAGCCTCCCCTTTTGTCACAAAAGACATAGCCCATCTATAAAGTTTAAATCATGCCCTCCACTCAGGATTTTGGATTGTTTTTACTCATGTTCCAGCATGGCTGTGTTTGCTTTTAATAAAAAGGGGTAGTAGAGGGGACATGGGAAATTACAGGCCGGTTAGCCTTACGTCCATTCTGGGAAAGACAATGAAAAGGCTCATAATAGCAAGAGATCCGGTAACCCTAGATAGGGAAGAGAGGTTGGCAGCCATACAACACGGCTTCCACAAAAACGGGTCCTGCCAGATGTGGAATTCTGTGACAAGAGGGAGGGGATGTGGTCGATGTGGTTTATCTGGATTTCAGCAAGGCCTTTGACAAAGTGCCACATGACATCCTGGTTGAGAAACTGAGGAGTTTTGGGACAGACCAATGCACTTTCTGATGGATTAAGGCATGGTTGATGGACTGAAAGCAGAGAGTAATTATTAGTGGGAAATCATCAGGATTGTGGCCAGTGAATCCCTCCAGGGTTCTGTTCAGGATGGCATTCATTGTGTAAGAACTTGCACTTGGGACATAGGAATGGCTGTTGTAACTACAAGTTAGGGGACAAGTGGCTGAAGAGTAGCACTTGTGAAAGGGTTCTCAGGGTATTGGTCGACTGCAGCTAAACATGGGTCAGCAGTGTGGTATGGCAGTCAACAGGGCGAGTGTCACCCTTGGAAGTATAGCCAGAAGCATGGCTTCTGGCTCGAGAGAGGTATTACAGCCACTCTATATGACGCTGGTGCGCCTGCAACTGGAGTATTGTGTTCATTTCTGGGCTCTGCATTACAGGAAGAACATATCCAGGTTGGGTTTGGTGCAGCGTAGGGCCACAAGGATGGTGGTCGGATTGCAGGGAAAACCATATGAGGCAAGACTGAGGGAACTGGGTCTTTTCATCTTGGGGGAGACTCTGAAGGGATCTGTTGGCGACGTGAGGGGTGTCACATGGAGGTGGGTACAGACCTGTTTTCTCCTGCTGATGAGGGCAGGGCGCGTTCCAGTGGAGCAAACCACTGGATGCCACTTGGTTCCAGGGAACCAAGGTTCAGTTTGGATGCCAGGAAATACTTCCTGACAGTCAGGACCCCTAGGCTATAGAATGGGCTTCCATGGGAGGTGGTTGAGGCCCCATTGGTTCAAGGATAGGCTAGACATGCACATGGTAGGCTTGTCATGAGTGGAGCTGACTGGACCTGGGGTGTCAGACTAGATGGCTCTGGAGGTCCCTTCTGACTCTGTTTCTATGTTTCTAAATGCAAATGGCAACAGGAGGATCTACTCTCACCGCCCCCCCCCCCAACACTTGACAAGGATATTCTTTTCAGTTGTCTCAGTCATTCCAGTAAGGGTACAGTTGACCTAAAAAGCTGTAAGTGGGGTGGAGGAGAGAGAGTTTGCTAAATTAAGGAGTGTCCTTCAACCCTAAAATACTACACTGCTATTCACACCTTGTCATGGTTAAGGATTGCATGGAACAAGGAGTTGTAGAAGACTGAAGCAGAGGTTTTTTCCCCATACTGTCTTGAAGCAATTTACTTCTACTCATTCAGACAATTGAGCCATTATAGATGTTGATCTTAAGACAACGCATTTGTGAAGTCTGTGAGAGCACACAAGCAACAGTGTAGTTCTGTCCTCCTGGATGATGTGACAGCTCCAACTGAGCTGTGAGTCAGCAGGGTGAGGAGAGCCAGACTGTTCTCTTGTCACCTGCTGTGTGTGTGCGTACGTGCGTGCGTGTGTACTAGGAGGCAGTGATCCAAACTAGAATGCAGACCTTTTGCTCTGATGTTGGGCGCGAGGGCATCTTTGCTGGTGTGTGGGCAATTTTATTGAGTTGCCATATATCTGTTTCTATAACTGAAGGACACAGAAGGCTTCTTTGACATGCAGAAAAATAGTGCTGTGGCTGTATTAATACCTGGCCGTGCTGCTGTGTGCATTTCTATCATATTCTCTACTGAGTGGATTTCTCAGTTTTCATTTCTTCGTTGCAATCCATGATGGCAGTGGATAACCAATTTCACGCGATCTCTCTTGCCATCCCTCCTCTCATTTCATTCTGCAGGCTGGATTACCTTTGCTGCAGTAAGAAGTTAAGGGATGTGGTCCATCACAACCTCTTGCCCTCTGCAGCAATGATCACAATGCTAAGTCAAGAGTTTGGGGTTCCCTTGACTAAAGATGACCTGTTCATTCAGGAGCACGCAGACACCTTGGAGGCATGTCATAGCCCAACCAAGTATTTCCCCATGAAACGAGGCAAACGTTCCCATTTGGAGAACTACAATGAAGAGTACCTAGTAAGAAAAAGAAACATGGAAATCCAGATGCCACAAGATTACATTAAGGTGGGGCTGCAGCAGTGAAAGACTCTTAAAGCTTATGCCTGTTTTTGATGTACATCATACAGTGTGCATGTAGAGAATGGGTAGTTAGCACTCTCGTACCAATCTATCCCACATCTGGAAAACAAATTCAGCAGGAAATTATTCAAGTTATTTTTGCTATATGTGCATTTGAGACTTCATTATTTACTATTGCCATTACTGCTATTACTTAAGTCAACATATGTACCCCTTGCCTTATCTAGTGATACCTCAGGTGGTTTAAAAAGCAGAGATCAAAATATGTCATAATAAATAGAAAATGCTGTCAGTTAAAATAGTTAAAAGCAAAGCTAAAAGCATGTGAATTAGCAAACTAAGATGTATGAGAGAGGACACTAGGGAGTGTCGCTCTTCTGTTAGAATCTGCTCTTGGGGTACATAGTGGGCTGTTGTGTCATAGGCACAGACTATATCAAGAAGCAAGTTCCAGAGCAGGGGTCCCCAACCCCTTGGCTGCAGACTGGTACCAGTCCATGGCCTGTTAGGAACTGGGCCGCACAGCAGGAGGTGAGCTGTGGGCAACTGAGTGAAGCCCCATCCACTTCTGCAGCCACTCCCTGGTGCCAGCACCCGCCCCCCCCGGACCGCCAGGCACCAGACCCTCACACGGGGTGTGCAGCCCAGATCCCCCACCCGCCCTGGCTCATGTCAGCAGGCAGCCATTTGCCAGGGGCAGCGCGGCAGACAGGGACGGGCTGCCATGAACCACCGGGGCTGGCAGGGAGCACAGCGCTCTTACCAGGTTCTGATAAGGAGCGCCTCTGCCACTCCTCACAGGAGCGCGACCCCCCCTGCAAACTGTGCATGTAAGGGATCCAGGCCGTGTGTTCCCCACAAGAATCCAGTCCCCTACAATCTGAGGTGGAACTGAGGTGGTGGTGCCAGTGCTGGGGAGCGGCTGCAAACACAGACAGCCTCCCTCGCCTGTTTGCCCTCCCCACACAGTGTGGTCCGGCTCCTAACAGCTCCCACTGATTCTGCATTATGAAGAGTTTTATAATTATTTCATTATATATTACAATGTAATAATAATAGAAATAAAGTTCACAATAAATGTAATGCGTTTGACTCATCCCGAAAACATCTCCACCCCCTAGTCTGTGGAAAAATTGTCCTCCATGAGCCTGGTCTCTGGTGCCAAAGTGTTGGGGACCGCTGTTGTAGAGCACTGCGAAGGTCTGACTGAATTGCCCGTATGGCTGTATTTTGTCAGCCTTGTGAACTCTGAAGTTCCAGAGATTTACTTCAGAAAGTGTGTCTATCATCACTGAGAAAGGGCACAATCCTGTGTCTGTATAGACAGAAATGAGGTGTACAACTTCTAGCATGTTGGCTTAAGGATGCTGGGAGCCAACTGACTTCTTTTGCATTTGTTGTTCAAACACGCACAGAACTGAACCCAAAAGAGCCTTTGTTATTAAGAAGAATGATGAAGTGAAATTTTTACCTGCATAGAAAAATGGTTATCAACAGGCAGACAAAGCAAAAACAAAAAAAAATGCACCCACGTTCACGAGCTGAACAATGATTGGCATCTGGCCCATCAGCACCAGCTGTTTTCCAACCACATTTCTGTCATTCAGTTAGGTACAGGCTGCCTGATGATTGACAGATGACATTCATAATAATCATCTTGTGGGGGGCGGATGCTTTCAGAAGGTGGATGGAGAGAGAGAGAGAGTGAAGGCTTCCTGCAGGTTTTGTTTTGCCTGCTATTTTCGTTACTGATCTGATCCATGGCAGGGGCAGCATATTTATTTTAGGAATGCATTTTTTTTCCTCTAACAAGGGTTAACAAGACCAGAATAATCTCACATACTAATCTCTCTTCCAGTCTAATATTGAAAATATTCACCTGCTCAGCAAGATGGTGAAAAAGGAAGCCCCGAGAACCATCAGGGCTTTCCCTTCTGATGGCAAGTCTATCTTTAACTATAGTACTCAAACCCTGAATTCTGCAGAAATTGCAAAGAAGCTACTTCGTCAGGACATGGCACAGGTGAGAAAAAAAGAGTTCTGCATCATTTTCAATATTTTATTTATTGCTTTCCAAATAAATTAAGCTGTCCAGATATATTTATATCAAGGATGGCCTATAAAAGCTTTTAATAATAAATAAATAATTCATATTTGAATGATCTATATATGCCTACAAATTTTTTATTGTACAAAGATGTTTTATTGCAGGCAAATCTGTTCTCAATTGCTTTAATTGTTGGATTTTGTATATTTTAATTACATTGTGTAAACCATTTTGAGAGCATTATGCTAATTAAACAGTATATACATTAAATAAATAAAACTGTGTGCATGCATGCATGCGATTAAACTAACAAAATCAAAGCAGGAAACAAAATGTGACCAGAAAATGTACACACAGCGATCACCCACGGAAGCCTTTACAATCTATCTGGGTTGGGAGGTGTTCCCAGTCCACTCCCGCGTTTTCTCTAAATCTGCTCCTAAGAATTGCTGAACCCACCAGAGCAGTGTTTTGGCTGGTGCACTGAAGAGCAGAAACGGGAAAGTCTTACTGCATTAGCAGATATTTCCTAGTGTGATGCTCAGTTTGACCCCATATTTTTTTAAACAGAGTAAGATAAAAAAAATAAAATACATATTCATAGATCTATATATGCATGAAATGCTGGGGATGAAGTCATAGTAACCAAGACAGGAATATGCCAAATCTTTAAACTTTTTTAGGTGCCAGACAAGAGGTTTGCTTATAGTGATGAATATATATCAGGCATGTTTGATCCAGTGGATGAGGACAGTGCAGCAAAAGAATCCATCAAGCAAACCAAGAAGTTGTGGCTGTCACCAGAAGGGTTTGTATATCCTGGATTTAAGAGCAGCATAGAAGCCAACTTGCATCGGTGCATGCCTGACGAGGCCCGACGGATGGAGCTATGTGAGGTAACGCTGAATTTTTAAATTTCTGCACAGTTGTCCTATCTGTAACCTGTCGTGTAATCCACACAACCCAGTTGGAAAGTTTGAGAGATAGTTCCAGTCCCCAGCCACCCATGGAGCTTTATGGCTA
This sequence comes from Varanus komodoensis, assembly GCF_004798865.1. Lineage (NCBI taxonomy): Eukaryota > Metazoa > Chordata > Lepidosauria > Squamata > Varanidae > Varanus > Varanus komodoensis. The sequence continues at coordinate 11,332,005 of NW_025336346.1, forward strand.
AGTGAACCTTGAAAGCCAAGTCCCTCATTTTCTCCATTACAATGCATCTTATGTGGGTGCAAGGCAGACTTCACCAGGCAAATTATATCCAGGATGTCCTTGAATGGACAGTGCGTGCTTTTAAAATCCTTATTCAAGGTATTTGCTGGATTTTAGATGGAACTGCTGCTCTGTCATAGTACGGTTAGATTTATAGGGCAAGCTTATGCATGTTTTCTCAGAATGTCCTTCAGTGTTCAGTGTGGCTTACTTCCACATATGCATGCATCTAGGGCAACCTATCCAGATCTTTGTATTTGTTATGATTTTCATGTTTCTTCTAAGTGGAAAGGCAGGGTAGACATTTTTAAACTGTCACTGGAAATAAGAAATGGGTATAAGTTTTCTTTCTCACCTTTCTTGCAGTTAAATTGACCATAATCCAAAATGGTTTTAGGCATCCCTAAAGCTTGGGCCTACCCAGCTCAACTTAAAAAACAAACAAGCCTTTGCTTTGACCTGTGGCCCTCCGTGCCATATCAAAAACTGCTTTGGAAAGTACTGCCAGGTTTCAGAATATATTTGCAGTGTGGCATGGGGAAGTTAATGATTGAAAAACTCACACACAAAGTGTGTCCTTGGAAATTGGAAGTTACTTCAGAACATGGCCTTAGGTTTGAGCTATTGCCTTAATTGTGAGTATCTGTGAGTGGGGTTTTTTTTTAACGCATCACAAGGAAATTAGTTATTGGAAGACGCCTTGTATTTCAGAATGATATATTTGCCAAATAATTGTATTGTTGAGTGACTTAAATGCACAATACCCAGCAAGCTTTCAGGATACCATTTATACTAAGATAATCAATGTTCATTTAGAAATGGCAGGAGAACTTTCTACATGCCAGCAGTATGAAGCCAGTGCTGGACCGGGACAGATGGAAGGGGGACAAGCATAAAATCGATTTTGACCTCTATAAAAAGCCATCACATGTCTTCATCACCCCTGACACATACAGAGAAGGTATGTACTTGTTTCCAGGTTAGTTCTGGATAATTAAGAAGTAGTGCATTTATGCAGGTACCAATCAGATATAAGGATAAATCAGTTATGAAACATTTATGCTTTAGCATGAAGAGTTCTTTTGAATAACCAGGAGCTTTTGTGGCATTTAAAAAATACTGAATCGACAGGCACTCATATTCTGAGATCAGGCTGTGAACCAGCTGACTCATATACACCACATGCTTTTTAAGGGTTATCTTAGATCTTAGCAGTATTATTTTACATGAAAGCAAAGTGCCCTTTATACATCACAGCACTGGGCAAGAAATGCCTTTCTGATTCAGCTGACAGCACTATTACAGTAATGTTAAGGCAACAATCTGCGACAAGGTCTTTGTAGATCACAGGTCTTTAAGTGCTCTAGCAGTGCTTTGTGATTAGCCCACAGAAAAACATTAAGTATGAGTGCCAAGTGTTGTTTTTAATAGATGGGACCCCTGGTGATTTAAGAACTAGCTTTTCTCCTGGGGGCTAAGGACAGGTAGATATCTTGCATTCAGTGAAATTACAACGGCTGCATTTTCTGTGCAAATGTTGTGCAACTAGATGGAAGAAGGAAGCTGCACTTCCACAACTGCACTGCCCTGAAAAGGCCTTGCAGGGCTGTATGTAAAACAGATGCACCGGTATGAGGATTTCTGAAGTGTCTTTATCAAAGCAATTATTTTTGTTTTTGGTAGGGAGCTTTTAGGCTGTGGCAGAGCTGGAACAAGAAAAGCAGCAGCAAAATTAGCTGAAACCTACTACTTGCATTTGTGTTGCTTTGAAACTAGTCATGAGATCAGAAACAAAGTCAATCTCATTCCGTATGATTTACATAAATACAATTTCAGAACTACTTAGGCAAGAAAATTTATTAACAGCTAATAGCAGAGTTTTTCATGGGAAATAGTGCTTCTGTATATTTTAAGAATTTAACTGTTGGTCCCATCACAGCTAACTGTTCTTATGTGTACTTTTCAATGGACGTATTTCTCAACAACAGAGCCTCAAAAAGTCATCTGCTGCAACACTGCACTGAAAGTTCATAGGTGCTGCCCAGCAACAGAGCTCATTTCCAGTGGACCAAATGCCAGTTGTCAGCTAGCACGTCTCCAAGGACTCCTGAAGGATAAACCAGTCAAGCTGTCCCTAAAGATGCAGGTACTATACATGGAAATCATTAAGCCAGGATGCTTTTGGGAGGACCTCCCAACCCATGGGCCAAGAGTTCATTTTTAACTGATTTATTATACTTTGCAAAACGTTTTGATTTGGTCAAATTCAAAATTCCAGTCTTAGAACATTCCAGTTACCACAGTTCTTTGGAATTAGAAGCATCAATTCCAATCCATCTGTCGCAATAACCTAGTTGCCAAGCGGAAAAGTACAAGACTGGTCAGTATGCAGGCCACATGCATCTCCCTCTGCTTTTTTCCCCTTTTAAAGCCATTAGAAATATCTAGCATGTCACAAGAGTAAAAACTTGCAACTTTAGCATACCATAGCTGCTATGGATCAGCAAAAAGGGTCATAATTAGCTAGCAGATGCCAATTTATTTTTTCCCCCAAAAATCCCCCGTCTGGCAACAGCAGGGCATTGGACTTGATGGCCTTCATGGTCCCTTCCAATTCTAGTATTCTATTATTCTACATGGGCCCCAAACCTCCATAAGTTGCCCACCCTGTTCTAATGTTTTTAAAAGAAAGCTTTAGTTTGAAATGCATTTCTTGTTCTTAGAATTGGAAACTAATGGCTAAAATCATATATGGAAAGCAAATTATGAAACTGCAGCTTCTGTTCTTTTAGCCTGTTCCAGTTTTGGGCATTTTAGACAACGAGGTAGAGAACAGCATCTGTAAAGGATTTGTTCCTGGTTCTGACACTCAGCACAGCTTGAAGTGGAATGGCAATATAATTCCATGCTATGATAGGGAATACAATACCTTTAAAACTCTGAAAGGAGCAGATTTCAGGTAAGCCACCCACCCAGCTGCTATGCAACAGTGCAACAAACTGGTACAACAAAAAGACTTTATTAAGCTTTATTAACATAGATAGTGGTATGTTTAGAATTGCTAATGTCCTTCTCTGAATTAAATCCCAGGGGAATCTGGCATAAGGACAATACAACAGCAGGGGAACAGTACAAGAGATAGAATCTAATTAATTTTTTCTGCTTCTGTCAGCAGAACTGGGAGGGCAGTGATTCTCCTCCTGCAGTCCCTTGTGTGTCCTTAAAATTTATTCCAGGAATGGGAGACCCTCTGGCATAGGAAGGAGGAGGAAGTGAGACAGTTCCATGCTGCAAGGGGACTTCTGCTCACAAAATACTAGCTTCCACCCAATTTTTGCCTCTTCCTGCCTATGCAGTTCATGCTATTTTTTTCTTAAAGCCAATGGCTGATTTAGAGTCGCTATCCAAACCTAAAACAATGCATCCTGAATTCTTTCCCCATCCAGTCTGAGGTTTTATTAATCCCATAACGATAGTTCCATATATGTGCTCCTTTCTAAAAACTGAAAAAAGTTGCATCTTTTATTCTAGATAGTTGAAAGAGTTGACCAGAATGAGCTTTGATTTGTGAAGCACAAAACTCCAAACCTTTGTCTGGGTAAGCCCAGATTGTCACTTGTTGTTAGTCGCAAAGTCGTGTCTGACCCATCGTGACCCCATGGACTACTCAAGCTATATACAGCATGATTTTTACACCATGAAAACTTAAATAAGAACTAAACTCATGCACATACTTATGACATACTCAGTGTCCTCATCACTGTTAGGCATATGTCTCCGATTTCCCACACCCCATGTTAAGTCTCTTCTTTCTTCCAGATTAATTTGTCACAAGCATTCATTCCGATACAAGAGGTGGCCTTCACAGAGATTGCTCTTAAGGGATAAAATCCCAGCAGCAAATGATGCACAGAATGCAGGTAATGTGGGAAATGAAGACATGCCAGTTATTGGTGAGTTGGTATAAAATGCAAAGATCACTCTCCTATAAGAGGTCTGCAGGTAAGCAAAGAGACAAGAAGAAAGTAAATGGTATACATTGAAAAGATCTAGGATACAACATGGCATTAACTTCAAGCATCATATGGTATTGCCACAGGAATCAAAGGACTCTATCTAATACAGTGGTATTAACCAAGTAGTTTGAAAGAAAATGTTAGAGACCCTTACCTTAGTATTGACAATACTTTGTATTTACTAGCAACTTTTCAAGTAATTTAGATTGGAAATTTTTACTGATAATAGGATATTGCAAATTTTATTTTGTGTCCTCAAATGCCGTAAGAATTATTTCTATGCTTTGCTTGAGTAGGCAACGGCTAACAATTTTTAAAGAAATATTTTGTAATGCAGTCTTAATTTGCTAATCTATTTCCCACTAGTAGAGAAATGCTTATACTTTAGCTACTTATTCAACACCTTGATCTGTTTCACATCGCATAACAGCCCTCCATGGATAACCAACCATGGCATGTTGTTGTGTTGCCTGAACTCAGCATGGTTTTTTTGCAGGATGGGATACTTTTCACAAAAGAACCACCCTTAACAAGAGGACTTGTTAAAAGATTGCTCTTACCCATGATGGACTGTCATATCATCCATACCTGGCTGGGCAATCATTTTGTACATTGTCAGAAATGGTTACAGAGCCTCCCGGCTAGAGTGGCAAAAATATCCCTACACCACTCAATTTGTGCATTGCTACTAGTGACTGTCATTCCACTGATGCCACAAATAGCCATAATTGTTTCCTAGCTTTTTCCAATTTATTTTTGATATCCCAAAAACGCACAACTTTGTGTTGAGGGGGTTAAACAGTTGATCTTTTGCAAGTGATGTGATCCCTTTGGCTTTTAATTAATTGACACTTCTTAGTGCCTTGCACATTTTCAGCACTTCTCTACTTCTCCATCTACTTCAGAAAGGAGAAGATACTAACTATAGGCAGTCCCCAGGGTACAAATGAATTCTGTTTTTGAGATAATGGAAACTCGTCTTTATGCTGAATTTGTACATGAGTAAGGCACAGGATCCCCATCAAAGTGAGAGCCAGTGTGGTGTTATGAGCCAGTGTGGCTTAGTGGTCAAGAGCTGGGACTGGGACTCAGGTGACCTGGGTTCGAGTCCCCGCTCAGCCATGGAGCCAACTGGGTGACTTTGGGCCAGTCACAGACTCACAGTCCAACCTACCTCACAGGGTTCTTGTTGTGGGGCTAAAATGGAGGAGGAGAATGATGTAAGCTGCCTTGAGCCCTTTGTAGGAAAAAGGCAGGATATAAATTGAAAAATAAATAAATAAAGTGGAAAAACTGTGAATATCTCTAGGCATCCTGCCTGCCCAAACTCACCTGCTGGAGAGATTTCCTTCTCTCCCCTTTTGCATCCTCTCTCTTTATGGTGATGATGATTTCCTATGGTAATTTTTTAAAAAATCAATATGCTTTACAGCAGTTTGTTCCTAAGTACGTGCTGTTTGTAATTCAGACATTCATAACCAAGGGACTGCCTGTACCCCCATTTTTCACAACACTGTTTTTTTTTTTTTTTTTTTTGAATATTTACTACTTTGGTTACCGAAGGGTTTTTTTTTTTTTTAATGCAGAAATGTATATAATTTTATGTAAATTCAAGGACTGGAGGGAAATATATGTATCTATACTAACTGCTCTGTTGCTGCAATTCTGCAAATTTTCCCTTCATTTACTTCCCAGCCCTTAAGGTTGTGTATATTTCTAGACAGTTTGTTTTAGAACTATCATGGAACCACAGTTTCTGTAGCAGCAACTGCTCCAAAAAGCAGCCAGGGGGTTAATATCTCTGAAATAGCTGCATATTTGAGGAAGTGTGGAAAATATGACACTAACTTCAACACTTAAAGAGGTTGTGTTGCATTGCCAAGGGAGAGCTATCCCTCCCCCCTTTTTTTGGTGTACCTGTTTTGATGGTTTTGTTCCTTTACTAGGCTTTTTAACTGATGCCTTGGCAAATGGTCCCTGGCAGCTGTATGCAACATGGCATGCAGTTTTGCCTTTGGAATTTCCATGTATGTTACCTATTCACTTTGCAGCTCTGAAACAGACAAGGAAATGGAACAGGTGGCAGTACATATATCAGCAGGCATAACAAAGCACCTGCCACTGACAGAAAATAAAGAAATACCCATCCCAGTGCACGGTGTTCAGGGCCCAAACTCTTTGGGGTGTGGGAGGCTCCACTTGTTAATTAAAATTAAAAGGGGGTGAATGAAAAGTGGCAGTAGTGGGAAGGTTAGGGAAACGAGATAGGTTCTTGCATGAAAGGCACTGGGATGCAGGCCAGAGCCTGCTGAAGAACTGAGTGGGAAAGAGAGGAGGGACCACTCAAAGCTGGTAAGCCTGGAACATGGCTTATTCAACAAATACAAGGTGGCTTAATGTGACTGTAGCCACTAGTATCAGTGGGAAGTGAGTGTTTTCAAATTCGAGGTATTTAAAGATCTTCATGCTCACTTATCTAGATGGATAAAAGGTACTGGGATACAATAGTTGATGTTCTGAAATTAAGTATATGAATGGAGACTGTACATGGAAATTGGGTTGAACAATTCCTTAGAGGTAGCTCAGTGCAAGAATTCTGCAGTTGTGGTATCCCTGATAGGGTCTACTTACATATGTTCAGTGAAGGAAAGTCTGTTTCACTGCCAAACAACTAAGTGGCCATGTGTTCATGTATGGCTAAAATCTCCTTCCTTAAAATGTTGGTTTTAGTCCTGCCTTCTGGAGCAACAGATTTTCAGATACTTCAAGACAGCTCTCTTATTTCCTTACCTTCTCCAAGCTAAACATATTCAGTATCTGGATTTTATCTGGACTTTTCACTTGAGTTCAGGCATACATGATTGAACGCAGTTTTTATTTTACACAAATTGCACTGCTATTTATGAAAACACTTGATTAGCAAGTTGTCTATCATGTATTTTGCTTTACAATTAAAACATTTAGATGTAGTCTTTGAACATTCACTTGCCCGGTTGGGTATCTTGCTCCATGAATGTGTTGCAGTATGAATAGTATAAAGAGTTCAGTTTAATCACCATTTACAACCTTCAGAATGTTCTGTCAAGTGGATGTGCACAAATATAGGCCCGTTTTTCCAGCACCTGCTTTGCCACTTTTTTAATATGTTCATCCATGTTTTCAGGAGCATCTAGATATAACGGAAACAAAAACAATTCTTTTAGAGCTGCATTTAAGTGAAAAAAACAGGATTTAAAAAATCCAAGCGTGTAAACACAAGCTGTTGAGTTGTTAACAACATCTGCCACATTAGTACTAATTATGGGAAAGAATCTATTATGGGGAAAATATCAAAGCTCTGCACCCAGATTCTTAGGGCAGACTTGAAAAATAATGCCTTTGAACAGAAATATTGATAATAATACTGACCAGGTTTGTAATGCCTCTTTACTTTAGTAAAACATTTGGTATTTATTTAACACCAAAATAGAAGATTTAAAAGTTAGGACTTGGTGCTTGATTGTAACACTTACATCTTTCTAACTGTGCCATTGTATAATTATTCCGGAAACATGCTTCTGTGCAGAAAATATCTGCAAGTAACACCTAGGAAGTCAATTAAGATCATCAGCAGTTAGAAATTGTCTTCTCTTAAAATATACAACTAGAATTTAACCCTGTAATAGTATGAGTCATGATAAATTTATAGAAACACAGCTATGAGAAAACAAGAAAAACAAGCTTGCTCTGCTTCTGTTCTAGATGCACTATGGTTCTTGCTCAGTAACTAGAAATTAATTCTCTCCCCCACTCCCTTTATTCACAGTGACTGCTTTGAATAAGCTGAAGGACCCTGTGGCTGAAGGTTGAGTCTGAAGGAATTCTCTACCATTGTCTCCCAAAACAATTAGAATCTGCTCAAGGGTGCACACTTCCTGAAGAGCCTCCTTAATCAATACATTTAACTTCATGCTCAGTATTCAGTTTTACAGTATAAAATTGATTAAGTTTGAAATACTTTACAGTTGATGTCATGTATGCACAGTTCAGGGTTTAGACATCAGGGAAGGCAGACTAGAAACAGCAGAAAATCCTGTAAGCAGGAATTCAGAATGGGCAGGGCCTGTAGTTTTTCCAGTCCTGCACTACATCCTGCTGCACAGGTTACCACAGTAGTTCAGGATAGAAGTCCACCTCAGCCAGTAAACCATGACCCATCAGCCACCCTACACAAGAAGTTCATAAATAGAGCAAGCTGGACTGTCGCCGCTTTTTGTAGATCTTCACTAGACACACAACCTTTGAATATGCAAGTTCCATTTTGCTAATACCTGTTGACAGACTAACATATATGCCTAAACCATATAAACTACATGGCTGCAAGTCCACATATCCCTTGTTCTCAGCTGATGACAGACTTGCAAATTATGAGGAAATCCTCAAAAGCAATTTTGCATCCTTCCCTTCTAGCTACTTAATGCACTAGCATTCATACACATCACTGTATTAGAAAGCCTGAGTGAACTCACCTCATGATCGTGATTGCGCAAACCAATACTGATGGATCGGCTCGCTCGGGAAAGAACTGCTGTCATTCCATACAGATTAATGAGAATGTCTGCCACTTTTTTGAGAACCAGCTGCTCATCCACTATAGTCTAGTACCAAACAGAAAACCCCACCCAAATAGTTTAGTGATACACTCGCCACCATCAAAAGGATTACGACAGCATCCTCAGTTGCTGTTCCTCACACATACATTTTAAAAAAAGAATTTGCTTTTGCAATTTTATTTAGGATGCATTAGAATCTGTACAGTAGCCAGACTGCATAAAAGATACAGATCTGATCCCAGTCCTAGTTCATAATCTTCCATAATAGCTCTTTAGTATGTTTTCTGAAGACCATTCCTGGCCTTCGAATGGGGTTAAAACATTCATTTTGATTAGGTCTATTGAGAGGGCAGTTAAAAGGGTGAAGGGCAAGAGGAAACAAGGAAGCTCTGGTTACCTTGCCAAACCGTTTCAGTAAGCCTTCTACTGTAACTCCAAAATAATACACATTTTGCTCAAGTTTTTTGCCACTTTCCTACAAATGGAAAAAGGAACAAAAGATTGGGGGCTCTGCAAAATGACATTCTCAATTCTGGGCATGCACACTCAGTCCATATGCACACATGGTCTACATAATAGCTGCAACTGGGAAGCCAGCTGATACTCCTATGGAAAGTGAAGGCAGGTAGAGCTGCCCTTTTCTGGTGTCATCCAGTAGTTTGAGACTTGCCCTGATTGTTCTCCATCTCTGCATTCTTTCCACACTTCCCTGAAACCCTTTTTGCAAATGCTTTCTTTTCACAGCCGTCTAAGAAAGGATTAGGGTTCCTTTCTTCCAATTTATCTAACAAATTTGAGCAATTTCTGTGGTCATGGAAATGTGTATTAATTTTATGGCTGCATATTTATTTAAATTATGAATAAAATTACAGCCATTTGCTCTGTACCCAAAAATAATTTTAAACAGGATAATAAAACAATGTGGCTTGGTGGTTAGTGTGTCGGACTGGGGACTTGGGAGATCTAGGTTCTAGTCCCCACTTGGCCATAAAGCTCACTTGGTTTAATTTTGGTTTACATTTTTTAAAGATTTTATCTTATGCTTATGTTGTCTTTTAGGGCTGGGTTTTTTAATGAAAAAATAGAGCTTTGGCTATTGTGCAATAAATGCAATAAATAATCCTAGTTTGAGGATTAATCCCTGACATCATTAAGTAGGGCTATAAAAAAAGTGAATGAAACCCTGGTGAATTGCTGCTTGTCAGTGCAGATTAGCCAGGTTGTGAAGACTAGGGTTGATAGGAATTATAGTCTGACACCTCTAGGGGACACTAAGCTGGGGGAAGACTGGTGTAGATCTTACTAAGCTTTCAATCAAATGGTCTGGCTTAAGTTAGCATCTTATGCTCCTGCATGGAGCATGTCTCACTGCAAACTGACACTAAGGAACCTCTTCAGACATGCCCACAGCATCTAGGAGTACTTACCTCTAGACTGGGATGAATCACACCATGGTCTCCCACTAATCCTAAATCTACTGTATGGCTCATGCCGTCACGGATTCTGTTTGCAACCAACTGAAACGCCACGCCTAGGCCCCCCTTCCTGATTTCCCTATGGGATTAAAAAGACATGTAAGCTGCTTTAACGTTGGGTCATTTCCGCAAAGCTTTTTCGTTTTGCAGCACTAAATATTTTGTCTTCCAGAAGTTTATTTCTGAGTTTATTCAAGATGCTGGCCATCTAATGCTTCAACTATTCAAAAGGAGTAACTATACCTGGCTGTACCTCCCAGTCCACTGAGGTACAGGGCACAGTCCTATGCATGCAGAGTAAGGAGCAAGTCTGACAACTCTGGCTGGCAATTGTGGGACTTCTTTCTGTCTAAACATGCACTCTAGCACACTAATTCTTCACCCGTTAAGCAACATCATGAAAGTCATATGGACAGAACTACATTCCCATAAATGACACCTATCAAATTTTATCACTGAAGTCAGCCCCTAAAACTTTAAGAATTTGTATGTAGTTTTTCTAAATTTTAATGGAGTTTCCATAAGCTCCACTGAAATGAATAAAAGTCCCCTAGTAAGGACTGACCAAAGCCTCTTCAAAAACTTCATAATTGCTTCATTCATACAGTTAAATTAGGTTTTTTAAATGAGAGATTAATTCTATGGGGCAGAGATGAGACACTAAATTTCGTAAGATTTTAATTTAAAAGATATTCGCCACTTTAAAATTCCTTAAATAAGGTAACAAGCTGATTTTTATTTTCTGCTTATGCATGTTAAAAACCTTCAAGAAGATACTGATCTTGCTATATTCCCTTCTGTACTTTCCCACCCACACATTTCCAATCAGTAATTAGTCATCTATGAGGGCCATTCTGAAAAAGCACATACTTGATTTTTCCAGTTAAGATTTTGCCTGCATGCTGCAAGCCCGTCAAAGCAATGAACATTCGCAGAACTTCATTTGTTCCCTGAACAGAAGAAAAGTTTCTTTCAGCAACCTAAACATGGATTTCTACACATACATACATGTAGTGCATGTTATTTCCTTCAACAGTTAGGAAGAAATTTACTGTTACAACATTCTGTGAATAGCTTTACAGTGAAACCATGTGGCATTTGCAGTAAAAGCCACATATGATAGGATTAATGTATGTTAGAGTCTAATTTAAGCTTATTTCATTAATACTATGTCCATGTGGCCAGCTATCTATCTAGATCCTCCATTAACACTTTATCATGTGGGGCATATTCCAGATGATCCTCTCTCCCTATGTTCAAGAAACGTAGGAAGGGACTGTGGAACACTGTAGGCTAGCTCTAGCCCCACTGTGTATGAGACAGAAAGGGCTCTATGTGCATAGCAACGTACGTATGTTGAGCTCTTCTGTGCATGTGTGTGTGTGTGTGGGGGGGGACTTGCTTGGACCAGGAATTCACCTGTATGAAGGATATGTGTGAACATAATTTGGGGGTGTCCTTGCAGCCCATTCTCATGCATGCTGGATTCATAATTATGGAGTGTGAGGCTTCCAGACACCACAAGGCAGGACTAATCTTCATGGTCCTGCAATCCCCCACCCTGTTCCCTTATACACAGGCAGATGGGTGTCTCAACAGCCTTGGTACCTACCCGCAGCTACATAAGGAGAATGTTTCTGAACAAGTTTATAGGGCTAGCTGATGGCTACATGCTAGCCACTCCGGTAAATATTAAAGTGGGGGGACTACACCTTTGTTTTTTTTTAGCACCGAACAACTGATTAACTAAACTGAAAGCTCTCCACATAGACAAAGGAAACGCAGTGCCACACTGTTCTCTGTCCACAATTATTTGGGATACCAATGAGAATCCTTGGTGACAAACCAAATTATTTTTTTACAGCTCTCCTTTGAAGAACTGAAATATATTTGTAGAAAAGGCAATTGAAATGATGCAGAAAAATCTGACATCTGTACAAGCTCTGAAAGCAAAGCATTCACATTTTTGAAATGCTCTAAGAGAAAATGCTGATGGCCTAGGAGTAGACTGCATTTAAGCAGGTGCTGCTTAGCAATTAAATCTTTCAAAATGAACAGATGGCTAAACAACAAGCTCATTAAAAATACTGCATACACTGACTGGAGCTGGTAAATTAAACAGATGCATGTTACGTGTTTGGTTTTAATTGCAAACACCATTCCTGATAGCGATTTGCAGCAAGTGATGCTTACTGGAATTCAAAACTAAGCTACAGCAGGTAAGAGCAAAGCATGATCTATTAACACTGATTACCCACAAGATGGGAATCCCTGGGTCCTGGCTACGCATGCTAAACCAGAATAAGCTCAACATACACAGGAATGGAGCCTTCAGGTTCAACAGTCCAGATTATATGGAAAACTTCCACAGATGGATGAGACACTACTTCAGACCGTCACCCTTCCTGGGTAAAGGTGCATGAAACATGACTAAGGGGCAGGACTGGAGCACTTTCCCCTCACAAGTGTAGCGCACCTGACTAGAGGTAGAGACTCAAGGTGCTTATTTCTAGTTTCAGTTCTAATTTACTTGACTTGGAAACATGAAAAAACTTCAGATCTAACATGTTTTCCTTGGTCCTTCTATGCTTTTAATTGTTTAAACAATTTAACTGTCTTTCCCATTGGAAAGTGTAAAACGAGAAAGTGGAACAAGAACGAGAAAGTGGAACAAGAACAAGAAAGTGGTTCAGTGTGGAACTCCAACCTGTGCAAGCAACATGTTAGCCAGACTTCTCCAGATCCAACTGTACTCTTCTAAAACTATCAAGCAAATTACAACTATAATATGTGTGTTCTAGGATTACAGAAATCTATATTTAAGAAACACAGTGTAAAAAGGAGATTTTATTGTACAGACACGCATTTAAATGGTAAATTCTGCTTACTATTAATATAATTTATCTTTGAGACATCATTGTATCCTCACAATTTTATATGCCATTCTAGATACTGATGACATCTTGTTCCCAGAAGTTTGTGTAAAGGTTTGGTTGTCACAGTCATGTATGCAATTAACTTAGTCAAACTGTTAACTAAATCAAGCAGTATTTAATTAAGTATAATAGTATTTTGTTCATTTGAACTGTAATGCCAGCCCAACAGATTTTGCATTTTGTGTCTTAAATTCACCCAACTGAGACCAACGTTTTCAATATATTGGATTATAGTGTCTCTATTGGATTTGAGATTGCAACATTTTAATATTTCAAAACATTTTAAACAGTTATCAAGTATTAATATGTAAGGAATGTTTTACTTTCCAAATGCTCCCTTTTATCTGAAGATACTGCTGCAGCCCACTTATTATAAAGAGACAAGATCCAGGACCAGTTTTACAGGGGCCACAGCCACTTAGAAGGCTCCTAGTTTTATTCTAGTTGTTTGAGACTGGCTGCAATTTAGAGACATGATCATATTTACCTCAAAAATCAAAAGTATCCTGCTATCCCGGAGATAGCGTTCATATGGAAAGTCTTTCATGTAGCCAAGGCCTCCAAGAATCTGTAGAGCTTCACTTACACAGACCCATGCACCCTCAGAACTAAACACCTGCCAATAACCATTGAGAGAAACCTAATTATTCTTTACATAAATTAGCATTTTTAAATAAAATAGCAAATAAAAGGCCAGGATGGGACAAACAGTATCACTAGTGACTCTGGACCAAGGTGGAAAGTGAAACACTTTCCACTTCTGAGTCATTCTAAGTAATTAGGATCACAAATGCAAATACAGTGGTGCCTTGGCTCATGAACGCCAAATCACAACCAGATCGGATCACGGACAGAAATTTCATTAAAATTTTGACTTGGCTCGTGAACTCCGCATTGGATGGCAACCAAGATCACGGCCATCTCCCCCACCAACCCCCAAGTGGGGAGATGGCCATGATCACAGTTGCATTTGTGCAGGGAAGACACAGAGGAGCTGACGGCAGAACTTGCTGAACTCCAGAGTGAGCAGCAGAAGGCACTCACTGAGGAGGATTCCACTGAAGAGGAGGAAGACAGTGATGTGATACAATCCATTATGAAAAAATGGAATGAGTGCCAGGATTTCTTTGAGAAGCACCACCCCAACATAACTGTAACGAACAGAGTGTTGAATCTGATGAACGATAATGTGGTCTCTCATTTCCGGAGGGTTATGCAGCACAGGAAAAAACAAGTGACTATAGACAGATTTTTCACCAAAATTGACCCTGCAGCTAAG
>NW_025336346.1:11346441-11350629 GCF_004798865.1 Varanus komodoensis
GGAGGAGGTTAGCAGTGATACAATCCATTATGAAAAAATGGAATGAGTGCCAGGATTTCTTTGAGAAGCACCACCCCAACATAACTGTAACGAACAGAGTGTTGAATCTGATGAACGATAATGTGGTCTCTCATTTCCGGAGGGTTATGCAGCACAGGAAAAAACAAGTGACTATAGACAGATTTTTCACCAAAATTGACCCTGCAGCTAAGAGACAAGAGGAAACCCCTGAAAGAGATCTCCCCAGTATCATTCATTCATTCATTCATTCATTTTTCGATTTATATCCTGCCTTTTTCCTACAAAGGGCTCAAGGCAGCTTACATCTCCTCTGCCATCTTATCCTCACAACAACCCTGTGAGGTAGGTTGGGCTGAGAGTCTGTGACTGGCCCAAAGTCACCCAGTTGGCTCCATGGCCGAGCGGGGACTAGAACCCAAACTGTCTGAGTCCCAGTCCCATGCTCTGAACCACTGCATCACACTGGCTCTCCTTATGGAGGGGAACTCTTCCTCAAAGCAATAACCTCCCCCCCACCTAGGTTAGTGTTCTCCACTGTACTGTACAGTACTTTGTTACTTTGTTGTTGTTACTTTGTTGTCACTTTGTTTCAAGTTTTTCTGATTTAAAAAAATAGTTACAGAACCGATTAACCTTGTTTACATTGAACCTTATGGGAAAATTTGACTTGGCTCGTTACCAAAAATTGGCTCTCAACCACATTCAGAGGGGCCAGAATGGATTAACCTTATTTACATTGAATTTTATGGGGACATTTGACTTGGGTCACAACCAATCTGGGTCACAACCAGAGTCATGGAATGGATTAAGTTTGTGAGCCAAGGTACCACTGTAGTTCATTTTCAGAGTAGATACGAAGGGGTCCTGCAACATTGTGGTGTGGAGTGTGCCTGTCCAGGGTCCCAGTGAGCTCTCCCGTCACCCGTCAGCCAGTCTGCCAGCATTTTTGCCCACTGAGCCTCTTTGAACACCTTGGAGTATTTTTTCCTTTGTTTTTCTCCTCTTAAAAGAATTTGGATGCACTTCAGCAAACTCTGAGGACTTCCTAAGCCTGCTATCTCCCTGATCCACCTATAAGCAGAACACATACAGCAAGTAGCATTCTCTAAATTACCTTGATTACTGGTATAGGTCTTGCTGTTTAGTAAAGTAGCTCTGGAAACTGACAGGCTACATAAGCTGTCATAGGTTTTAAAAGAAATTCAATCAGATCAAACACAACAGAGATGGGGAAGTAAGCTCATCTCTTGATCCTCTGACTGAAGATCACAATCAATTTTTTCTTTGAACTTTAGTACAGGTACTTGTCACTTCAAACCAACACTTCAATAAAGCTTACTTTAACGATGGCTGCTTCAACTGAGCAATCTGGGAGGCCTGGCCTGTCCATCATTCCTGCAGTGAGGTAGGCCATGCTCTCCATTACATATGCTGTCCGTGCCATAAGAGCAAATTTTTCCTTAAGAAAGGAGCAAAAGAGATGCCGTGCATAACTGAAGTATTCTACAACAATCTCATCCAGTAAAATCATCATATATTGACATAAATAATTTACTGACCCAAATGTAAGATGTTCACACTCGGTGTGCACAATTCTTCCTAACCTAATACATAATCAGTCCTTGTTTTTCATGACCACCACCATTTACCTAGGCATTACATTTTAAATTGGTATCGAAGACACTATGCTAAACTGCTCAAGGTTTTTCATCTACGTTCCTCAAAATAACAGGTCAAAGCCATGCATGTTTTAGTTACCTGAATTAATCCAAATTCGCTCAGCTTCTTATTAAACTGTTTTCTTGTACAAGCATATTCTGCAGTCATTTCTGTAAAAAATTAGGGGAAAGACAGATATTTAGGCTGCATTTTATTTAAAATATTTATACCCCACCCTATACACAAAAGCGTCTCATGGTGACTTACAAAAATCAAAAACAGATAATTTAACAAGTTAACGATAATTAAATGCACACACAAAACCAGGAACAATTCACAAATGAAAGAAAATCAAAACAAAATCAAGAATAAAAACAAAACCAAAACCAAAAAGTGACTGTGTAGTTAAAACCTGATTTTTAACAATTAAAATGATGGGCAAATAAAAAGGTTTTCACCTGGCACCGAAAGGAATACAGAGTCAGCACCAGGCAAACTATATTCTTGTATGCACCTGTATGTATTAAGACTGATTTTGAAAATGACAATTTCTTGAATATTTAACTTCTGTATATAATCAAGACCTTTTAGCACTATTGCAATGAGCTAAAATGTAGGTTTTGAATATAAAGCTACAACTCCTACTATGACAGATACAGATAATGCCTGTTGCATCAACTTGTGCTACTCTCACACCAGTACACCAGAAAATATTAGCCAATAGGGTGCTGGAGAAGACTCCTGCAAGTCCCTTGGACTGCAAGACAATCAAACTGGTCAGTCCTAGAGATCAACCCTGACTGCTCTTTAGAAGGCCAGATCCTGAAGATGAAACTCAAATACTTTGGCCACCTAATGAGAAGAAAAGACTCCCTGGAGAAGAGCCTAATGCTGGGAACAATAGATGGCAAAAGAAGAAGGGGACGGCAGAGGATGGGGTGGCTAGATGGAGTCACTGAAGCAGTTGGTGTGAGCTTAAGTGGACTCCGGGGGATGGTGGAGGACAGGAAGGCCTGGAGGAATGTTGCCCATGGGGTTGCGAGGGGTTGGACATGACTTCGCAACTAAGAACAAGGGTCTCCTAGTTTTTTTATTCTAAGATATTTCTCTTACTTCCAAAATACATTATCCCAGATACAGGGGAAAGTAGGCTCTCCAGGGCAATGTACCTTATAAAACATGCTTATTTGTCTCAGTCAAATTACTTTCCATGGCTTGTGTGTCTTATGCATAAAGCTAATTTCTCCCTCAAGAAGTTATAACGTGCTATTCTTTTTTTTACCCACCTTCCCCCCCCCCCCCCCCCCCCCCCCAGATCAGCAGACCTTATTCCTTTTCTAACTACAATCCTTAACACGACTGTAAAATTTTGGGGTGACTTAACAAGCTTCAGGACTGATTGTGAATTTCAACCTGGACTGGCTATTCTCAGCACTTCAGAACACCAGCTCCTGTGGGGAATGGACTTTAAAGAGAGACCAATTGTGAAAAGGGTTCAGGGTAGAAGCTCAAGAGTTAACACAGCTGGCCAAACGTTTCTTCTATTAGGCCCTGGTGGGGCAGGCAAGAGCTGGGAAAGACAGTTGGGTTTGGTCTTAAGGACAACCAGACAGGTTTTATTGCTTTAACCTTTTGGCACTTGATTACCTGCAGCTGGGATAGAGGCTTTGGCAGCAAATGGCTTGGGAGAGGGCAGGCTCTCCTAGTACTGGCTGCTAGATATCATCGTGTTACTGGAGTGGATGCTCAGAATAAAGTTCCTGAGATGGTCTATTGCCTCACTCCAGACAAGTGTTTTCTGGCTGACTTAGCTGGACTTTTCCTCTTGGGAGACCCATTACCTAGGTAGTGTAGAATAGGGTTAGTTTTGTTTTCAGTCAGTATGTAGTGTTTGTGTGCTCTTGAGAATTGGGATTGTGTTTTGCTCCTGTGTTTTCTCATTCCTCCTCAATTAAGTGGTTTTTTAATGTTGGCCTAGCTATGTTGGGTAAATTCGGTGCTAAATTCAACACGCAGTCTGAAAGGCAGACTAGTGGAAGAGAAGCATAGATCAGGCATTGGCAAGGTGGCTGCAGGGTATTTCCCAGCCATTCTTTATTCCAATACCTACAAGAAAAAAAAACCATGGCTAAATCAACCCTCACTCTAGTGGAAAGTCAATGTTACAGAATAGATTGTACCATGACATAGCTTAAACCATTTCTGTAGAAGCAGAAATGATGCAGTAATTTCATCCCAACCAGCAATATAAAAAGTTTAGTCTTACCAATCAATTTCTTAAGCATTCCAGCAGATGCACTGCCCATGCTAAATCTTCCACTGTTTAAGATATTCATAGCAACCTGAAATGATGCAAAAACACCTTTGTTCAGGAAACAACAGTTAAAACGCCTCCCTCGCTGCCCCTCCAGTGAATGATTTTCCTTTATCTAAGACCCACCTGTCAATTACGCCTGCTTCCATCTACTGCATACCATACTCACTGAATATGACTATGGACAACCTTGC
>NW_025336346.1:11350729-11480532 GCF_004798865.1 Varanus komodoensis
GTTATTTATACAATACCATTTCTGTACCTGTTGCTTTAAACCCCCTGGACAGGTAAGTTTTAGGGAGACACTTAAATAAGTAATACGGTCACACAAAAACATACTGAAACAGACGCTAAATGTAAAGGACAGCAAGGAAAATGGGTGGAATTGATTTAAAAATTAGTTTTGGTTGGCTGAAACTGTTAGAACTGGAGAAGTGATGATCACAAGAAAAGACGTATCAGGTTACATATGCTGAGTGATAAAAACAGGTTAAGCCACTGAAGGCAGAACCAAAAACACATTGATACTTTCCTATCTAACTGCCGTATGACCAGATGGAAAATACTGAGTTACGGAATTTTTTTTCTGTCTAAACATGCACAGGATTGTACCCTTATTCATTCTTTGAATGTTGTTAGTT
Organism: Varanus komodoensis; assembly: GCF_004798865.1. Classification (NCBI taxonomy): domain Eukaryota; kingdom Metazoa; phylum Chordata; class Lepidosauria; order Squamata; family Varanidae; genus Varanus; species Varanus komodoensis. The sequence goes on from NW_025336346.1 coordinate 11,351,136, forward strand.
AATTGGGGGGTTTTAATCAGCACAAATTGATGATTGGCAAACATGCCACTTTCCAATCAGATTTGCTTGCTTTTTCAGATTATTGCTCAACCTTCATTATTCCAGCTAGTCCCATTTTTCCTCTTCCCTCACAATGACAATCATCTTCTGTATCTCTCAGCTGAAGTGCAAGCTTTGAGGCGTTACATGTCTACATCTTACCTTAAAACCACCTCCAACTTCGCCAATAACATTCTCTACAGGAACTTTCGTATTTTCAAAATGCACTTCAGAAGCTGTAAAATAGAGAGCCTTACTCTAATTTTGCAGTCTTTTAGGAGTCACTCATGGAGCACACATTAGGTTCTAAGGACTGAAGTAACAGAAAAGAAAGCAGAGCGAGGCCAAGAAGAAAAGGGATACATCTACAATTCCTTCTGAGTCTCCTGATCAAACCTCTACTTTGCCTATCTTTTTATATCTGAAAAGAAAAATTTTCTTCTGTCTGGGGAATCAACATTAATATACATGGTGTTGCATGCAAAGGTGTGCAGATAACCCCCTTCTTTAGGTTTTCATGTAAGATTTCATTAATTTAGTGTGATCAAGCTGAGCAACGGCATGAAACCTAAGTCCCTGGGTATCATTGTCACAGAATGGGTTGTTAAAGCAAGTTTCCCTGCCTGCATCCCCGTTCAGCCTTAATAAGTATGCCAATAAACTGGAATTTTGATGAACAGCACTTTCAAGCATGTCAAAATGCATGGAAGGAGAGTAAGTTAAATTGAGCACAGGAAGGACCACTGGTTACCTCTAACTTCTAACGGTGAGGTTAACTAATCAGGAAGAGTGCTAAGGTGACAGCAAAATTTTCACAATAATTTTGCAATTGGACAAATTTTCAACTGGACTTCTTAGGTGGTGTAATGATTTAAAGTGTTCTTGAGTGTGTTCCTTTAAATGTTGGTAAGTTTTGGAAGGGCAAGTGGAATAAAGGAGGGGGGTGGGTGAGTGAGTGAGTGAGGTGATTGCTTAGTGATGGTGAGTGGATGGGCAGAGCTTGGAAGTGTGTCAGAAGACAGAAGGCTGTCAGTCAGTCCTGGTCTGTCAGAAGCATTAGTCAGCAAATCTGCAGAACCTGAAGAGGCAGCCTTCACTTTAGGATCCTCAACAGTGCTGTGAAGGCATTCGGGTTTCATAAGGAAAGGGAAGGAAGCAAAGTATTTAGAGGACATATCAGCAACCGCAGAGAATCAAAACCTAATACTGGAAAAGTATTATAACAGTGTGAGGGACAGAAGTTGACAGAAACCTGAATGCAGAAGGGAAACATTAAATTGAGATTAAAAAATCGGGACTGGTTAAAATTCATTCAGGAGAGAAAAGGGGATCTACACATGAGGAGTGTTTGTGCAGGGAAAGTGTGAGATACCGCAATCAGAAGTTACTATACATTATGTTATCTATTAAGAAAATAAGTTGCTGAACATCTTGAAATCAATATACCTCTTGAACAAATAAAGTTTTGTTTTGTTTGTTGTTAACTCAGAGCCACAGGCTGTTTGAATACCAGAGTCTCATCCTCAGGACCACATAAGTCTTGGACACAATACAGTGGGAGAGAATAATTGATAAGACTGGAATTAAATTTCTGCTGGCGGTGTTATCCCAGAGAAAGAGAGGGAAATAGCAAAGAAAGATAAAGACACACGTATCCAAACAAAATATAAGACTGAGCTCATGACAGGTGGGCTGCAAATATATATTCATTGGGGAGTGAGATTTATGAATTATTAATGAGATTAAAGAATTATTAATGCTGGTCAGATAATGTTTTCAATTATTCCAGGCATTTTAGAAAATTCAGCAGGTCAAAGAATCTGGACTTTCTCTTCAATCCAGGAAAACATTAATTCTAAATCTTCCTAATGACATACTTATGTAATTCTTACTATTAGATCCTCGAATTCCCAGTTTATCTTCTGGTTTTCCATGAGTGATTCCACCAAAAGTTTTTTCTACAATGAATGCAGTAATTTTGTCTTTTACTGCACCATCCTTGTCCACAATATTTGTTCTAGCAAACACGGTAAAGATATCTGCAATACCACCGTTTGATATCCATATCTGAAATTGAAAAAGGAAGAAGTACTTTTTGTTCTACTTGGAAGGAAAAGATACTTCATAAAATATATAAACGCTGAAGGATCCCTTTCCTTGCTACTTTTTTCTGCCAAATATTACTCTCTGCTTTCTCTATGGACCTGTTTTCAGTCAAGATTCAAGGCATAGCTGAAAAAAAGGGTTTCTACCCAGGCAGTGGTTTTCCCAGTTGCAATGTATGGCTGTGAAAGTTGGACCATAAGGAAGGCTGAACACCGAAGAATTGAGGCCTTTGAATTGTGGTGCTGGAGGAGACTCCTGTGAGTCCTTTGGACTGCAAGGCGATCAAATTGGTTAGTCCTAGAGGAGATCAACCTGGACTGCTCTTTAGAAGGGCAGATACTGAAGATGAAACTCAAATTCTTTGGCCACCTAATGAGAAGGAAGGACTCTCTGGAGAAGAGCCTAATGCTGGGAACAATAGAAGGCAAAAGAAGGAGGGGACGGCAGAGAATGGGGTGGCTAGATGGAGTCACTGAAGCAGTCAGTGTGAGCTTAAGTGGACTCTGGGGGATGGTGGAGGACAGGAAGGCCTGGAGAAATGTTGTCCATGGGGTCACGATGGGTCGGACACGACTTTGCGACTAACAACAACCCAGGCAGAGCTGATCATTTCCAAACTCTTAAAAGTACTGGAAATTCCAGTAAAGGAAAAAAGCACCTTCAGAAATACTGTCTTCTTTATAAAGTAAGCTCAGGGTTCAACATGTATTTGTTGTTTATTCAATGTATATGTGTCCCACTAGCCACAGGATCTCTGGGCAGGTTACAACACGTTAAAATACAACAACATAAGACAATACAAACATGATATGACTCAATCCATTTTTTTGAAACTGAGATCCCTTTCATTGATTATGGATCCTATTCTGTTAACTGGGCCTTTAAAAGCACAAGGCAAAAAGGCAATGAAGGTACTTTGCCAAACTGATATGCAGGGGGGAAATTATTAGTGGATAAATACCTTTGAACCATTCAATAGGAAACTTTTCCCATCCTCAGTCAAAGTGGCTCTTGTCTGGATGGATGCTGCATCACTTCCACTGAAACATAAACAAAACTAAGGAAATGGGAATACCCACTAGCTCCATGCACCTGGAAGATCTGAATCTCAAGGAATGAAATACTCCTGTAATTCTGAAAATTCCAAAACAACCAGCTAAACATGTTCTCCTTAGTAGCCTATGTGAATAACAGCAGTGAAAATAACTTGCTCAAAGTAATACTTTGCTTTTATAGATCTCTTTAGAGAATTCACAACTCTATACCTATTTTCTTACAACACTCTTTCAAGGTAGGCAGGTGCACAAGTTTTGCCTGGCCTTGCTGGCTAAGCAGAAAGATGTATTGCCAGTCTCCTCACCTGTAAAGCCCTGCTTAGGTGAAAAAGGCTGGGCATGTCGGCAAGCAGCGGCGAGGGAGAATGTGCATTGTTGAACACTTTCCTCCACATGCCTTTAGGCAGCAGCACACGACACTCAGTCTTTCCTAAGGGACAAGTGTGCAGAGTCAGGCACTGAGGCCTAAATGTGCATGGACCATTTTTGTGTAAAGGTGTCCAATGCTCCAACCCACCTGGTTTTTCCTGAAGGTAAGACAGAAGCATATGTTGGTGGGTGTCACTGCCTGAATGTGTGCTGGGTACTTTCAGAAAGCAGCATCTAACACTGCCCCTCACTAATTAATGGAGGGAGGCCACATTTGTCACAGGTCAGGACCACCTTCATCACGGTGAGCCTACTGCCGAAGACAAGTCAAAACCCACAGTGGGTTGCGTCATGTCACTTAATGAGTTCACGAAAGGAGAAGATTCTAACTGGAGCATGTGTGTTTTCTTAAGTCAGTCTCTGACAGCACTTCATCACACCAGTTCTTAAACTTATTCTCGGCTTTAAATGACAAACTCTACCTTCCTGCTTCAGTGAGGCAAAATGCTGCAATGTGCTCCCCAGAAGCCAGTTTAGGTAAATACTTTTTCTTTTGTTCCTCATTGCCTGCTATAAGGATACCCTGCCAAAAAAGAAGCACAAAGTCATCACTTTGACTTGATATAGTGAATCAAAGCTCTTTCTCAAGAGTTACTATTCAGATTTCTAATCAGAACACAGACACAAACATTTTAGAACTAACACGTATCACTATAAGCTACAATACCCAAGCATTCAGGGACACATGAGGTTAGGTAATCCTTCAGCCTTTTTGTACCTCAAAGTAGTATTCCTGGTGTCCCAAGAACATTCCACAGCTTCTTCACCTAGCACATAACTGTATACCTCAAGTTGTTTCGCAAAGATATACAATGTGACTGGCACACATTTCTTTTTTATCACCATGTAATCAGGCTTACTAAAGGCAATCAAATTATTTCAATAAAGCCTTAACATGAATCTTTCAACAGTTTCTTAAGTTGAACTGAATTAAGTTTACACTGCTTGCAATCTAATGCCAGTGATTTCCAGCTCCAGTATTCTACGTGGTTCTTGTTCTTTATCATTTAATTTTCACTAAAATGTTAAGGTACCTTATTCATCAATTCTTCATAGTTTTCTCTTATCACAGCAGGAAATCACACTTGTAAGTGCCTGGGAAAATGCATGCCTTACTTTGAAATATTAAAGCTGCACAGCATTAGCATGAACAACAGGTAGAGAAATGAGAAAATTACCTTTAGCCCTATAGCTTGGTGAGCGGCCAAAGTTACTGCAATAGCTCCATCCTGAGAAATGATTTCTCCCAAGCGTGCATACATTGTATTTGAAAGACCAAGACCACCTGCAAAAATCTGCTTAAATTTATCAAATAATATTTTGTTGTCTGAACATTTTTCCTATAAAAACATACAAGAACACCTTATGAACCCAAACAGTTTTCATAATTCTCTGAAATTATGAGATTCTATTGGTTTCAGGTATTACAAAAGCAGGGAGAATTACTTGAGGCCAGGGGTCACTAAAAGAACACAGAGTAACAAGTTATTCACCTAGATTTCAGCAAGAGATTTTTTTGGAAGAACTTAACCTTAAAGTGGGCAGGCACATGGGAAAGACAAGTGATACAATTCAAGACACCACTCATATCAGAAGCGTGAAGAATCAGGCTCTATTTTCCATACAGCTTCACTCACCATACTCCTCTGGAATCTGCATGCCAAAGAGCCCTAGCTTCTTCAATCCATTAAGAGTCTCTTGGGGAATTTTAGCATCTTGGTCAATTTTCCTAGAATCCACTGAAAGGTAATAAAACAAATCCCAGCACGGTTCTGATGGTTTAATTATCATCAATGTATTTAAAGGGTTAGATCTATAGTAATCAGGTCAACACTGTGCAAGGAAAGAAGCCAACAAACAAAGTGGGGATTCAAGCCACCAAGCCTAACATTTTTTTTCATAATAGCACTTGCCTTCCCATAGGTTACCAGATGTTTTGGTCTCCAATGTTATGTAAGTGCACGCCACGTATTCCAACAGCACATTTGAAATATTTGACATGCATCTGCCAGACACGACAATCTGAGGAAGGAGCTTTAAATTATTTCATTCACCAATTGCATCAAGTAAAATTCTAATTTGGAAATTTCACTTGAATCTTGGGCAAACATGAAATAATGAGCATAACATGGACAAAAAAATATTTAAAAATAAGATGCACAGTGGTTGTTGAAACACTGCCATAAAATTTCTTAGGATTCATGCTGCTTGCTTCTTCTTGCTAACTAAAATCATACATTAAAAGAATACTGAGGCAAGCTACAAACTTTTCTTTTTTCATCCTATAGAAAATTATTTTATGAAAAAGTGGTGAGGGGAGGAATATACCTTCTTCACTGAAGAATTTTTCTACTGGTCCAACATACTGGTTAATTTCTTCCAATTCTTCGTTGCTAATTTCAGGAAAAGGAAAAACCTCCTCCTGGAATGACAGATTTTTGGCAAGTTTTTAAAAACATATTTATTAATATATAAAAATGCTCAGATCCTGAATTTTATACTTGGCATTGGTATTTCTCCTACATATCTAATAAGGCAATTGTCACTTATAGCCCAACATCCCAGAGACACTCTTGAATTTTCTCTTAACTGTTCTTCTTCCAAGCTGAACTCACAGACAAAAGCAATTTAGAGAGCAATACTTCAGATTACTAGATCTGAGACTGAAGCCAGAAAGAACCAGGCCAGTTTGCTGCTCCAAAGTTAGGAAATCAAACTTGGAGAGAGGTAAAAATGACAGGAAGGAAACTGGAGGCATCCTGATAGCACAACAGCCTTCTTCCCTCCCATTTGAAGTGCTTTTGGTAACTAAGCTGCAGAGTGGAAGGTGCAGGGAGACCAAGATTGCTACGAACAATCCTCCTGCTCTGCACTCAAAAGCAGGGTGGATCAAAAAAATCAATGATTAAAAAAATGAATTATTTTGATTTAAATTGGATTTTTTTTTAAAATGCTTTTTGAGGAAAAATCTAAGGAGAGTTTCCTATTTAAGATACAGTATAGTCCAAAGGTTATTCATCATGAAATAAGGATAAGTTTTTAATTATGTAGCATGAAGCTGTATATTCATGTAATATTTACATTTTTGGTAAACAAATTCCATTAATCCATTCATAATATCATGCTCTTTCTTCCAGATATTTCTGTAAGATTATTGGGTAATTTTCTATTTAGAAGATATTATCACAGATCTTTGGTTTACAGTTCTCAAAACTGTGAATTGGTGTATTCAGAGATCACATGCCTCTTCTTCACCCCCCAAAATGTTATTTAACATACAGAGCTGAGGAAAAGACCTTAATCCCATTGTTCTTTTGCAAATCTATGTACACAGAATCAACCCCCTACCTTCTAAGTGCTAAGTTTAAAAAAACCTCAATGAATAGAAGATTGTTGGGAGTGGAATAGATCTGCACAAGAAGCTAAGTATGAGGAGGGAGGGGCAAGCAGTAAAAATAAAAGTGAAAACTTTTTAGCAGAATACTCCAGAAGTCGTTGGATTTTTTTGTGCATAGCCTGAGGTTAACCATATTCTGCTTTCCCTGGTGCAGAAAACCTATAATGGCAGTAGACGGTAAAAGAGACTCAATTTGGGGATATTTTAATGAAGTTTCTCAACTTATGGGTATGGTAGGCATACATGCAAATTATGTAAAAAACCATGATTTAAATCTAGTCTTACTGACTACTGATTTAAATAATGATTTAAATCTATCTGATCTATCTATATATCTAGCTATCTGATTTAAATCAAATCCACCTTGCTCATAAGCTTGTGATTTTGGAAATTAATGAGCACTGAGGCAGCAATCCTGTGGATTTGCCTCAACAGCAGTCTAAAAAGAACATCTAAGAGTGGATGTGTTATCCCCATCCCAAACATTCTCTTTTAAATTGCTCTGGTATTTTTAAAAATTTGGGGAGTTTAAACACTTTCAGAGTTGTGCAGGAACAGCTTCTGAGGCAGGAAAGAATAGCTCCTCCCCCCACATATTGGCACAATCCTGCCATTTTCCATTCACCTGTTTCCTGTAGCACATGTATATAATTATTATCAATACTGGTTGTATGCCAAGCATCAAAAGAAAGGACATGGGGCCTGTTCGGTACGCTTGCATTCAAGGTGAGTGACCTAATGACCTGGGCTAGCCAGCGTGGAGAAGATAAAGAATGCATGATGAGCAATGAATGGAATTCTTGCAGAGTAAAGCCTATGCATAACCTGCGATGTCCCTTGAAGAGATTAGGCAAACCAATCCTGCAAGGATGACTACCATTAACCTGAATGAGCACAACAAGTTGCCATGAGGTGAGGGAAGGAAACACCAGATGCCTGAAAATGACCTGGTCAGTAGCAGCCAGCAGAGATAAGCAAGGAACATGTCTGTTTATCCATAGAAAACAGAGACAGTCAGGTAGCAGACAACAATAAGGAAATAGCTAAGAGTATCAAGAGCAATCAGGCACCTATCCAGCAATTACCATGAGTCTGAGGGAACAGTGGGACCCCCAACATCTCCCATTTGGAAGTAAGAGAGATGCAGAGATTATCTTAGAGGTAAAGTAGAATTTGAAGCAAACTGTTGCTGTTACTCTTGCAAGGAAGCCAAGGTGACTTACATCATCGTCCTCTCAATTTTATCCTCACAACAACAATAATGTGAGGTAGGTTAGGCTGAGTGACTGGTCCAAAGTTAGTTCATGGCTGAGTGGGGACAAGAACCCAGACCTCGAGTCCCAGTCCAGCACTCTTAATCACTGCACCATACTGGCTCACTATGAAAATTTATCAATGCTAATAATATATGGCCTAGATCCAGAGGAGCAGAAACATCACTTGCTCAGTGGACACAGCCAACCCTCTCCTTCCCACGTTTGTCTCCCGTATCTTCCAAACAGCCATTCTTGATAGTTGATAGGCCCTCAGAAACAGCATGGGATGCAGTGAATGAGGATGTAGCGATGGCCACTGGCTTGGATGGTGGAGGTGAATCTTCTAAGGTTAGAGGCAGCATGCCAGAAGGTGAGGAAAAAGAATGGGAGGGTGCTGCTGCATTCAGCCAGGATGTTGGACTTGATTGGGCTCCATCTGATCTAACAAATCTTTTCTTAAGAAATCAAGGCTGCTGTGACTTGTGCAATCAGAGGACAATTTGTAATGATTTAGACCAGTGGTTTTCAACTGCCTGTCTGCGGACCGGCATCGGTCCGTGGGAAATTTCCTGCTGGTCTGTGAGGGGGCCACATCCTGATCAGCATGGTAGCTGTATTCTACCACCATTCCCTCAGTTGGCATCGCATTTACACGGGGGTGCACCGGTGCTGCTGGGGGGCCAGAGAAGGGAGAGACAACTCGGTGGGGAATTTTGGTATTTTGTTCTTTTGTTGGCATATTTTGTTGCTTCGTTTCTGGTTGTTTTGGAGAATTTTCATTTTTTGGTATTGCCTTGGAAACTAATACCCGGAATACTGTATTATGTGTATGGTGCTTTTTGTTTCTGCCTCAGCAGTCCCCGAGGTTGCTTTCCTGTTTTCACCAGTCCCCAGCTCTGGAAAGGTTGAAAACCACTGATTTAGATAACCGATTTCTAAGGCATTTGAGTTCATCCAATAAAAACAAAAAACCCAGTCTGTGAGCAGTGCCTTAAGTGCTGGATTGCACAGGAACAGCCTTACGCTTGCTAACTCCAAAGGGTAATTAGAAATTTGAAGTCAGTTTTTAAACTTTCAATATGGCAAGAATCCAAACAAGTTAATAAAGCCACTTTACCAAAAGTCTATCCAAAAGGGGAGGTAGTTTCCAAGCCAGTACAATAATAAAGCTAGTGATTCTTTTGAACAATAACAATAAATGGAGTCAAGCACATGTAAAAAGAGGGAACAGACTCAGTTAATCTCAGACGTTGGGACAGCTTCTGAGATTGGGGTGGTTTACGCAATGCTTTTGGAAAATTGTACTGTCTTTCTCTGAATGCATAGCAATGAAGGAAATATGTTGTCCTATGTTCAGAAGATACTATAGCCCGTGGGGGCTAGAAAAAAAAATCCAAATTACAGGTCAAGGTACGTGCACAGGAAAGCACCCATATATTTATCTTAAATATCAATTTATGACATCCCAGAACATATAGCTCTCTTTCTGTTACTCTCTTTACAGAGTAAATGAAGCAAATAAATACATCAATTAAGATAAAAGCAAATAAATTAAAAGCAGAGAACAAACAAATAAAAAGCACACAGCTATCATGATATTAAGAACCACACATAGTTTAAAGGCCTAGGGAAATAAAAAGGTCCTTGCCTGGTACCCACATAATACATTAAGTTGATACCAGGCAGGCCTACTGAAGATGACCTTTCAGGGCAGCCCCCAGTACCTTACTTGAGGAGGATATTTGAGGAAGGGCCTCCAGTGATAAGATACAGGGAGAGTGTAAGGAAGAGGCAAACACTTCAGATACTGAAGTCCAAAATCATGAAGGGCTCCAAAGAGCAAAAACAGCTTGCTGTGCGGGCGGGGAGGCGGTGGCTTGCTCGCTCAGAGATGGTCTCCGAGCGCGCCAGCAAGCCGCCACCTGCCTCCTGTACGCGTGCCCTTGCTGCCTCGCAGCGCGGGCAAGGAGGCGGTGGCTTGCTCGCTCAGAGATGGTTTTCAACTCGCTGTGAGATTGCACAAGTGAGCCACCGCTGCGCGTGCCCGATGCTACCTCGTGCGTGGCCGAAGACACCTCACCAGCCCGTGCCCCCAGGCAACCCCACCTCACCGGCCCACGATGGTCATTGCAGCGTTTCAACTGGCCCCCTATTGAAAACATTTGAGGACCGCTGATCTAACACCATGTAATTTTGGCCTGCTTGCATTGGCTGTCTATATGCTTCCAAGAACAATTCAAGGTGCTGGTTTTAACCTATACAGGCCTACATGGCTTGGTACCTTGATACCTGATGGAACACCCCTCTTTTCAACTCACACCCTATGAGCTACATCTGGAGCCTTCCTCTGCATGACAGCTCCAGGTGATTCTCAGAAAGAGAAAACAAGGAGCATGTTTTGTGAAACAGTCTCCTGGCTGAGGCCTGCCTGGTGCCAACATTGTCATCTTTTCAGTGTCCAGTTAAAACTGCTCTCTATTCCCTGGCATTTAATGGATATGATAGGTTATATCTGCTGTTTTAATTAGGTCTAGTTTTTAATAAAATGATTTTGATGTTAAATTGCTTTATAGTTTTCTACATTGGAATCTTTAGCCATTTGAAATTTGCATACTGGCATTTCATGCTTTGTTTTACTGTATTTGTATTTCCATTGTATCTTTTTTATTTAATTAATTGTGAACTGCCCAGCTTCAGCTATTGAGTGCTACAGAAATGAAATTAATAAATACATACATAAAATATGCATGTCTGGTCACATGCAAGCCTGGGCCTTTAGGAGGAATAAAAGCCCATCAATAATAGTGATCAGTTTTGCACGACATGAGGGTGGTTCAGAAGCCATGGTGCTACCAGGTTTACCTAATGACCTTCACTGAAAGCAGCTTGTCATGATGTTAGAACCCAGCAAGGGTGAATGCCTAGGGTGGCTAAGACATCACCTAGAACCCATGGGCTGTTCTAAGCATTGGACCAGCCTGGCTGCACCTAGCAAAGGTAATTAGATAAATAGAGCAGAGGGTGGTTAGCAAGCCACTGTGGCTTATTAATCACCCTCATGGCATGCAAACTGGCCCAGATTCTTGGACTTGTCCAGACTGAGTTTCACTTCATTGGTTCTTATCCCATCTGTCACTGGAGACAGGTACCGATTTATGAGGAGCATTCAATGAATTCTTGGTATCAGTATGAAGAAAAAGGAATAATAAATTGAAATAATTTTTATTTTTCGATGTAATCCCCCGTAACTTCAATACACTTACTACATCTAGAAATTAACTTTTCAATTCCCTGTAAAAAAAACTACCCTTCCTCCTTGTCTAAAAAATGCGCGTTAATTGCCACCTTGAGCTCTTCATCGTCAGAAAATCGCTTTCCACGAAGATCTTTGTTTAAATTCGGGAATAGGTAGTAGTCACCAGGGGCCAGGTCTGGGCTATAGGGTGGGTGGTTTATTTCTTTGAAACCACAGTCTTGCACAGCAGCCTTTGAAACACATGCCATGTGAATGGGTGTGTTTTCGTGAAGAAGCAACACACCTGAGGTCTTTTTTCTTTAATCGCTTCTCTTAAATGACGCAGAGTGGTTGCGTAAGATGCTTCGTTTATAGTTTCACCTTTTTTCGTGCACTCAATCAATAAAATTCCCTTTGAGTCCCAAAACACTGTGGCCATGATTTTCTGACCGATGGAGTGACTTTGAATTTCTTCGGAGGGTCAGCACCTTTTTTATGCCATTGCATGGACTCCTGCTTACTTTCAGGGTCATAGTGATGAACCCAAGTTTCATCTCCAGCAACAATCCAGTCGAAAATACTCGATGGATCTTCACCACAGAGCTCTAAAAACTCCTTACAGCACTCGACCTGCACTTGTTTCTGAGGCGCCATGAACATTCACGGCACCCATCTTGCATGGACCTTTGAAAGGTTAAGATGGTCATGAAAATAGTAAATATGGTACCAACAGATAGGTTTGTCATCTCTGCTAACATTTTGATTTTTATTCGGGCATCTTCCAATACAAGTTTCTCAATTTTTTTCCATTTTCTTTCGTAGTGGCAGTAACCGGCCTGCCCAAGCGAGGGTCGTCCTCAATGCTTTCTCTGCCCCTTTTAAATTCACTTGACCACTTTTGAACAGTAGATATTGAAGGTACAGAGTCCTGGTAAACGGCCACCATTTCTTTGTGAATGATTTTTTTTTTACTTTTTCCTTGTTTTGTAAGGAACTTAATCATAGCGCGGTGCTCGATTTTCTTCAACATTGTCACGTCAGTCACTATGTTCGTCTTTCACTGAAGATTACTAGGGAACTAATGATCACACTTACTTGAAATTTTGCCTGTATACCCTCAGATAGTGTCATTAGCTAATGAAATAATTAAATTACCCACATCAATAGCAAATCAACCCGATACCGAGAATACACTGAATGCCCCTCATAGCACTTGCACTGCCTAATCTGGGTTTGATGAAATAGAAGAACTAAGTTGGATTCAACTGTATACTGATGAACTCATTTGGCAGTTCCATGCACATGTTAAATAGGACAGGGCACAAGACAGAACTCTGTGGAATCCTGAAGCACAAATGTCACAGTTTGAGCAGATATTTCCTGGCACTACTGTCTGGAAATGTCCACCAAAGTATAAGCCAAAAAGGGAGGCCTCTCCATAAGGATACTGTGGTCAATTACATCAAAAGTCATTAAGTCCAGGAGAATGAAAGGGCCTTTACTTCATCCCGAACAAAGTTCATCCCACAAAGCAACAAGGGCAATTTCAGTGTTCAACCCAGGCCTAGATAAGTAATGGATGCAGAAAATTACCTTCAGCCAAGTGTACTTTGAGTCAGTTGGCAACCATTCACTCAAGTATTTTGGCCAGGTAACTTTTGTTAGCTAACAGTCTGTATCTAGACAAATCTTCTGGGTCCAAAATAGTCCTCACACCCCTGGAGGAGCTACCATACTATTGCCCCTTCTCTTAATGAGGAATTACCTACTGAACCCAACTGGTCACCTATCCCACACTACATGTAATAAACAAGAAGCAAGTATTTTAATTTTAGCTAGACTTAGTTGAGGAACGTATTAAAACTCCCAGGTCCTACAAACTGAAAGTCATCGAAAAATGCAAGTTCAAACTCTGCACTAGATAATTTCACAGACTAATTTGCATTAAGTGTTATATGTCCAATTGCCTTTCAACAAAAGATACTCAATAGCTTTAATAAAGAATTAAACAAAGAAAGATACTGGGAGTCTTACAGAAAGGATCATCATGGCTTCACCATTTTCAGAAACTGCACATCTCTTGTTTTTCTTTAAGTCTTATTATGTAATTTGTAAACATCATTTGGGGATAGTAATGACTGGGGCTGCAATTGCCAAATACCTTGTCTGAAACATTTTATTCATAATTATAAAATTATAAACTAAAACCATGCAATATTTTAGGAAAAATAGCCTTGAGGATAAAAAACACTCTACTTTTCTTCTCATTTTTCTGTCTTTTTCTTTTTCCTTTGACACCAGTTTAACTAAACCATGCCTTCCCAAGTTATCCCTACTTCAACTGGCTCCTCTCTTACGTACTGTCTGGAAATAATACTTTTGGCCAGTATCTCAGAAATAATTTAGGACTTACTGGCAGGCTATCACTAAAATAATGTGCTCAGCTCAACTCTAGGAAAGATGCTATAGCTAATCTATTAAAAGTCAGGGAATTCACCACTATGGAAAAAACAAGAAGTTATATTGAGCTGGAATTCACATATAAACCTTTTTGATGAAAATGGCACTTTTTCATGAAAACATTATGAACTGAACCAAGGTATGATTATCAGGATTCTGTATTCACTGTAAGTCACTATAAGGAGCCTTGCTAAAAAATGAGATTTAAATCTACTATAACTAAATACATGTGGTGGACAATTCTGAGAAAAAAGTTCGCTTATTCTAACTACAAGACAACTGGAAACTATGAATACTCTTACACATTTGTATAATTGTCAGACTACACTTACTACAAAGTAAGTTCACCTAAACCAGTGGTGAACAGATTGAAAGCTTCAGCTTCTCTGCACTGCCAGAACCAACTGGTAGCCAGATGTATGCCCTATGGCAAAACTAATGTTAACACTGCAGCTGTAACAGCTACAAGCCTACACCTGGTTCACCACCACGAGTTGATTCTGCTGTGTGTCTTGTTTCCTTCCATGACCATGGTCAATAGCACATTGCAACTGGCATGCATGAAGAACAAATGAAGGAAAGCATTTATGACACATTTACAAGCCTCTCTTCCTTGTCTTAGCCAAAATAAGTGAAGCACTTCTATACTAGAAGATGCCAGAAATGTGCAGGATATACATGAAAATGCTGCTGCTTTCTAGTCAACATATGAGGTAAGAGGGTTGTAGGTACATAAATTTTACCAGAGACAAGTGCATTTTAGGACGATCCACATGCTGGTAGTAATGGGGTAGGACAGCTTAACATACATGTTAAAATATCTTAATTTACAAAACAAAGATAGCTGCACCAGTATCTGTAGTTTCCAAGGATAGTCAGGAGTTCTAAGCAGTATTTGGAAGTTCTGAATAAATCAATTACACTTGATGAAGAGAAGATCATTAAAATGCTGCATGAATTATCAAAATTAGTACAGCAGTCTTTTTTGCAGTTTATCTTGGTATTTATAATTTTTAATCCCCTTAGATAATTTTGTATCTTAATGTCCTCTTAATTTTATGTTGTCTGTCTAAACTATTCAGAATAAAAGAGACTATTCATCTAAACAAAGTGATAACTTAATATTACCTAAAACAAATAAACAAAAATATTTTGAAAATATTCCAAAAAAAACAAGATAAGGAATACAAGCATATACATACCCAATTTGCAGTTACTATAAGACTAGGTTGAGTAAACATGTTTAGGAATGCACTGTGAAATATTAAAGATAGCAAAAAGTAGTCAAGAAGTGCAGAGCAGATTTCTAGCTAGCCATCTTGTAATTTGATCAATTATGTTGTTTCTCAAAATGAAAAAAGCACACCAAGATGCAAAATAAAAGCACTTCTATTTCTTTCCCAGCTACTGAAGAGCTAAATAGGGCAAAGGTTATACCTCATTGGAGATAGCTGTGGTTTTTACACTCTTAAAAACAGACACAACCTTCAATCCTAGGCATATTGGCCGAGAAGCGAATTCTAGTGACTTCAGTGTAATTTAATCCCTTGCACTCTCACTGTGGGCTTTACTTTTTACTTAATCCTGTTTGAAACTTCCAAGGCAGGTTGTGATTTATATCCAAAAAGGAAAGTGAAGAGCAGTAAAGCCATTCATCTGTCCCCTCCATCCCACCTATCTCCAGCTCCAAATTAAGAGTGTCATTCTAAAGAACATTTGAAAGACTAGATTCTACAGGAAATACTACTGCCATCCTGGGCATGT
This sequence comes from Varanus komodoensis, assembly GCF_004798865.1. Classification (NCBI taxonomy): domain Eukaryota; kingdom Metazoa; phylum Chordata; class Lepidosauria; order Squamata; family Varanidae; genus Varanus; species Varanus komodoensis. Next base: position 11,366,877 of record NW_025336346.1, read on the forward strand.
TTAGACAGAAAACGTCTTACAACTTCTAGTATTTCCCAGCCGGACCCTATCAAGTTGTAGGCCTTCATGCATAGGAATGCAACCTAATTATACTTGGTGATCACAATTTTAAGATACCCATTTTCTTTCACACACTTCCATTTCCCTGACTTGGAATATCAGTAAGTCTACACTTCATGTGGCAAATGCACTGATGTTTCCTGCAATAAAAGCTCATGACATACTTATCTCAGGAAAGCACAACTTCCTAACATGTTAACTCCTGACAATACCGCCAGGTTCATGCTTAATGATGAAAAGGAATAAAGTTGGCTTTACTACAGGAACTCTACTTGGGGCTTCTGCAATCACTACATTAACTATATGAAGTGAACAACCTGAGGTTCAACTCTTCTTCTTCAGAAAATAGTATTATGTCCCATGAGGATTTTGCAGTAGTAAGTAGCAAAATATTTCCTCTCCACAACATCAAGGAAGGTTGTGTGGACTGGAAACTAGAGGTCACAAAGACAAAAATACTATTTTCTGTATAGTGTGACATTTGCCAAAAATATTAACTGCAACAGAGTTGCAACAGAGTATGTTGTACAGTCCCAACCCAACAAGCACTTTCCATTCTAATAGTTTCCTTAATTCTGCCTGCACACGTGAATATTATCAACATCCATCTTTCAGCCCTGCTTATGAAGAATAATATACTAAAATTAGTTTGCTTATAACAACTTTCTCCAACCTAGTGCCCTCCCAGTTATTTGGACTGGGATTCAAGCACTACAACTGCTATCAATTGGTCATGCTGGCTGATGGGAGACAAAGTTCAAAGTATCTGGAGGAAACTGGGCTGGTCTACGCTGTCTTTCTCAAGCAGGGACAGAATGGTTGTGCTTCCTGAACTAAACCTGGGAAAGAGCAGCAGCGGGTACGGCAGTCTTAGGAGCCAAGGAAGGCGAGAAAGCCAGTCAGGCGCCAACTGGGTTTAGGGGCGGGGCGGGGCGCTTTCTTGCTTCCTCTGAAGGGCGCTCGAGGCTCTCCACCATCACTTGTCGCCACCGGCGTTGCCGGAAAGACTGTCAAGGCTCACCGTTCGAAACGTCCCCAAGAAGAGCTCCTTGGCAAAGGCAGGCCGAGGGCGGCCGGTGCGAAGCTGCCGGGCCCCAGCGGGGAGAGCGGCTCGCAGCACGCGGAAGAGACACCCCAACCCGCTCATGCCTGCCCCTCGCTTGTCTTGCCCCGGTTAGGGAGGCGGTGGGCGCACATCGGTGACGTAACTGCAGGTCGCCAACGGCGCAGCTCGACATGTTCCATCCATAGACTCATAAAATAGACTCACACGCTAGACTTAGCTTCCGGGTTGACTCCGTACTCTATGGTCCCGGGGGTGGAAATGAAAGTGCCTTACAGAGAAACCAGTAAAGATTTTAGCAAATCCCCCTCCCTCTGCCAAAGCTGAGAACTCCTACTCTAACTCACACTTTTCTCTTCCTATGAAAGCTAAGCAGTGAAATGCGCGGTATGTTTATATGTAAGTCACTGCAGAACAAAGTTTCTGCATTGTATTTCAGAATGGAGTTCGGCTGAGGGAAGATAATTTACTTTTGCTCCTGCTGCTTGCAGTCCAAGGGTTGTTTTCGACCAGCTCCACCTCTTATCCCCAACGCTAGCTGACCACATTGCAGAACTGTCAGTCACTGTTAGCCGTCTAACTGCAAACTCGGGATAATGGACGAACAATATTAGCTTCGAAGAGGCGTGTTAAAAATTAATCAATAACTCATACTTTCCAAAAAAAGAAGACCTGCATTAAAAGCAGTGTTCCCACCTATTGGTTTCGGTCAGATATGCTAAAATCTTAGATTTGTCCACTCTGTTCAATGAGCAGTTCTCACCTCAGTCAGAAAAAGGGGGAGGGGAGTAATTAGCAAAAAAAAACTACCAAAGGTACAAAGCCATTGGAAGAACAGAACCAGGAGTTCGCCGACGCCGGTACCGTGCTTCCTACAAAAGGGCTTGTGCCGGTAGCATTTGCCGAACTGAAGAGCGGGTTAGGGCGCCATCCTGGGCTGCTGCAGAAGAAAAAAGTCTGCAACTCTTCGGGGCACGCTTGCTTACTGGCTTGCTGGGGCATGTTGGACCTTCTTTCGTCTAAAGATGCATAGGCTTGTACCCTTCAGGAGTCACAGGGGAGCGGAACAAGCGGTGGGCTAAACTGCCCAGCACTGAAAAGAGCAGCAGCGAGTTGGAGAGCGGCTTTTAACGCATAAGTGTTAAGAAAGTGCCCCACCCCGTGCCTGGCCGCAGACAACAGCCAACGTGACGACATTGTGTAAAAGCAGGACGGGAACGTGCAGGGAAGGCCGGCTTCTTTGCTCATTTCCCCTGTGCCATTTCCCAAATGATGCCCTCGACGAAGCAGTGCCTTCAAATCCTCGGGTGCGTCCCAAGGGCTGGTTCCGAGCGCCTCCAGTCACGCAGGGATATCACTCGGGGATGCCTCGGGGCGGTCCCCTTGCTTCATGGAGGTTTGCCGCTCTCCCACGATTTCTTTTGTCTTCTGTTCCCACCAGACAAAATCTAGGTACCCTTTGCGATGTTCGGGGGTGCGGGGAGAAAAGGCAGAGATGGCTGCAAGTTGAATCCATAAGTGGCTGCACAGTAATAGCCCTTTCAGGAAGCAGTCTTTGTGCAGCTATTCCATCTTTACCTTCTTAGTATTATTACATCGCCTTTATGCCCTGCCCTTTTTCCTCCTGCGAGGAACTCAAGGCAGCTTACATAGTTTCTACTACTTTCTTTCCTCACTGGAAGAACCTTATGAGGAAAGTTGGGCTGAAAGTCTGTGACTGGCCCAAAGTTATTCTGTGGGCTTCATGGCTGAGTAGGCTGTAGAAACTGGTGCTCCCACACTGCAGGCAATGCTCTGTCCACCACACCAGCTGTTTAGCAGATTCTTTGCAGTAAGGAAAAAAGATGGAAACAGTGGTGGGAAAATACAGGTCCAAACAGAAGATAAGACATTTGCTGGACTGCACTGTGAATGAATGAGGCAGGGTGACTGCCCAATAAAAGAAACTATTGGAAACTTTGTTGATGCAAAACAGTGAGAAAGAGAACTTTGAGAACAGTGCAACTTCTAGTCAGTAACTGGGATCTTTAAAAAAAAAGTCATTGTCACATGCTGTCAATTTGTCTCTGACTTAAGGCAACCTTATGAATGTACACCCTCCAAAATATCTTATCCGTGACATACCTGCTCAGTTCTTGCAAATTCAAGGCTGTGGCCTTCTTTATGGAGTTATTCCATCTTCTGTTTAGCCTTTTCATTTTGTCTTCTGCCTTCTACTTCCCATGACATGTTTGTCTTCACCAGTGAGTCTCACTTTCTCACAATTTGTCATTTTTGCTTCTAGATTTGATTTGTTCTGACACTTGTCTTTCTGTCAGTCCAAGTATTTGCAAAGCTCTTCCCCAGCACCATCTTTTGAAGACATCAATTTTCTTCCTGTCAGCTGTCTACACTGTCCAGCTTTCACACTCATGCATTGTGATTAGGAATAGTATGGCTTATCTTTGCCTGAGTCTTCAATGAATCTTCCTTACACTAAATACAATATAAAGATTTATGTGCCACTTTTTGATTTAAATGTTCCAAAGGTAGTTTACCAGAGATGATCTTGTAAGATTATTAAGGAACTAAAGAAATACAGGGAAATGTGATGTCAAAGTGTACTTTTAATTATCATATATTTATGTCATTTCTGACTATATGGGACCTGAGATTGTCCAATACACGTAATTTCATCTCCCCACAAGTCTGCTAAAAGGGGGCAAAGATGTACTGCCAGGAATGATGGAGGCAGGGTTGGCCTTTCCATGGCTGGCTCCATGGCAGTGCCACGTAGGAATTCCTATGGAACTGTAGGAATGGCTCCTCCTGTTCACCTTGCCTGTTCCTTCTGCCTTATGTATCATGCCTTCTAGATAGCAATCAGGTTCCTCCAGATGTTATTGGACAACTCCTTCAGCCCCAGCCAGCGTAACCAGTGGAGAAGGCATGTGAGAGTCACAGAGCAGCATTTGGAGGGGCACAGGTTGTTCACTCTTAGTCTACACTTAAATTTGTCTGCATGCAGTGCCTAAAGCTAGTCATAGAATACATGCATAGGTGTGCATATGCATTCATCTATCAAATCCTAGTTTTGCCAGTGTATTTTAAATATACATATTTTTTGATATACTTATATCTCACTTTTTTCCTTAAGGAATTCAAGGCAGCTTACATAATTTTCCTCCTCTCAATTTGATCCTCACAACAATCACCCTGTGAAGCAGGTTAGGCTGAAAGGCTGTGACTGACTCAAAGTTACCCAGTGAGCTCCACGGCTGAGTGATGACTAGAACATGGTCCATAGTGAATATTGACGAACATTGGCAATTTTGCATGGCAGGTATGAACTGTAATCCATGTTTTAAAACAGTTTTCAAGATTAACAGTTCTTTCTTGAATTACAAGATTAGCTCAAATCTCTGGAAAGAAAAGGTGTGTATATCCATAGTTCTCCCCTTTAAAAAAAACCTGCATTGACAGAGGAGGAGAAAAAGTAAAGTAAATGTTTACAAAACCTCCCCTATTTTTGAAAAAGACTGGATTGGAGTTCAGGCTGAAATTGTTAGTCTCCAGTGGATGTTAGAGAGTTTGGGGAAAAAAGACCTATTTTCAGGAAATGAAATGTCACTGCAGCTGATGTAATTATAAGCAGACTAATATTTTCCAGATAAACAGCCAAATCAGCCTATATTATTTAACAGAATGTTCAACACTTCAAGGATTGATTTTTTCCCACAGGTATAAATAGTGCACTGCAAATGTGCACAGTGCTGAGCCCTTTTCATGTAAGCAACAAGGACTTGTTAATATAAGCCAAATAGTTGAACCATTGCAGAGATGCAGTTATCCTGGTTCTGTGAACACAACATATTTATCAGTTTCTGTAAGGCTGGAGCACTTATTTTCTGCTCTTCTTCTAAGAACCCCCTTTGCCATGGGATGTGAGAATCACTCAGAGGCTCCTTTGAAAATGGAGTCACAACATAGACCAGAAGAAAAACATTCAGCAAAGCTATCAGTCCCACTCAGGAACCATTATTCCAGCTTCTGTAATTTGTACATTCTTTCTGCCTTAAAAGCTTTCTCTTGACCTAGTGACAGGTTTCTTAGTTCTCTTGCAGCACTTACATGGTGCAGCACTTATATTGGGGATCCTTCCAATACCAGTCCAGCATCTTCTGCCATGCCTCACAGAGTAGGAAAGCAATGGTTTTTCTGCTAACAAACCCACAGCAGTTCAAATGGTGCTCCAAAAATATGGCAAGCTTATTGAGTGTTTGGCATCAACAACAAAAAAGGAGGTTTGATGACTAGATTTATTTAAGGCATTCAAAATTAACTACAATTTCTCTTGGAGGTACTATTCATTTCCTGTCAAAATAGCAGACGTGGGTCATAATTCTTTTCTCTGTTTCTTGTCTAACAACACAATAGTCTGCTGCACAGTTTATTTTAGACTTATCTTATTATAGGCAGATACAGATGTTAATGCATTTCAATTAAACTGTAAACCAAATGCTACAATATAGTATCTCATAGTAAATGTAAAGGGATATTGTGACTGAATTTATTTTTTAAATACAAGCACATAACTTCTTATAGCTTATCTAGCTAGCTCAATTTTAGCTACAGAACTAGATCATTTTCTGTTCTGAACTTGCCACTGTGCACAGCCAACAATAAAAATACTGCATTAACTTGTTTTTGTTTGGATTCATCCACCACTTCCTAAGACACATTTGTGATCTGTATAAGACTTAAAGTAGACTCAATGCCAAAAGCTTGTATATTGCTCCCCAAATACCCAAGGTAATTTCATCCCTTCCTGTTGTGTCTCCTGACACTTGCAATATATTGGCTTCCAGGAGAAAATTCTTGATCACCCTCTCTTTTTGTATTCCTGTCAGGCAATAAAAATTCTGGTATCAATTATTCCCCATTGCTGTTCATAGGATTAGCTTTGTTTCACCCTGTTTGATGCTTGCATTGGATGTGTTTTGTTATCTAAGCCAATTAGTTGGACCATATTTTTAAGCTTATAAACTATGGGTTGCATAAAACTATGACAGGTAGTTTTGGTTCTCTTCCAATGCACATTCTTTTGATAGACTTCTTTCTTGCTCTGGACATTAGAAAAGTCCAGCAAATTGTATCTGTGACATATTCTAGATGCTCTCAACAGTATACTATTCCCAGGGAGGTATTTAAGACTTCAATAGCCCTTTATTTCATTTTAAGAAAGCAAAGAGTGCTGTTATCTTCTTCTGGAAACCATATGCTATTGTCCTCTTGTATCTTAAAAACACAACTGCAGTGGTCTGTGTCCATCTCAGCAGCTTGTTCAGTCCATAGGCTGTAAACCAGTCAGATCGCATCATGTATTTCATAAAGAAATAAAGGCTGTTTTGATACCAAGTCCATATACGAGGGTGTCAATGAAAACAGATATGGATCTCAGTCTTCCACTATCTGATATGAACCAAAGGTGATACTAGCGATTTGACTGAGTGGGGTACTTGGTAATTGGGAAATATATAAACATTTCTCTGTGCTCATCATTTCTACCAAAAATAGGTCCCATGCATTCTAAGCCCTTGGCTGGGTTTTCCAGCCTAGACATACCCATGTCCATACCAAATCTGAGACTTGACCTGTACAGACCAATGCAGTACTATTTGCTGCTGTCTCTTCTTATGTTTCTTCTTAAAACAACACAAAATGAGATTTCCAAGAACTAAAGTGGCATAGTAATTTTATTCATTTAATATGAAAAATATTAGTGTTTGCAGTTTTACAAAGGATGAGAAACTGAGTGAGTTCAAAGTGATTTATTTGATATCCCACATAATCACAGTTATAGTTTTACAACGATAAGGTCTGATACTACTTACAAACAATGCATATTAAAATGAAAGCACTCCTTCCTTCTGAACAGTTACAAAATGGGTCTTGAGCCTCCCATAACAGAAGCTTCTCAAGGGCATGATGTTTCTTTAAGTCTTTTAACAGAATGCATTCAAGACCTAATTCTAATAGTTTAATACAACTCAGAGCTGGGATTAAAGTTCCTAGCAGGAGACAGGTACTGTATGCAACCTGAAAGTGACTGCAGACTTATATTAATACTAATTTACACACTATATACAATTTAGAGAATTAGCTATTCCGCTACTTGGTCCGGTTTCCACTACCCTTTCCCTCCCTCAGAACTTTATTTTATTATTGGTCATTCTTTTGCCTTTTAACTATATACACAGTTACTCTTTTTGCAGGCAAGATGTGATGGTATTTTACAACGGAAATGGCAAAATACATGCTTAATTGCAAAAACGCACAGCTTTATATGGAACAGCAAGTCAACATGTAGAGAGTCATTGTTTAAATAGCTGCTGACTGTCTTTCAGCTCATTTTAAAATCAAGAAACAAGAGGCTTCTGCTGCATGCAGTGCTGGATGGGAAAATCATTCTACAATGTTATGCCTGAAGACTTCTTTTTAGCAATACAAGACATGTACATTATATTAGGATTACTTTGTGTGTGTTTTTACATTGTTGTACAATTCATTCTTAACTTAAAAGGATTAAAACAAATACATATTTAACTGTTGTCCCAGAAAAGATATTTTCACAAGGTTTTACTCTTTCCTATAAGTTCTGTAGATTGTTGCTTTTGCCTAGCCATATTCTTCCTTGTGGGAAGGAAGACATATGGTTCCATAGTGTGTTGTTTTGCTTTTTAATCAAAAAGGATAATCTAATAAAAGTTTTCCAATAACCCTTTCCTTTAAGGTATGCCTTTTTTCCCCTCTAACAGCACATAGAAGCTAAAAATGTTTACTGTACTTTTTCCAGTCTAGGAGAAACAGACTGAGTTCTTTGGTTTAAAAGGTATTCTGGCACCACAGAGAGCTCCACTAAAGAGCAGTGAAGTCTAGAAATCTAATGCATGTAACAGTACATATTTATGGAACGTACTTAGAGGAAGAATGAGTTTTTCCAGTATTTATTGAAACATACATATGATCCCAATGCATTCACTGTACTTATATGTTTCATATGCATCTGATAAGATTCAGCATGCCTTGCTAAATGTTTATAAACCTAAAAGTTTAAATCCTTTCACGAGTTCCCTAAGATATCCAAATAGCCAGTAAAAATTCATGGGCAAAACAGATTTAAAATATTTTTAGAAATGGCAGATACTGAAACAATGTGACTGTCCAAAGCATATTTTCTGAGCTTGGTTTATACAGAACACACAATGTGCAAAATAAAGGAAAAAATGCCCACCATCTCTATCTTATCTTTTCTGGAACAACTTATAAATTAGACTCTACTATTGGTACAAAGGTCTGAAGAAAAGCCTACATATTTAAATATGTTATCACTTTACTTCAACTAATATCAACAGTAACACTGATATATTTTTTTTCAAATATACACTATGTAAAGTGTAGTCTCAACACTATTAACATTAGATGACATGCAGACAGTTCTATTATTCCTTATAAGAACAAAAATATTCAACTGCAAGGAACAGCGCCTCAGGAGGCTGAGATGAGCCCTCTTAGGTAATCTGCACTATTTCAGACAGCCTGGATGACCATCAAATGTACTTTATTACTTTCATTTCATATGAAGGTATTTATAAGAAAAAACAAAACAGAAGAAAGGTATTGGTATTGCACCCATAAGAAATAATAGACAACTTTAAACAACTGACTAAATTCTAGGTGGTGGTGTTTGTTTAGTGAAAGTTAATAAAAGTAGTCAGTTTTTAGTTTTGCTGGTAATCATAGTATGATACCTAGCATGAAGGAGAGGGAGAAAAAAAAAGAACCTGGATTGGAGACATTAGGAAAAAACAACTTCTTTTATCTCTTGTACATTCAGAAGCAACAATCATTTTTTTCTATTTTTACCCATCTCTCACTGGAACTTTTTCTTTCTCTTCTTTTAGATCACATTCACAATTCTGTTGGTGCAGTTCTGTGGTTCCTTTTGATTCATTTCTGCCAGTTAGATGTACAGTCCTTGTGATTGAGGTGGTTCAAAATGCTGAAACTACAAAGTATGCTCCATGTATGATTTTTCTTCTTTTTTTAAAAAAAGATAAGATTTAGGGATACAAAATCTCATATGGATTTGCAAATGACTCATTACAACACATAAGCAACAACAGCACGGTTGGATTTTACGAGATGTCTTGCGACTAACTGGACTATGACAGTTTAGCATAGACTCAGCCCGCTGAGTGCTGGGTAAACTAACAAATGTGATGAGAAAAATGGCAAGAAAATCCTGCTGCCAGCACATGGCTACATGGAATTACAGTTATAAAAAATCTATGCTCGATACTAAAATAAGCCTTCAGGTTTCAGATTGCTTTCACAGGGGAAAAAAGTCTGAACTGCAGTCTATTTTAATTGAGATAAACTGACAAACTTATGGTAAAGAGGCAATGTGGCTGAAAGGATGAATGTTTCTTATTTTAAGGTCTGAGATGAATGTTTATGTAGTGTATGCAAGTACCTTCCATTTAAATGTTCGTGTGTGTTTATTAGAACATATGGATATAAAAGAAATGTGGATTGTTTAATTTCACAGTTATCACAGCCTTTTAAAGTGTCTAAGAATTGAAGTAACCAAAATGCAGAGATAACCTATAATAAAGGTTGTCTCATGTTGCTACTGTATAGTTACTGCATCTTAACTAGTTTGCTTACCTGAAATAGCAGAGCAGTTATAATACTGATTAAGTATAGTATCATGTTAATAAAATAAGGATTTGTACAAAGCAATATTTGACTACAACAGCTAAATGCTATGTTACTTGGCACATTTTGCAATGATTGCTTAGAGATTTTTCCTCCCCAAGTTCAGAGAACTTTAAGGAGAACACTGACATGCCTGGAATTTGTTCTAGTTTTTGGTCTACACTTTCATACACTGTTCATCTATTGTACTGCCCTTCTATCAGTAAGTGGAGTTCCTGGTAAAGGATATATTGCTAGCTTTGTGGACTGCAAAAGTTTTGTTCTAAGCATAAATGTTAACTATACAGTATATATATATATATGTATATATTTATATATTTATATTATATAAAGTTTACTTACGTACTTTCATCAACCATATGAGGTCTACTTTTTTTGCCCATTGACAATTAAGGAGCAAGAATGCGAAACTTGGTTCTATTTCATATTTTTCCATTTATTTTGAGTAGGTTATGTTTTCATTATGCATTAAAAATTGTCATGGGGATGAAAAAAGGTAGCTTAACATTTTCAGCAAGCAGCATATTTTCAAGGCTACTGGAGAAAAAGGAGGGAGAAGGTCACCACTGAGTTCAACTGTAAGACCAGCATCGATCAGGCTAATATGAATTGTTCTAATGAATCCTTAAGGCAAAGGAGCCAATTAAATTGTTTCTGGCTTGGATTTAAGAAAAAAATCCAGTTTTATAGGCTGCCTCTGTTTCCTGTAAGTGCCTTACATCTATGCCTGCAGCTACAATTACTGGCAGGGTGTTCTCATTCTAGACTATTGTGCTGATGCCACTATGTTTGGACTTAGTGCTGGCTGAAGTGGGTGGGGGCACCGGCTGTCCATGGTGATGTGGAGCATGAGGAGCATGCGCCGGATGAGGGGGGGGCAACGGAGGGTGGGGAGCATGGGAATGCTGTGAATGGGAATGTGGCAGGTAAGAGTGCTGGGAATGAGCTACATGCTGGGAATGTGGCACGTGGTGGTACTGATGCGGATGCTGGATGTGTTGGGGTGGGTGATAGTGGTGGTGGTGATGGTAAGGAGGTGGATTCTGCATGTGGCAGTACTGGGAATGGTGGGTATGCACTTGTGCCTGGGTCTGCCCCTCAGCCGGCCCCGTGTGGTGCATGACGGGAGGATGCTGAGAGTGCTGCTGATGCGAAATTATGGGGGGGTGCTGAGGCTGCTGTGATGGGCCAGATGCCAGGTGGCCTTGGGAAGGCTTTCCCCTTTTACTACCAAATAAGGACCCTAGTAGTGAGGAAGAATTAGGCATAGTCTGGTGAGGGCGAGATGGACACTCTCGGGTTGATGTAGCTCTTCGGCGCATATGAGGACTGCTAATGATGGACCCCTAAAAAGAAATTAATAGAAAATAAAAATTAAAAAAATCTTAAAATATGTGTAAAAGAAAAAAATTCACAGTGACCACCATGTCTTCCTTAAAAGCTCATATGGATAAACTACTGTAGGAACTACAGGAAAACTTCTGCCAATTTGTTTCTTCAAGTGGTGCAGTTAAATATGACCCATTTATAAATTTTTTAAAAAAATTATTAAGCAATAAAAAGTAATCACTAAACAGTGATATCAAACTTTTAATTCTGTGTTATACTATTTGTCTTATTAAAAGATTATAGTTATGTGGTTTATTTCCCCCCCTTAAGGACAAATATATATATATATACACACACATTTACATTTAATTAAACTGAAGTAATTAGCACACTATGACTAATCAGGTTTCATGCATAATTTTTTCTCTAACATTAAACCTAAAATAGCCTGTTTCTATTTTGAATTGTAGAAAAGAAGTGTTCTGTCCGTAATAGATTGTATCCTCTTTCAGTAGGTGTTGTGCATTATATGCATCACCTGACCTATGGCCCAGTAATTCTTACTGTTTAGCTTTTACCTATCTATTTAATCTATGGACACTTTTACTTTCTTGACAGACAACTAAGGGAAGACAGCAATGGTGAGGCATCATCGTGTCCTACATGTAGACTGTAGTCTGTTTAATTTGAACTCACATACCAATCACACACACACACACGGACAACTCTGCAGGCTGAATTCAAAGACATGAACAGTATATAAATGGTTTGAAGATGAATGAAATCTCATGAAATCCACATTGAATTCATCCGTCTTATTTGTTTTCACTTCCCATGCCCTATCTACGCAATTCCATGGTGTCATGACTGCATACATTTCACAATTTAACTAGAAAATAAGCAATGTGAATGGCTGAGCATGAAGTCAATAGTTAGGTTAAATATCAAACAGCACGACAGCGTACTGTGTAACAAAGAACCCTTGGGCCTTTAAGCAAGGACCAGACTGAAATGGTGGCAAAAGAGCACATTGTATTCATTTAACCATGCTTGCAGGAACAGAAGGGGACAAGGTTAGCTGAAATTAAAAAAAAAAATGGTGCTTGATCTAAAACAAGCCAGAGATAGTGTTGTGGTTCTTGCTGTTCAAAAAAAAAATGCTAAAAATACAAAGTGAGTAGCCTTGGCATGCATTTAATTTGAGCAGGCAGGTTGTATGTTAGAAGAAAAAGAGCAAAAATGTATATAAAAGAAAGGTTTGAAATGCACATCACATCCAGCTAGACATCAGTAACTTCCTACTTACTTCCATATTGCTGTCTAGCGATCCTGCACTGCTGCGACGCCCACGCTTGCCTGCCCAGGACATGCAATACCACAGATTAGAGACTGAGACAAGGTCTGGGTGATCAATAGCCCCCTTCCCTGATGCATTGCAGATCCACCAGGGGGGTCTGGATATTAATTCTGCACGATGTGATAGCACAGGAACAATAATGGTAGCAGTTAAACGCTTAAAGCGCGATGCTATGAATCAGAAGCAAATCCCAGTATATGCAGCGGGCCTTACTTTCAATAGGTGTACTCCGGACTCCAGCCATAGGTTTCACATACCACTAAAGTCAATAGGGAAATTCCATTTATTTTGCTGATGTTGGATCCAGGCTTAATTCATACTTCGAGTAGACACACTGGCATCAACGAGACTTAAGTTAATATTTATTAAATCTACACTCCTTTGCTTGCAATAGGTCTAGACCAAGTATGACTAAGTAAACCATGGTCCGACTCATAGTTTAGAATGGAACCATCAAATATAAAGCTAAGAGTTTCTTTACATGTCTGTCTTAAATTGTAGTCTGGACGGGAGATACTCATGTTTAGATATCCCTAATGTATATACTATGCATTACTATGCAATATGTATTTACACATTATGGGACAGGATTTTACATCCTATATTTAAATAGGATTTAAACATTAAACTCATTACAGGACTGGGGTTTTTTAAAATTATAATTATATATTTCTCAAATAATATTTTAAAATATTTTAAGCACACTTACAGTCCCAAAAGTATGGGATGAACCTTCTGTACTTTTTCAAAGGTACAATAGTGGATTTCATATAACTTTTTAATGATAAGGAAAGCTAAACTTAATTTTAAAAAGAAAATTTAAATAAATGACATGCTATGGTGAGATTTTGTTTAACTGTGCAGTGCTTAGGCATTTATATATATATATATTTCCAGAAATGTATTCTTTTGGCCTATTTTTCAAAAAGGCAGGAGGCCAAATCCTAGGTGTAGGCCCCTATAACGATAGTTCATATATACAAATAACTCATTTGAACATGAAAACAACAACATGAGTGGCCAAATGTGGAAGAAAGTACTCTAGTTTACAAAGCTGGTTCCTTGGATGTTTATTTTGATAACTTTATAATATAAAATGAGAAAACAGAAAATTAATGTCTTTATTTAATTCTGTACTGAGCAAGGATAAAGGTTTCCTGTCTTACTGGCAACCAAGATGCTACACAATGGTCCAAACATGGTAAAGAAGAATCTCAAGAGAAACTGTGAAGAACATGTGGTCCTCCAGATGTTTCTGAACTTCACTTGCCATTAGTATGGTATATTACAAAGGGAAGAGTGCCACCAGGCTTCCCATACCTGCTTTGTATTACATGAATCACAACCTTAACAAGAGTTTGAAGATCAAAACTGTTTCTGAATGAAGACGGAATGTATTCTGTGCCATCGGGAAAAGTACAAGTAGTGGTGCTGTGCTAGAGGAACAATTTGCACAAGCAGCATCTGATGCCGGCCGGGGGGGGGGGGTCAGTATCATAATTAGAACCCTAACCCAAGCTGCCCCCACTAGGTGCTTTGTGGGACAAATGTCACTCTCCCACTGACATCAACACCTCTTTCATCACAGAAAAGAGACTTGGAAGAACAACTGCTGCTCCCCCTCCTCACCAAATGCCTAGCTTCACACGGTGCATGTTGTGTATGTTGCACAAAGCAACTTTGGGGCACTGGGACGAGCAGCCGTTGCTAACACTTATGTGAGACTGGTGGTAACAGTGGGGACTCCTCCAGGGCGCAGACCTTCTTCAGGCCAGAATAATGAGCTGTGAAGGTAGTGTGCAAGCAGAATCAATTGGATTGGATGCTTGTAGAAGAATAAAATCAGGGTTTCTGCAAATAGGAGGAGGTGTGTGTGAGGAAAATGACACAACTGATGTGACCTACTGTTCTTCAAAGTTACAGTACTTCTTATTTCTCATGTACTTCCCTTAATGTCCCATCATTATGTTTATATCTGTAAAACAAAGCAGCTCTGTGTCAACATCTTTCTATTTTGTACAGGACCTGAGCACTTGCAAGAGCTACAGTGTTTTGTGAAAATGATTTTTCACACTATACTTAATGGCTGTCATAAAACATTCCATACCACACTGAACATTGTTTCATACAGCAAGAAGGTGGTTGTACTTCTCAGGCTCCACATTTAAAGTCCCTCATGAGATGCACGTACAAAACATTTCCTATTCCTGAACCAGCTTATAGGAGAATGACCATTCTTTCTCAGACCAGACCGGATCTCACAGGAAAGCAGATCGCACTAGGCTGAGTAACTTCTACTAGAGTTGGTTCAAAAGCCAGAACAGTTGCCAGGTGCTTCAGAATAGCCCAAAGGAAACTAAGAAAATTGCTCAGGAGTAAATTATTGGGACTTGGGAGCAGGAGGAGGAGATGTTTGGGGGATCCATCTGAATAAACTCTGTTGGGGAGTCTAAATGTTTGGGGAGTCTGAATAAACTCTGAAGCAGGTCTAAAAAGAAGCATCTGCTACTACAGGGTAATTCCCAAAGTGGATTTGGGCATGCTAACCTTGAGGAAGAAGAGCCTGACAAGCACAGGAGTGTCAGGGCTTCTAGGCATCTTGGCATTCCCTTCTAG
This sequence comes from Varanus komodoensis, assembly GCF_004798865.1. Taxonomy (NCBI): domain Eukaryota; kingdom Metazoa; phylum Chordata; class Lepidosauria; order Squamata; family Varanidae; genus Varanus; species Varanus komodoensis. The sequence continues at coordinate 11,382,062 of NW_025336346.1, forward strand.
GAGAAGGGACATTCTCTCACAAATTGATCATTTGCTCTTCAGGTACTGTGTCGCATGTTCACAGTCCAGTCACATTCTTAACTTCCTCTTGCATAAATTTGGCCCTATCTTTCATACTCTGTTTCTAGTAATAGGGAATGATGGGGCCAACCCCATTTCCACATTGAAGAACACAGGTGCCAGGCCACCTCCTGTGAGTTTCCAGTGACTTCATATGATGGAGCCAAGACACTGATTCATAGTTAGTCTAGGAAAAAATGAATAATTATGAACCTAACTGTGGAGGGTAGAAAGGAAGGACGGACGGACAGACACAAGTTTACCATTAGGACCTGAGGCTATGTGCACTTGGCAGTAGTCAGTCCCTAAATATAGGCATCTGATGGAGATAAAAGATTTTTAGCATTTTCGCCTTCAGGAAGAAAGTGCTACCTTCTTCAACAACCCTGTACAGATGTGAACTGAGCCACATAATTTTTCTTGTGCTTGTTTTCATTCTAATAAATTTGGTGGTTGCTATTATTGTTCCTATAAGCTAACCAAAAATGTTAAAGGATAATACAATGCTCCTATTTGCAATAGTTAAGGAAAGTAGTGAAAAAAAGTCAATGTGTAGTACAGAAGGTCTAACTTAAAGGAATAAGGGCAAACCTATTCCTCATTTTAAATAAGGCTGCAATAGATGCCATAATAGCAAACAATTATGTATAGAGAGATGTTTAAAATCCAAAACAATACTTTGAACAGTAAGACCTTCATATGATGGCTAGCAAGTGCTACACTCTAAAGAGTCATTTAAATTATCAATTTAAAGGATAATGATCAATGAATATTTTATGGACATGGGAAACAGTATTCATTTTAGCATAATACTTTGGGTACTGTTAGGCTTGTCACGTTCCAATTTTTAGAGAAAGGAGAAAGAGAGAGAGAACACGTATGTAAATAACTACCCACATACATTATGAAACTGAAACAGAGAAAGAAATAAGTTCACAGAAGCAAATGATGCTAGGTAGTCAGAGACTGAAAGAAACATCAGAATTAAGATTATTTGTGGGGAAGGAACAGTGAAAAACTGGGTCTGTTAAGCTTGCTCTCTTACTTTAACATGCACTTTCAGACTTTTACACTCCTTGTTCATCTTTACTGTTAAGATAAATGTGGGGCCCTGCAACAATAATGCTGCAGTTCAGTATACCTCTATCCATGGTACCTGCCATTCCATTCCATTCTATTTGCTATCCTCCAATTTTCATCCTCAGTGGTTCACCAACATCCTGTGCTAAGAGTTTCTACTCTATATGTATCATCTCTTTTTTTCCAGCCATTATATTCCATCCTGACTATTTCCTCCACTGGTCTTACTGTTACTAGCACTCCTGAACAAAATAATGTATGTAAAACATACTACACCTGTATATAATTATATCTTTATCTTTTATAGACTGTATTTTATTGTTCTTATGTTGCTGTGGGCAAGCTGGTAATTCCCAGGATGATCAGAAAGACTATTTGTTCTTTTTGGCTGGCACAATCATGAAAGTTGCAATCCTGCAGACATCTCCCTTGCTGCTTAGAAGCTTCTTAAATCCCTGTGCTTTGCTGGATTGATGTGGGCTTTCCTCCCTATCCCCCATTCTTCTGAACTGTAACTCGATGGGTATATCTGCCGACCCAGAATGGATGCTTTGGAGGGAGAGAGAAGTTGAAGGAGGCTTGGAATAAAGCACATCCTTGCCTCTCCAGTCTCTCCCTTCCCTGCCTGCTGAAGCGCTCCCTTTTCTTCCTCTTTGATGTCAATGTCCATCCCCAGAGATACAGCTAGTTCTGGAAGGAGAGAAACCATCAGCTACCTTTCCAAGGCTTGAGTGTTCTCTCTCACCCCAGAAGGGGTTTTCCAAGTCATCCTATGATTCCTGGGATGTTCAGGTAGCACCATAGCATTGTTCTCTAAGGCTTCAATCCTTTGATACTTACTTCTCTAAATTTGTAAGTAGCAAATGTGATGCCTAAAGGTATTACTATGCTCAGATTTTCAAAGTATGCACAATTCTAGCCCAACCTGAAATATCTCAAACATGCTGAAAAATGACATGTGAAGGGAGAAGGGTTATCAAGGGAGATTATTGAAGGCTGTAGTATGAAATGCAAAGAAGCAACTTGTGTAAGTCGGTTGGCCTGCCATAACATCAGTTAACTCAGGTTGGTCAAAATGAGCAAGCAACCACAATAGGCTATTTTATTATTGTTGTTATTATTAAAATCTACTTTAACAGTAGGTCCAAGAAATCTAACTTGAATATTTAGAATAATTTGTTTTTGTTCAGAACAAAAACATTCTTGGATAATTAATTTTAAAAAATTCAATACCCAAATTCTACATAAGTAAAACCAATGTTTAAAATTAGAGATTGCATCTTTCTGTAATCTCAGAAATAAAAATTAACAGTAGGCATATCACTGTTTGGAAAACATAAAGTTGTAATTTTTGAAAAGTCAAAACCTTTCAAAAACCACAATCCTAACAAATATACACTGAAGCTTGTTTATCATCCCCTTCCTGCAAGCCATAGTGAAGTAATACTATAATGCCTTTTAACTAGATCATAATCTTTCTATATTTTTAAAGAGTAAAATGAGGATATTGCTATATCCAAACACTTTGCAAACTCATTGCAGTGAGGGTTAGCTCAAAAACAACATTCTGCATCCTTGGTGTGTTCTCTCTCTCCCTCTCTCTGATTCCTATAGATATAAACACACATACTCTTAAAAAAATGTTATCACAAACCTTGCTCAGAAATGATTTCATGCACAGAATCAACTGAATTATTTATCATCACTATTATCAGCATTACCATTTATAGTTTCCAAAGTATTTATTGTCATACAAAGTATTTTGCCTCTCTGACTTGAAAGTACATGGAGTAAACTTTCTCTTGGAACCCTTTTACCCATTTGAACCCATGGAAATACCTCAGGACTGGCCCTGATTCTGCTTGGAAACAGCTAACATAATCAATGACTAATCAAGACTGCCTGTGTTGTACTAAAATGTGACTGCATGTCTGCATGTTTTTAAATTAATTGCACTGCACAAGTTCAAACAGAAACTCTCCATAATAAGCTATTAAAATATTAATTAAAAATTAAGTTTAGTTGGGTTTAACAAATACATTGCTTAAACCCTTCTCCCTGAGAACTGTTTTCAGACTATGGAAAATAACTCATTGATGGGTATACCCGTTAAAGGAATGTGTTTTTGACAGATGAAATGTTTCATGGTTATGAAGAATTCATCTCTTTATTGTAAAGAATCTCCAAATGCAACTGTCTACATGATAATATCTGAAATAAAGGAACGAAAAGCACCTAGTATGATGAAAAATGTTAACTCAGAACCATGTCAAGCTGTTAAGTCTTTTAGTGAAACTATGGTTTCTAAAAATGATTGTTGCCATTCTCAATGAAAAACAAAAAGAGTGGAACCATTCTTACATGAAACTAAATGATGATGACTGAGGCCTCATCCAAAGCCTACCTATGTGCATGTTTTTGGTAAAACTCTAAAAAGAATTCATTAAGTGAATCTTTATACAGTTGTTGTCCAATGTGAAGCACTACCTAATTCAAAGTGGCCACTGAATTGCCCCTGAAGTAGAACAGATGTATAAAGAGCTATGGTAAACAGAGGATAAATCTGTTTGCATATATTTGTAGGCATATATTTTGATAAATAGACAGATGCATATAATTACACAGATCTTGGTCAGATGTCATGGCAACATCCAGTGGCAAAGTTTGGGTCAATTAACTCACACACGTAGAGAACACATGTTACAACTGACCAGAGTTGCTTCTGTAACATCCAAATCAGGATACCTAGGGTTGTTTGTAGGTTAACCCCTGACTTATTCTTTGGTTAACACGGACCAAGTGCTCCTGTTTGGACATCATAGAAACAACCCTTGAAGGTGGCTTTCAAGAACTGTTAATGCAAACAGGAAGCTGCTCACAAGTGGCTTGGGTGTAATTTGCTACCTAGTGATTGATGGGTCGCTTAACCCATCACTTGCTGCTGTATACCACCATGACATCTGAAAGGGGCACATTCGGTGCATTTAGATAACAAACAGAATTTTGATAGGCGTTTAGTTAAATCTTCCCCTTTCCTGCTATATTAAATCTAAAACTAGTGCTACTGTGATCAGAAGATATTTGAGAACAAGCTATATTTCATTCTATACAGAGGTCAAAATAATAAAAAGCATAAAAGGTAGCCAAAATTTAAAAACTGATTTGCTTCCGGTGTATTATAATTCAGCACAGTGTGCATGGTATTAACAGGTAGATCAATACCACCAAGAAGATCCAATGATGTATCTAATATTTTGCACACATGACTGAAATATACGGTTTGATGTTTAAAATACACCAGGACACTGGTCTCTAATCATAATACTAGAGACTTTTATCTCTGCGCACAGATGTGAAATGTAGTGCTCGAGCATTAAAATGCATACATTCCAAAATCAGGTGCATTACTGCAATATGTAAAACTTCTCTCACCATCCAGATCAGTTTACATTTCAGGCCAAAAAGAGTGGTGAAATTAGTACTTTGCCAAAATGGGTTTTTCCCCCATTTTGCTGGCAACAGTAATGTACTATATAAATAAGCCACAGTTTCAGCAAGATCTAGAGTCTATGTTGTGAACAATAAAGTAGCATCAGTCACACAGTTAGGTCTGCTTTATGTTTTTCTAGATAGAATTTAGCAGGGCTTCACTCAATTTCATTCATCAATATACTAGACGGATACACATAAGCACAAAATGCACAAGAAGCAGCCAATACACAATGATCTTGGTGATCTTCTCTAATGACATTAATATAGGGAAGAAAACAATGAAAAAGGAAGCAAAACTAAACTGATTACACCTAGCATTACTTAAACACTACTGTACTATAAACTTACAATTTTCATCTGTCTTCTTTCTCCTTTAAAAGTATATATAGAAAGCTACAACAGTTTAATATTTTCAAATGGAATTTTTGAATATAGCAAAAGTGAAGAAACAGAAAACCCCTCACACTACTAAAAATAGAAATCAATACATTTCACTTTTCCAGGTTATAGCTTTAGATTTTCGTATTCATATATGCATTCTTTAGCACCCATATAGAAAACTTCATGTGATGTTTTTATCTCTCAACGAAGAAAGGCCAAGCTTACCTGCTTCAGAGAGATCTCTGAGCGAGCTGCTGAGAGCACTCCTCTTAAGCCCCTCTCCAGTGGCATAACTGTCATCAAGGCAGGCTCGGTTCAGTGTCCCATTGCCGGATTCTTTTTTCAGGCTTGAGCACTGAGACATGCTTGGCCGTACTACACCTTTCTGCTTTTCAAGTTCGGCTAAAAACAGGCAAAAGCCAGTTACATGATGAGTCATATCATTTATATTATTAGGACTTCTCATACTTTACCGACTCTTTCAAGCTGTGGAATCCTTTTAACTTGCTTGCCAATAACCTCAACAATACCAAACAGAATGGCTTTTAAAAACTGGCACCTGAGCAAATGAATAATGCTATGTTTGCAAAAGATCTAGCAAACAAGAAGTTGTGCCACAAATGCAAAGGCTCCAATTAAAGAGAGCTTTGTATAAGCGGAGGATTCCCATTCATTTAAATGCTGGGGATATGCCACATACTCAACAATGTATTTCCTTTCCCCTCCAGCATTAAAAATGCACAGAAAGTATACTGCATGCAAGATATACAACACACTCTGGTATCCATTTTGTAAGCCGCCCCGAGGCTTTTTGCGAATGGGACGGCATAGAAATGTTTTAAATAAATAAATAAAATCCAGAAGACAAAAATATCTGAAAATAGTACTGAGCAAAACTTTATATGTCAATCTTCCCTGCCCTTACTTGTTGAGTTGCCACCAAACCTTCAAAGTCGATAAAAAATAATCACAATACAATACATTATAAGTACTGATTTTTTATATCAAACAAGCAATGGCAGTATTATATAACCACATGTTCACAGCCAATTGTTGTGCTTAAAAGTGGGGTAAAGTCTGCAGGCTGAAGTGTATGCCATCGGATCAACATCCAGAGGAAAATACAATGTATAAATGTGACATAAATTCAGAACTCTTTCTTAAAATTTACTATTTAAACCACACTCCTTGAGCTAGACTTAATCATGTAAAGCTATCCTTTTCTAGATATGCCAAATACATTTGCCTAAATTAATTAATTTTTAAGTGTTCTACTATATGTACCTTTGTACTTACACTCTATTCTGTGCTTTTCCATCTCTTGGACCTCTGCGATAGATTCCCTCAGGTCATCTGTAAATTTTTTTCTGTCCTGGGGATTTGGTGCATTAAAATTTATCAGAACTTTTATATCTGCTCCTGGAACAGCTGATGTGAGCCGAATGCCATTTGGATAATCTAGGAGGTAGTAGAAGTTGAATATTTATATTAATTACATCAGGATTTTCTCCCCTCTACTTGCATCTTGAACTGTAAAAGTGATACATCTCATTAAGGGTTTCTATTTCCATAATAATGCTTCCCCCTGCCCACACCTCCTCAATGAATAGAGAACTATACTCAGAGAATATACTATATTCAGAAATCATAAATGGCTAATAACATTCTGATTGTGAAATGATGACTAGAGTACGGATTAGAATGAATCCTTACCAGCAACATTACTCTAGACAGCTGGGGCTGTCATATTTCTTCCTTTTAACTATACACATCCTCATAGAGATGATTTAGATTATTTCATGAATCCACACACACTGGTAACGTTAGCTATCCAATAAGTTATCCTCTAAAGAAGATTTAATAATTCTATATACTAAGAACTGTTTTCTAACTAAGTAATAATGAATACTATTGTCAAGGCATTTAATTGAAACCCTGTGCCTGTGGAGGAGGAAATGGCTTTTAGAAATCAGGTTGTTTGCATTTTATTCTTGAACACTAGAAGCTGAACATCTGGCACAATATTTCAAACAGCTAGCAATTCTGCCATTAAGTAAAAAGATTATAGATATTCAATGACCATAAACAGGGTCTTGAAAAAGCAGAGGCCATTTTCTGTCATACCAACCAGTTTCTGAAAACGAGCCATCATTTACACGATGAATCACAAAACATGGGCAGAGTAATCCTATGACCCCTAGACAATGTCTAGGGAGCCATAAACTTTGTATTCCCAGATCTGAGGTTGGAAGAAAGCTCTAACCTCAGTGTTGAGGGATCAGTGCTTCGATCTGCCTCTCTCATACCTTCCGCACAGAGGGCACAGAAAGAACCACACCAGTTGCATCTCCAAGAGTGACTTCAGGGAAGAGGTAAAGAGGGGTGGGGAGAGGAGACAAGGGCTGCCAGGATATAACATATCCTAGAGACACTCCAGCCTCCTTCCCTTTCCTATAATTTGGGCATCTAACTGACTTGCAGGGCAACTCGTATGTACCACTCTTCCTCCTGTGAATAATCTCCTTGCATGTTTGCCAGCCCCAGTAAGATAATGTTTGAATGGGGCTAGAAAGATGACTTATATAGAAAAGGCCTGGATCAGCTGGAACAGAACTTCATCTGGGAAACATCCCATTGAAGATTGGGGAGGGAGAAGGTTTGAGCCTGTGGAGGAAAGAACAGTTGACAGGGTGATGAAAAATGGGAAAAGAAACTCAGTGGGGAAATTGGCTGGAGGCACTGGTGTGTGGTGTAGGGCAGGATTCAGAATAAGCTGAGGTGAATGCAGACAGCTGAGGTTTGATTATAATGTTATGCCTTCAATGTATGATAAATATACCATGCTGATAGGATCAGGCAGGAGTGACTAGCAGTGTTATACTTGTATAAAGGCGCATCCAGAAGATTACACAAACGGGGCTTAAAAGTAGGTAAAATGTTCACCCAGTCTATAGTACAACAGGAAGAGTTGTGGCATCAGAGGAAGTTTGTGCCCAGAAGCTGGACCTTGTTGTGAGTGCATTGGCTGGGATGGTGGGTTGCGAATATGACCTGAGGTAAAAAACAAACCAACGAACCAACCATTTACTGTATGATCTTATACTTGCACACTCATTAAATTCAATGGGCCTTAGGTGGCTATAGGTTTGCAGCCCTTACAAGTTCATGTCAACAATATGTCCTTGGAATCCTTAGCAATGGTCATCAAGAATTTCTGAAAACCCAAATTATGTATCAGTATTCTCTTAACATAAACAATCTTTATTAATGTGATAGTTCATCTTGTCTCTAGGTGCTGGTGTCTGTCTTGCATAAGTCTCTTACACTATAAGACTAGGAGGCTTTGAAGTATTCCAAAGGATTTTGTGACTGCAGAAAAAGGTCAAATTAAGGAACTCTGAGTTACTGTGCAAGTGAATTCCTCAGACTTGAAATATCTAAATTGTAAAGAACACAACATCTAAGCAATGGGCTATGAAATAGGGGAATGAAGGAAGAATTTTTCCATAAAAAACACATTCAGATCCAAAGACATTTAAAAGATGTTTTGAAAACTTTTAAAGAATTAGATTGTGTACGGGAAAGTGAATATATTTCAACATTATTTGATTACCACCAGCCTTTTTTTAAAGTGGTTTGTTCTAGAATGTGTGAAAGTATCACACTTTTATGTACATGGTATGCATTCCTGTAAGGTCATGAAAAAAATAAAAAATGAATAGTATGCTTGATCACATATAGGAAAGATTTTAATTGTGTTACCAGGATCATGCACATATCTTCAGGTATTACTCTGAATTCCCACTGCTTTGTTTACTAAGCAGGTTCAGGGTTTTGAAAATGCAAAAACAGCTACTATATAATTTGCACCAGCTCCCACTAGCACAATATAAAGGCAAAAGGACTTTTTCCTCCCTACGCATATTCTTCTGAAATTGTTTTGGTCCCCAAAGTGGGTGGCAGAGAAGTAAGAGGGAGGTACAAGGTCAACAGAAGCAGGAAAAAACTCTAAAATGACAAAATACAGAGTATTTATTGCTGTGCAAAGATGGAACAAAGCATCTTAAAAAAAGATGTGGTTGGCACACTTCACCCCACATACTGCAATAGTTTTACAGGTTCCATTTATTTCATCTCAAGGAAAATTCAGGTTTGGAAGCAAAATGTTCCATCTGAGAATAAGGTAGCTGCTTCTATTTTGTCAGGGGATCAGCTCAGGATGCATAAGTATACCTTATTGTGAATTAAAAGCAAATGACATTGAAAGCAAATACATCTGAACTGGTTGATGTAAACTGTGACCTTGAAGCATGTTGATGGCAAAGAAAAAGGCTCCTAAACAAGTCAGAAGGGCAAGTCTACTGATAAAGCCCATAGCTGAGAACAGATTGAAACATGGACTGTCCACGTGTCAGCTGAAAACAAACCTCCTCCCAAAGGTAGGTATGAGAAAACAGATTTCCTGAAGCCTTTTGATATTGGACATCTGAGGAGCATCAGGTTGGAGAACAGTGGTCAAGACTGTTTTAGCCCAATAGGTGGGATGGAAGACGATTAAAAAACCTTCTCCTCCAGCCCCTTCTGGAGCAGTTTGGCCTCAGGCTGAGCAGTTGTGGTCTAAGCAATCCAGAGGGAACCAGTTTGGAGAAGATTGCCTCTGATATAGGTAGGAGATTTCATTAGCTTGTTTTTGAAGGAAATCTATTCTGCACTGATTGTTGGCCACCATTCCGGATAGCTTTAAAGGAGGGTGGACAATTTCATGGAGAATAAACCTATCAATGACTATTAGTTCTGATGGCTATAGGCTACCTCCAGTTTCAGAAGCAATGGGCCTATGCATACCAGTTGCTGGGAAACACGGACAGGAGGTTGTTCTGGCATTCATGTCCAGTTTGTGGGTTTGCTGTAGGCAGCTGGTTGCCCACTGTGTGACCAGAATGCTAGACTAAATGGCCCTTGGTATGACCCAGTATGGGTCTTCATATAATAGCTTATAGTAGTATGCTAGATTAAGAGATGCCTTGCATCTATCCAGGACTACTTATTTCTAGCTATGTAGGTATAAAACACTGTTTTGGAGGTTGGCCTTGCAGATCCTATCAACATCTATACTAGATTAAGGTATTTTGCCAATGTTAATCACTTTACTCTGTTACTTTAAAAGAAAGAAACAAACAAGGCATTCAAAGGAAAAAGTGTCAATAATGAACTGCTTCAACTACTTTGACATTAACTCAGTGCACACACAGTTTGCATATGACAAACAGAAAAAATGTAGATAGCACAAATAACTTGGAACAATTGCCAATGGAGCTGATCAGATGGTAGCTATTTTTAACAGTGTTAAAGATTAGCATGTCAAATTCATTTCTACTGCATTAAGCAGAGGTAGGCGATCCGAAGCTTTTAACAAGCTATAATCTGCCTAGCAAAGTTTCTTCCCTGTTAAATGTTCTAGCACTACTGCTTTGTGGTGCTTGATATGCAGGCCGCTTTTGGGGGCAGGGAGGAAGTTCTTCTGGGGAAGAGATCTTCAAGGGCTATATACAGCACACTAGTCTTTCATTGTCCACTCCTGGCACAAAGGTTCGTCATTTTGAGAGACAGTTTTCAACTATAGCAGATGTATATTTCAGTATAGCAGATGTATATTTCAGTTCGTTCTGTCTTCCTTCTGTTTGTGAATGAGTTTATTTTACGGTATTATCACTTATAGAAAACAAAATTTGTCATGCAGCAGCTTGAGAGTGTGACAGTGGAGGTACAGACATACCACCCATTACAATTTCCATTTATACGTACTACTCCACTTTATCAACTTTGGCTAATCATATATGAAACATCCATGATCTGAGATAAGCTAGATCAGGGCTTTATAGGGCTCTATAGTCTTGGAGAATTGCTTTGTAGTCTTCCTGATTTTATTGTGGCTCTCTTCTTATTGTGGCTTGCATTTATTTAAAATGTTATTTTAATGAATTCTGTTACTGCCCTGATTTTGTAATGGAGGATGGTGTATAATTATTTTAAATAAGTAAATAAAAGCCTGAAGCACAAATTAGAATGGCCCTGTGTGTCAGCCCATGTCATCTGGAAACCCTCCTCCTCCATAACCACAAATTGAGTTTCAAGCATTGATTCCTCAAAATAATATTAAGAACTGATTCACAGCAATTTCTTAGCTCACTGATGGGCTAAAAATCAAACTTACACTGATTCTCAAAAAGGAGCACTTGCATTCCATAGAGGGAAAACGACTGCCGAAAACTATACGTGACTGAATTCTTCTTCTTTTGAAAGATTTTGGTGACCTAAAAATATCAATAGGAAAAACATCACAGTATGTTTTGTAGCTAGGAAAGAACTATTAGTTAGCTTTAAAATAATGTAATCCAAATACAGCTAACGTTTATACTATCATACAAATGCTAAGCATCCTAAACACAAATTATGTGCAAACCACCAGAAATGCACTATGAAATAGAAGCACTCAGCTGGTAATCAGATGGTAAATATGGTCAGTGGGTGCAACCATCTTCTTTTTACATCAGTAATACATAGTGTCATTCACAGTGGACCATTCTCTGCCCAGTGGCCACTCAGAGAGCGCCATCAGAGCATGAAGCAGAGGGAAAGTTTAAAAGACTACAACCCTCTGCTTGTTCATGTCTATCATGGCAAGCCACCATAACAATAAATAAGTGCCCCCCACCCAATTCCCAGGATGAACACCTCTACAAAAGTGAGCACATGTCGATTGTGGGACCATTACTAAAGTGCACACCATCCCCTCCCTGAAAGTCAAAATCCTGCCAAGCAGCAGTTTTTTTCTTTTTAAAAATCTGTTTATTTGTTTTCGGAAAGTACAATAGAAGGAAAAAAGAAGTATGTGGGGGGTGGGGTTGGAGAGAAGCCAAGGATCATTCCAAAGATTTACAAGCAACTCCTTCTTTAAGAACATTTACAAGAAACAAAAGTCCCTATCAACCACTCTCCCATCCAATTCTCAATCATAAATTTATTTAGTCTATAAAATCAGTTATAGATCATAACATTGCTTTGGTAAAAAATAGCAGTAATCACAAGTATTTGTAAAAATTATATTTTCTTTATCCATTATTTAAACTGTTCAAAGTAAACCTTCCATCTTTGAATAAATTCTTTAAACTGGTCTTCTGCTGACATTGTTAGCTTTGCCATTGTTGCGTACTCTGATAGCTTGTTTTTCCAATCTTCAATAGCTAGGCAGTCTTCAGCTTTTCATTTTGAGGCAATTATCACTCTTGCTGCTGTTATCATGAATATAATTCTGACAAAACCTTTGGACAATACTCAGTAATATATTTTGGCATTCATTGGAAAGCCAGTTCTGAGTATTTTCTGCATCTCAGAGTGTATCCGTTTCCAGAATTTTTTGGTTCTGTCACATGTTCACCACATATGATAGAAGGCCCCATCTATCTTTTTGCATTTCCAACATTTTCTATTATAATTCTTGTCCATTTTCTACATATTTTTCAGGGTAATGTACCACCAGAAATACATCTTATACCAATTTTCTCTTAGTGCTTGGCTTGAGGTAAATTTTATGTCCTTTGTCCATATGATTTCCCACTGGCAGGTTGATATTTGGCCAAGCAGCACTTTTAAAGGGAATGACTGAACCTAGTCCACAAAAATGCTGACTGTCAGGATTTCAGGTTTTTTTTTTTAAGCTTCTGTGTCTAATCATTCTAGATCAGACACAGAGACTTTGCGCACAGCTGTACAATGTACAGCAGCTCCCTCGTAGCCATATGTATACAGAAATCTACTTCTGCATATACAGTACTCAAGCTGACCAGATTTAAGGAACTTTTCTACTTAGTGTGAGTATATTTAAAGAGGCCTTTTTCCTTAGCAGAGCTTCTCCATTAATACAATGTGCTATAAAAATACATCTGTCAGATACATACCACAAGAAGATCATTAAATAAAAATATTTCTCGCTGGTGTAAGCCAAGCTTCTGAGGTTTATTTGGATCTGGAACTTCAAAGAGTCTACAGTAGCAAACAAGTCTTCGATGTGGAAGAGACAGAACCTGTGGGACAGAGATAAAGCACAGTGCTGAGTCAGGTTGATAAAGCAGTTCTGTACTGTCTAGCTAAGTCTTTTTATATTGAAGGAAAAAAATCAAAATGGTACCAATCAAAACACTTAACAAAAACAAATATTTCTATTATTTTCTGTATCATATTGTATTATTCTTTCTTTGTTGTCATGTTTATTTATACTATTTTGTGCAGTATTTTTCTTAACACTTTTTCATCATTAAGTCTCCTGGTGGCCTGATTTTGCTGGGTGATTAACAGAGCATTAATATAGCAGGCTGGATCCAGGGATCTCATGAGTATAACTCTATGCATGGTGAGAGTGGGAAGAGGAAGCTATTTACACCAATTTCCCTTTCACCAGCTCTCTTCCTCCTGCAGTAATCTGTATGAGAGGCAGTAAAGGAGGCTGGAGGCTCACTCATTCTGGGAGCGGCTCTCTCAGCTGGATAACCAGCTGAGGCAACACCTGAATCCATGAAAATAAATTCATTGTATTAGGTATCCAGCAGGGATTACAATTTTGAACTTTAATGTCAATACAGGTTTTGCAACATCATTAACTAAGTGTATGACAACCATTGTCAAATGAAAGAGTATAAGGCAGTAGTTCTAATTACAATGACATCTTTAATTAGCATTTTATAGTTCTTTTTTAGCCCCAATGCAAAGCAAGTTTACAAACAACTTTACTTTCTGAAAGGCAATTCTTAAGAATAACCATTTACTGTACTGTTGTTGTACAGTTACTGTACCAATAATTCCACTTTAGCATTCATGCCACTTATTAAGAAAAGATGCCAAACATAAAGGCACATATCACCTGATTTGTTGGTTGGGACAACATACATGCTGCTTGTGCTGATTATCACCACATGGCACAGTGCAAAATTTCCTCCATAAGAAGAATATGATGCACGGACTACTTAGAGCTGTGAGTATTCCCACTGCTTTAGAATAGCCTGGCTCAAAATACTACAAAAGTACAAGAAAGAAAGCTTTTTCCTTATTATGTGATTTTGTGAGAGACTGCAGATCAATTGCCCTATTCTATTCTACACATGGAACAACTACAGTGATTCTATTTCTTATTCAGCAGCAAAATAAGGAGTTGGATTCACAGAGATATAACATACAAGAAAAAAAAATAAAACTCTACAGATAGCATTCTAGTTTTTTTAATTTTAAAAATGATCTTAAATAGAGGAATGATGTTCTAATAGCAGTTAACTAACCTGGTGAGATTATTAATACTGCCTTCAGCCCTAGTTGAGCTTTTTAACCTTGGAATGCCATTACTGTTTTGTGCGCTCTGTATTTGTGAAACTGAACCATCCAGAAAAACTACAGTCTGGTTACTTTTCATAATAACATAATTTATTAGGTCAATTATTAAACTTTCAGTCTCAATACTGTATTTTAAAACTACAGAATGAACAACTTCAAAAGTTTAAAAGAACAAAAGGCCAATTCTCAACACTATTCTTATGGGCTTTACTTATAAAACATAAATGGATATGAAAGGAAATACCTACACAACCAAGTCCATGATGTAGAGATCCAATCTACAATAAAAGAGACATATAAGTTCACTAAAATTTATAGAAACAAAGAATTGTATCATACCAAGTAAATACTTCATAATTTTACTATGTCTAAATTCCTAGAAATGAAAGCAAATCTGTGTCATCTGAGAAAGTCCAGCCCTTCAGGCAACCACCCCCTTGAGCACCTTGCCAGAAGTGGGAAATGACTGCAGGTGGATCATAGTTTGAAATAATGTTACAATTCCAAGGACAGGTTCTGCAGGAATGATCTCTTACTGCCACTTTCTGAGCAGCTGGTGGTGGCCCATCTTATAACAAGGCATTTAACACTTCTTGGTTCAAGGTGGTCATTCCTTTTCTGACTGATGTTAAACCACAAGGGGGAAGGGTTGAACCACCAGATAATAACCTGTATTTCCCTAAGCCCCTAGTTCATGCCTTAATGCAATTATTCTGACCCTGAAGATCAGAGCACACAGGACAGAGCAAATCACTGAAGGTTGCTTAAAGTTAGCTTTCAAGCCTGGTTGGAGAAGACTCTGAGACATTTAGAAAGGTTTGTTTGAAAGAATTGCACCAAGTCAATGGCTGTGGTGAAGTACCATTTCTTCACTGACATCACTGACGAAGTAGGCTGCCAAATTCTTGCGACTGATTAGGTTTGGCTCATGTTTCTGTCAGTTGTATTCAAACCCTGTGTTTCAGTGTCTTCAACTCACTAGAATATCAGGGAGTTAATGGTATTCTTAGGAATGTGTGTATCAATTGATCAAGTCCATACCACAGTTCTACACAATAACTAGGACATTAACAGGACCTCCAACTATACCAAGCTTCCTGAAGGCTCTAGGAACCCAAGCAGACTCATCACCTTTTGAGGACTTTTAACTGGGAAAAAATTAATTGGTCCACTATTCCAGCTAAGTACAAAAGTTACAATCATGTCACCAGAAGAAAAAATATTGCTACACACCTAGTTCAGGTAAAGTAATAAATAAAAGGTTAGCTATAGTTTATGAACTCTCTAGTTCAAATATATCTTTAGCAATAAACCTAGATAACTCATGATATCTCAAGTCCAATATTACTGTTATTTATTTATTAGATTTCTTAGTCAACTTCCTAAAATGAAGAATCTAAGTCATTTACAGCAGATTTAAAACATTCAAAATTTAAAACAAATGAAGCTATTATACATTAAAATATGATCACCCCATAAGCTAAAACATCAGTGACACCTATAAACAATGCAGCTACTGCAATACTGGTATACCAATAACAGCTTGCTTTACATACTATTCCAAGAATTATGAAGCTTATGTATATGAAACACTTTGAAAAAGCACTTTACATAGGCAAAACATGATGGTGGATCCCACTTTTTCCAAAAGGGTTCATTTTATCATGCAAGCACAAATCCTTACAAAACAAAAATCACAGTGGGATGGGTCACTTTATGACCTTATTTGCCAGTTATCTGTTCTTATTCTCTCAATTGCACTCTTTCTTTAAATATAAAATACAAGATGAAACAGGGTATCAAAAACAAGTCCCATGTGATATTATAAAGCTGGTTTGTTATGGTATGTATTTATTTATTCACAAATTTATATGCCGCCTATAACTGTCAAAAGCCTTCCTAGGCGGCTTAGAACTAACAACATATTAAAATCTATTAAAACAGTTAAACATCAATACAACAAACAATAGAGAAAAGGCCACCAGCATTCACAAGGACTAAGTATTATTATTTTTCAAATGTATGTCTTTGCCTGGCGCCAAAAAGAAAATAAAGATGGCACCAGGAGTTTTTCCCTACAGAGGGAGTTCTGGGGAGCAGCAGCAGAAAAGGCCCTTTGCTTATTTGCCACCCCCTCACCTCCCTGGGGGTGGCTGTCATAAAACTGATCTCAGGGGATGAGTAGGTATATGATAAAACTGCACTGTTGATGAAAATAAGGTCTTCTTGAACCCAACCTGGATTCTTTTGCAGAGGAGCAACTTGTGGAGATCCTGAATTTAAAGCAATACAAATGCCTGTTTACCAGTTCTAATTTTTAATATGAGGGTCAAATAGGCATCATGATTTTTGTACCCATTCTAGCACTAAGATTTCCAGGCCTGAGCAATTCTTAGTTTGAGAAAAGAAAAACTAATAGAACATTCTTAGCCTAGAAATTCTCAAATGTATCATAAAAACTAGGTGAAGTTTCAACTCACCGGTTTTTTTCCTACTATGAGTTTTTCAACCTTCTGAACTTGTGACACATGATCCTCATTTGTTTTGAGTTCTCGCTTTCGGATTCTCTCATAAATCCCAATAAGCATCTCTCGTGGGATATCTTCACCATCATCCACGCCTGCAACACCCAAAACTGATTGTTACTAAAAAACAGCAGCATTTCCCTCTTGACAATAATGCCCTTCTCAAACTAAGGACTCTCTCTAGCTTTTTTAGAATATCAGTTCCAAGGCAAGGCCATAGTATGTTTTATGTATTGTAAGCTGCTCAGGAAGGCCTCAGAAACTTTAAGCGGCCTATAAATACAAAATAAATAAATAAATAAATAAAGGCAACAGATCGCTATACTGTTTATCTTATCCAGTACTATAACTTTACCCTGTGTTCCACAATCTTATAGTATAATGCTTGGTTCTTAGACAGATGAGTACAAGGTCAGACAATACTTGTAAAGTGTACATGTCCATCTCATCTTACACTTACACACAACTTTTGTTAAAATTGTAAGTATTCCCCTGCTAGCTCAGATCCAGAAACAATCTAGTATAGCATCTTGTTTCCACAAATTAGTAGACCACATGCTTCTAGTATAGAATGCACTGCATTTATATATATCTAAATACCTATACCCAAGTACCTACTCTTACAGAGAATAATAAAGGAAAACTAGTTTTATATTAATGGAGTTCTTTCCTAAGCAGCAATTAAACCATTTCCCAAGTTTTAAATGGCCAGGTCCCAACAGTAAGAGCTCCCAACACAGGTCATTGTTCATCACGATTTTTGCCACTACCAGACAATTCTTAGTGAGACTGAGTAGTCAACATGGTTAACCATATAAGGACAATGGTACATGATTGGCTAGTCCAGCTAGTAATGATGTCTTTGTGCCAATCATGATGAACATGCAAATAAGTATTCTAGTGTTCCAATGCTATCATTCCCTACATGGCTTGGAATCACAGTACCTGATAGAATTGCCTCTCTCGATTGCAATCTCCCTGGACATTATGATCAAGATCTGGAACCTGCTTTTGATTGTCACCTTCAAGGGAGGCTTGGCTGGTGGCAACAAGGAGAAAGGCATTTTCATGGTAGCCCCTCAGTTATGGAATAAGATTCCAACTGAGGCCTACCTTGTGCTAATTTGAATCTTATCAGTAGTGGATTAAGATTATCCTCTAGCACAGGGAGCACTATATTACTTCATTATTATACTGAGGCTTAGGTGAACTGCTTAAATAGGTCTTATAATTTAATCTGCATAATCTATTGTAATATTTTACACTTATTTTAAAATTTTGTATGCTAATTTTATGTTTATATTATTGTCTGTAGTTTATATGGAATTTTATATGTTGTTGCAAACAGTCCATCAAGTGTTGGCTATTGGGTAGAATATAGTACAGAAATAAAACTAATAATAATAATACTGCTGTTGTGGCACATCTGTTTGGTAAACACAAATGTTCCTAGAGATTCTGTGAACTGATAACAATATTGCACTTTGATAAGATGCAGCACTTTTCTATTTCCCAATTAGTATGATGAGACTTGTAAAAATGAATGAAATTGATAGTTTCCACAAGTTCTTTCCTTTTTGTATATGTTAATTGCATCAAGGAATGAAAAGTACTATGGGATGATAGTACCATTATTCATGAGTGACACAGCAATAATGAAGAAGGAATGGTTTTATGAAATGTTAAATGTCCTCCAGTCAGAACATTTAAAAAATATAGCAACCTTGGAGAACAATAACTGTAGATCAAGGACATCATTATACAATATAATTCCTTTTAAAACTAAGTCTTTCTTGCTGTGACACACTTGCTGATTAAGGGCAGGCTCTGAATGTCTGATGTCTGTTCCTACAGAATTCTTTGCAATGTGGGCTTAAAGTTATCAAGCTCCTCACATTGATGTCTCACAAGAAAGCAGAGGGGGATTTCTCCAGAGTTTCAGCCTTCTCAGGGACTGACTTCTGTAGCATTGACTAGACTGACAGAGAAATGGGAACTGGCTAGAACTTTCACTGTTTTGCATTGTAGGATATTTTTCAGTATAGCCTTGTTGACTCTAGAACCCAAATAAAAATGGTACAGTTGCAATCATATACAGTCACCTGGGAGTAAGCCCCATTGAACTCAATGGGGTTTAATTCTGAGTGAACATCTACAATTGCTCCATGAGAATGCACTCCTGTGTGTGCTTATTCAGAAATTAAGGCCACTGTTTATAAGATTTAAGCATGCACAGGACTGAACTCTAATGCTGTAGTTTTTTACAATTGACTTTCAAAGATGAAAGATGTTTAAATGATGCCTACCTCTTAGATTCTTGACAAAATCTTCAAGTTTCATTTTGCGTTCTGGCTTCACATTTGGACTATACATATCTGTATTTAACAATATGATTGCAAAAGCCAGGATGAAGATAGTATCAGGATTTCTGAACTGTCTCACAACACCTGGATTGCATATGCAGTATCTCTGGCTACAAGACACCAAAGGAAAAAAGTGAGTCAGATTAATGAATAAGTTGATATGCTAATCAATAAACTGATCCAGTAAGGATGCAGATCTTATACTCATCTGTAAGTATATTCATTTAGTGGTTTATAATTATTTACTGTTCTATCCCATTCTCATCAGCCCAGATGATGTATTATTATGCCGACCATTTGTATCCAAATCACTCTATACTAGTTTAGATATTCCTGTGATTAAAGCTGCTCTAATTCCATTAAAGTAAGTGCCCTCAATCCTACAAACTTTCTTGTTTTGGGGAAACAAACGTGTCTAACAGTACAGTCACAGATAATTAATTACTGAAGTGTGCACAGGTTCTCCAAAACTAGATACGGCTGCCAAATCTTTATTTAAGCAAACTAATTGGAGCCAATTGCAAAATACAACTGTAATGCGGCCTAATGAAATCCAGTGTGGTCAAGTAGTTTGAGCACTCAGCTGGGACTGGGTTCTAGTCCCCAGCTGGCCATGAAACTCACTGGCCTAAACTACCTCATACATTTGTTGTGAAGATAAAGTGGAAAGGAGAGTATTGAAGACACTTCAGTTCTTTGCAGTAAAATAGTTAGGATATGACACTATATAATAAATAAATACAACAGCCATAGTGTAAAGTGGCAATGAAATTCAACCTTTTTGCAGGTGAAACATCATCATTCATGTGCAGTGCCCCATTTTCTCTGGTATCCCTGGATGCTTTTGATCAAATATCTGTATCCCAAATATGCCAGAAAAAATAGCAAACCTTTATATGTTGTGAAATATAACACAGCTTTGATTAATAGTTAATTTGCATGTCTATATGTACTCAATTGCATATTGCCTTCAGAGGGCATCTGTACTTATTTACATGCACCTGGTGTCTCTGCCAATGACTTCTACAAAGTCACTTAATATACCCACTTAATGTATTTCCCTTTACTTATAAGAATACTGGGAGATTTTTATATTTCTTCCCATGCTCCCCACCCCCAGGTATAAAGAGTATTTGTTTAGGCTTTAATAAGTTAATACTCTCTGCTCAGTTAAGCTAAACTACTTAATTAAAGGTCAACAGAGTGCACTGCAAATTATAATACAGGACAATGCCTTCCTCTAGTTGAGTGCATACGTACATTCATTTCAAGGATTAAATGGAGATCAGACAGTATTCCATTCAAAACAACAAGTATACCTGACAAAATCTACAGCATGTAATAATCTGAAAAAAGAATGGTCAAGAGACTACCTAAGCAATCACTTCTACAAAGTTAAACTAACAGAATACAATCTAGGCATATTTAACATAATAACTGTGGGCCATTGCATGTGTTACTCTAAATACGCAGCTACAGCAAAAATGTTTTTTTATACTCTAGAAAAAGTTCAGGGGTCCAGATCTCAACTTTAACCCTAGAATGGGAGGCAAGAATTTTAACTACCCCTTACAGTGTAACCTGAATTTGGCCCTCTGAATTTGTATTGCTAAACAGTGATTCATTAAAGCTAGTGGACCACTATTAAACAATATATAGTGCAGGCACAAGGTCCTGTTCTGGATTGAGACTGCAACCGGAGACAACGGGTTAAAGCCTCCTATCTCCATATTGAGGACCTGATTCAGGCCCGTACCCCTGTATTTACACTAGAGTAAAACAAAAATCCCTGGTTCTGTGACTGAACAGATGAGAAAATAAATCTTCCATGAACCAAGTCTTTGTGCCATACCTAAAAGCTTCAATGAGTCGTTCTACCTTCTGAGCTTCTCCTTGAACTCGGATATGAGCTTGAAATTTCCTGAGTGCTTCATCCAGTTCCATAGCTGAGAAGTCCATCTCATCCACAACACAGCTAGGATGAAGGAAGTATTTGATTTCTTTCATTTTGCCATGTTCCAGTTTAGAATTTTTTAAAATTTACCCTATCTTTAGTATTTTACTACTGCACTAAAATATACTTTGTACAAGATTCAATCAGCTGAAACACATAACAGTGAAAGGGCAATGAACGATTTATATGCACTACATATCAATTAAAATAGCTAATGTAAGCAAGTTATGTTTTTTCTTTATTATAAGGCTGTATCCATAATGAATACCAATCAGTGAAGGAGATCTCATTGGCAAAAATAATCAGTTTTATGTTCTCAACAAAGCTATTTTGCCCTCAATCTGGGCCTATGCTAGAGAACTGAAATTACTGCTTTTCTGAATGATAGGCAGGAACCAAAAGAACCAACTTCCTCCTTGAATGTTGGAAGGAAGGTTGCAAAAAAACTTCTTTCTTTTTCTACTTGAATGCTTCTGAGTGGGGAACATATGGGGAAAGTACTATGCCTACCTTTTTCTGACATTTAATTATTTATTAACTAGGGGTTTTTTTTAGCCGAGAATGCACTGGGGGGGGGTGTTATTTATTGTATTATTTATTGTATAGTTTTAGTATTTATGTGTTGTGAGCTGCCCCAAGGCTTTGTTGCGATGGGACGGCATACAAATGTTTTAAATAAATAAATAAATTTAGTGCACAATTATCCCTTTAAAGTGTTGTGAAAGTTAGTCATTATAACATCGCAATATTCTTTTTAGAAACCTGAAGGGGAGAAATGTGAGGAGGCTAGAGCATAGAGGGATAAAGGACAGCACATCTACGTAGGGCTTGTTTGCAAAGCTGGTGCAAAACCATAGTTTGTCAAACAATATTGCAATTATCTTTTTTTCCCCTGATGCCTATAAGGACCACTTCACAATTTATAAAACCCTGCAGATTTCTTCCCTTCTTAATTAAAGATAAGAGATTGTACATTAGAGTGAACTAATGCTGGTGTCACAATGAGAATATGTTAGATCTACACAGGGGGACCTCCTGTGTGCGCCATCCCTTGGGGAGTTGAGAGGGATGGCTGCTAGGAGGAGGGTCTTTTCTGCAGCTGCTCCCCATATCTGGAATGCTCTCCCCAAGGAGATTTGCCTGGCACCTTCCCTATACTCTTTTTGGCACTAGGCAAAGACCTTCTTTTTTAAAAATATTTTAATAGTTAATTCCACTTGACTTTTGTTTTGGATTTTTGTCCATATTTATTGACACAGTATTTTACTCTTGCTACTCAAAGACACATTTCTTTTTTCTGCTCAGTTCTCACAACAACTGCCCAATCTTTGGAGTACAACAACTTAGAAAAAGTTAGAAAAGGTCCATGGTAAGCAGGCAGCTGATGAAATGAAGCCCTTCCAGTACCAGTACTATAGTACTGCAAAAGCATGTGGGATACAGGAAGGGAATAGCAAGAAAGGTGAGGGAAAAACGTTCAAGATATCAAGAAATAAACCATGTTTTTTCAATCTTCTGTCATACAAATCTTGAATAGGGCAATAAACATGACTTGAAAAAAACACCAATCAGCATAATGTACAAACACTGGACCTTTGGTCTCAAACTAGTCTCTGGTGAGCCAATCAATCAGTTTCTTTTCCAGAAGTCTCCCTTCCATTGTACTTCTAATTTTCAAGCCTTAATTTCAAACACCGGGCAGCCCCAATAACCATTAGTATTGTTGCTAACGTAGGGCAGCATACTGTATTGCCACTGTGCTTCTGCTACTTTTATTGAAGTAGCAAAATGGATCACCATCACAACAGGAACTAGGTTCCTAAAATAAGCATGGAAATGAGTGGCAGCTCTCATTCCCTGACTGGGTTAAGCCAGTGAAGCTCTGTTCTTTGAGTTCTACCATCCTGTCCCATTCCACAAATGAGTGTTGCTGTTCCTGTCCAGTCCCTAGACCCACTGGAACAGCTGGTCAATATTGTGGTAGCAGTGCTGCTTAACTGTGATTAAGGCAGGAAGAGCTGTAGAGAAGGATCACATCAACTTGCAACCAACTTCATAATCTTTCATGATAGCAAAGGTTGTACCTCTACTGTCCTAGAGAACTTATATAGAAGCTGCCATTTTTGGGGTGCGGGGAGAATTTTTCTCATCCAAAATATTTCTTAATAAACTTTGTTCTAGCTTGACGCTTTGGCAAAAATAATCTGGGCCAAGATTCAGATATAATGCAGTGAACCTGATGCCCAACACCCACCATTTTACTACAA
This sequence comes from Varanus komodoensis, assembly GCF_004798865.1. Classification (NCBI taxonomy): domain Eukaryota; kingdom Metazoa; phylum Chordata; class Lepidosauria; order Squamata; family Varanidae; genus Varanus; species Varanus komodoensis. The sequence goes on from NW_025336346.1 coordinate 11,405,565, forward strand.
CGGTACCCTGGCACACAAACTTAATCCGTTCCATGACTCTGGTCGCGACCCAAATTGGTCATGAGCCAAGTCAAATTTCCCCATAAGGTTCAATGTAAACAAGGTTAATCCATTTTGTAAATATTTTTTTTAATCACAGGGAACATGGGCACAATCACGGGCACACTAGTGGGGGGGAGATGGGCATGACTGCAAGCACACTTGGGGGAGAGATCTCCCACCCCCTCAGCCCAACCGTGATCGCACCCATCTTCTCTGCAGGTGTGTGCCCATGATCGTCACTGATGCGGAGTTTGCGACCTAAGGAATTTTTTTTCCTAAATTTCTGTTCGCAACCCGATTTGGTCATGAACTGAGGTGTTTGTGAGCTGAGGTACCACTGTACTTTGTGTTTTAATCACTGGACAACAGGCTTTCATTGGAAACCCTTTTCTGAAGATTGAATTATGGCACACATTCACAAAACAATTAGCAAGGACTAACAAATGAAAACTAATCCTTATTCTACTCTGTTGGTGAGCTGTCATAATCATTCTTCTATTACTTCTATAATCAAGAAGAAAAAAATAAAGTATAATCATTCTGCTAACAGCATGCTGCTGTGTTAAATAAATTCACAACACACAACAACGTATCAAAATAGATGACAGCTTTGTACCTGACATAATTTAATCTAGAATGCTTTTGCACTCTCAGTCTTGATTGTTTTAACTGAGTATCAGAATGGCATATTAAATTTCTTTGGCTACATTCCCATGCTAGCTAAGTTTAGTGCATTCAAACCTCACTGAGTTGGGCTGGAATTGAAAATCCATGTTGATTCTCTTCAGGAAAAACCCATAAGCTAGCAAGTTTTTAAAAGCCTGCTTCACTGTCCCTTTGCTGTAAGGAAGTGAAGAACAAGTGCATTCAGGAAAGGGACAAACAACTTGCCAAATGTAGAACACTGTACAGAAGCACACTGACAAGACTACATTTCCGGAGACACAAGACAAGAGCAAGCACACTGACAAGACTACATTTCCGGATCAACAAGAACCTTAGCATTCAACAATAATGGCTGATGAAAGTACTATAAAGATGAAACCAACATCATAAGCAGGTATGATATATGCTTTATGATACAAATGTAAAAATAGAAAGGATTTATTATTCAGTTTTTTCATTAGCTGTTTTACTTCTGCTTTGTTTCCTTAACTTGTTTTTAATTTTTCAGAAGAGGAATGACTAAGATCCCTGAATAAAGGGGGATTAGGTGAGCAGTTTGGTGTGGAACAGAAATGTTTCCTTTCTGAATGGGAGCAGAGCCTTACATGTCACAATTTTAGTATACAAATTGTGTTATACATCAAGTAATAACAAAGGGCTAATAATAAATACACCATTTCCTTCTGGATGAACTTAATCCCAAATAACCATGTATTACAACATAGGAAATAAATCCTTAGATACATTTTTCTGGAGTAGCCTTTCTTACTTGATTGTAAGAGTCATGAGACTTTTTAGAAAAACTGGGTTTCTTGATTAATTCTTGGTTAATTCTTACACTGTCAGGCAGCTTTCCTTCTCTGAAATTGCTTTTAACTATAAGCGAACTACTCACAGAACATGAGTTCCTTTAAAACCTGCAGAGTGTTTCTTTAAATGTATAACAATTGCTCAAACGCAGTACTTACTCTAGTACATCCCGGTTAAACTGCTTTTGTCGATTTCCAAGAAACTCTCCAATCATCTGTCTGCTCAGTCCTTTTCTCTGTAGAAGGAAATGGGCAACTCCAACAGGTGTATCTGGCACAAAGCCCCTTTCAATTAGGTACTGGATTCCTTTTTCAGGTTTTCTAAGAGGGTAAAAAAGAAAAACAGAAATCCAAAATATCCCATTAGCTTTTTCTTCTACATCACATGTTATGGACAGAGGGAGATCAAGATGGCATTGAGACTCTTACAAATCAACATGAACACTTTTTAGTGCACAGTCCTAAGTCCTACACTATACACACATAAACGTCTAAACCTGGAGACTTCATGCATCCCATGCCTGGAACCAAGTGCAATGACAGTGATCTTTCCTTTGTCTGCATATTTTATCTAGATGGTCATTTTTGGCCATCTAGTCCAACTGCCATAGAGAGGGAAGAAAGGAGGCTGGGTTGCTCACTAAAATCAGCTGAAGTCCAGTACCCCAGGTTTCTTTCCTTCAATCCCCCGCCATGCTGCCCTTCCCTAGTATGTGCTTCTTTCTGTACTGACTGTGAGTGGGTGGAGGATCTTAGATCCTGGACTCTGAATACTTCTATGGGTGTCTGGCACCCTTAGTCTCTAATGGAAAGATGAAGATCATTGTTACAATGCCAAATCAACTATGTAAAAGCTCACAGTGGTTGTTCTAAAAACAGCAAACTATTTTTTCTTCACTCCCACAACTCGTAACAGCTTTGTTTCTACACCCATTTTACTCTCAGTAGTCTCCTTCTCTTTCCTTCCCTATGAGGAACCAGGCTGGATCATACCAAAAATACTCTGCCACCAAAAGTACATACCTAAATGTCTTGGGAAGTCCACATGCAAGGAATGAAGACATGGCCCCCTTGACTGATTTCAACATCTGGCAGATATATTGCCTTTAATTCTGGAGATTTTACTAGGCCCTGTACTGAATTTGTCTAATTCTTTTAAAAACTCATCAACACTTCTGATGATAGTGAATGGCAATTATGCATTGTGTGAAGTATTTCTTGCTCTTATTGGACCCAAAACAAGTGAGCACAAAACGGTGATGGCTCTCCTTACCCGCATACTCCTTTTATTGTAAAATCAGGATACCCTCCTGGCCATAGTTGAACAAATCTAGATAATCTCTGAGGTATCCAAGATATACCCAGGGGAATTGATGAGGGAGGGAGCCACAATTGTGCAGTCCCATTCTGATGTGCTAAGTAGAAGGCAAAGTCAAATGCATGTTCCAGTCAAAGTGATCCTCTAATTTACAGATCAGAAAAATTCAAATATACATTATAGAAAACAGTGTTTGCTGAAACTTACTACCATCACTGCTGACATATTAAGAGGATGATACTGCAAGACCATTGGGTATCTGAATGGCGTTTAAAGGGCTTTAAATTATATCTCTGTAGTGAGGATCACATATGTAATATATTTCATTTGAAACTATAATGAAAATAAAAATAGGTTTAATAGTTTCATTCCTTTTTCCATTTTCTACACATTTCTGAAAATGCAAATAGGTATCTAGCTTTGCAGATGAAGGATGCAGCTTTTTGTTCAAACAAGAGAAATCAATTTTCCAAGAACAAGGTGACCTTACTATTTTTAGACCAAGACAGTCATGTAACCACAATATGTCCTTCATGCAATTTATGGGAAATAATGTTACCAAATAGTCAGTCTAGCATGCTTATCCTGCTGCATTAAACTAGTAAAAATTTGATACTTAGGAAGAAGAAATACATTTCTCTTTTGAAAACTGCATTATCATCATGTTTTAAAATCAGCTATTTCTTTCCTCTGAACAGACAGAAGAAACACAGCTAGAAATCTACTTACTAATAAATAAAGTTGTTCTTGGAGGTCAACAGGATTTACAATTCGGATTCTTACTGTCTATCTGAACTCCTTAGTTATCTAACTTCAAAGTGGATGTGAGACTGTAATAAGCTTTGGTCCTATGGTTAAATTAATAGTCTGACTTAATGATGGATACAGAGATATGAAGACAGATGTCCAAAGTAGCATTTGTAGCAAAGAAATATATGGTCAAGCAGAAAGAAGAATACAAAAGGCAAGATCAATTCAGGAATAGGTATTCTCATTAACATAATTTTTAGGCTTTCAACGATTGCTGGTAAAATTGAATATATAAACAGGTGTTTCTACAGAATATGATTAATGCATATAATGGAAAATATGTACATTCTAGAATTATTGTAATGAAGAAAACAGGAGAATTAAATCCATAATCAAAGAAGATTGGTTAGCTAAAAGCTTATACGGGGGCTACTTTATGGCTTCCTGGCATTGTGTGGCAGGTTATAGATTTATTCGAAGACCCAGACCTGAGATCCTGCAAACTCACAGCTGGAACTCCAAAGGCCAAGTCACCACCCTGCTCCCCAGCAGCCAGTACAGAAAGTACCACACCAGCTGCCCCCACTTAAGGTCACAGCAAGACCTTGGAATGAGAAGAGGGCAGGAGGCTTGGTGACAGACTTGGTGCCCCAACATTCTCCTTCTGCCTAGAGACTAAATCTAGACAGCTTAAAATGGCTATCTAGAGAAAATTCACAATGCAGATGCATAGTAAAGCCATAATTTATTTTACTTTTCAAGTTTGAAGGTTTACATGGATCAAGCCTGTGGAGCATAGCTTGTGCCCTATCTCATGTTACTGAGGAACATGATGCAAATAGGTTGGTACATCCACAAGACAAGGTTATGTCCTGCCTTTATACTAAATGGCATTTTTAATATAATGTGTTCTACATTTTGTAGCACGGTATTCAGTGTGCATTGCTGCGCATTCCCACAAGTCTTTTTCACTGAATGTTAACTTCATATCTGAGCCTTAGCATTTTAATTGTTTTTAGTTGCTTTAAATTCTTTAAGGTTTCAACAGCTGTTTTTTTATAAAGGCAGTTTTTGTAAACAAAAATAGCAACAGAAACAAAAGAAGAATAAAATTACAGACCTTTCAACACATTTTGGAATTAAACAGTATAAGGGCCATTGTGGTATAATTGTTCAAAGTTTTTGAGAAAAGAAGAAAAACCTGTCCTCACCTCAAATGCTACAGAACTGAAATCCAGAAACAACCATGCAGGGATTATTTACAATAAAGAACAACAAACAGCAGGTGAAAGCTAGGTATGTGGACAAAACATCACCTGTATCTACAGATTCATGAATTCAAAATACTGATCTTCATTTTAATGAACAATCTCATTTCAAATTAAGATTTCCTTGGCAAACAGCTAAGTAAACAGCCAAATTCACTTCAGGTAAAACGGAGGAATTCTTCAAGTGCATGAACACGTCCCCCCAATCAGTTAATAAAATAGTCTAAGTTGTTTATGTAAAGCAATTACTATGCATATTACACCATAAGGCTGTTCCTTTTGCTATGTGCAATGGAAGTGACTTTGAACTTCCATTGCACACACAAAAAATGGAACATATCCATGATGTACCTTAAAGATAAAGATACTAAAAGACTAGGTAGAACAATGCCTTTGTTAAGACCAACTAAAATGTCACAAAGTTATGAACTATACTGAGTTCTTCAGATCCTCTATGCAGTGTAGATGTTAAGCAAAACAACTTGGAGGAAAAAAGTGCAAAAGCCTGCAATTTGTAACACTCTTAAGATGAAGTGCACAGGGTTTTAGGCAGCTTTAATTAGATTAGAATCTTTTAAGTGCATAAGAAAGGTCAAGTTTTACCAAGGGCTTCTGGGACAAAGAAGCCATACTGTATGTGTGTTATTTCTCTCTCAAAATCTGTTTAGGGAGTTTGTTATTGAAATCCTGAGAGGAGCCAAATGCTGAAAGAGTTGCGCACGGATGCCAGCTGTTTTCCTTGATTACATAGTGTTTATACTTGCTTTGTAATTCAAGATATTTTCACGTTCACACATGTGTGTTAGGTTTTAATGTTCCTCTCCTTTGGTTAGTATTATTCTTGACATGTTACAGGCTTGCCTTTCCCTCCTGCTCTGCCCACTACTAATAAACTGTCATAGTCTAAATAGTTGGAAGTCATCTGTCTGTGTTTTTCACTTGAGACAGTCTTAACTAAACAGAATTCCAGAGAAGGTAACTCCTGTCCTGCATAATTATAATCAGGGCATTACATGGCTGTGATATTTATTTTAAACTTGCATTCTGCAACCACTAGTCCAGTAGGGGTCTCTAGGCCAAGCAAACTCTTCCTTTTATACTTTGATCTACATTTCAGGATAATGTGTAGATATTCTGATTCACACTCCAGGGGTGCTTCCAGATAAGGTTTTTATCCTGCAGTTTCTTAAGCTCCTTTAGAAAAATTTACAAATGGTCAGGATTATGCCATTTTCCAACTGCAACACTTTCACTGCATTGCTTATCCTGTCTTTTGAATGAATCTGTTGAGCAATGAAGGAACGAGTAATCCCTTCATAATATTCAATGTTGTTTGAATAGTAGCACTAGGAACTTTCTACTTAGAATTCTGCTTAATCCTAATGTGGAGCTTTGTTATAGAGAATTCTATGCTCAGAAGCTCAGTACTCAATAGATCAGATATAAAGAGAAGCCCCACACCTGTACTTTTAAAACAGCTAGTATTTCACTGAACTGTATTGCCTGAAATGATTCATGCTAGAATTTTTTCTGACTTATTACAGATTTTTACGCTTTGTAAATGGAAAATAACAAGGTGTTTCTCTGTAATGTTGCTGTTGTGGAGTAATTGTCAAAATATCCTACATACTAAACTCTTACTAAGATGCCATTAACATTCATAAAAATTTATAACATAAATTTCTCGTATCTATATTTCTATATTATCTTGTATGTTTTGCAAAACAAATCTGGCGGATATTGGAAAGGCAGGTCTAGTTAAATGCTTTACATTAAAGGATTACAATGTTTATCCATGGATACATGGGTCTGGCAAACAGTAGGCACAGCTGAATACATGCCAAATGGACTTAGGGCACTATTCAATATATTTTAAGCCAGTTCCAATCTTTATTTGGAAATATGCCTACTTTGCCAATGGGAACTACTTCCAAGTAAATACACACTTATAGGTTTTACTTGAAGTGCCCTTCTGAGTTCAGTCTAAACGTACATATTCAACACCGCAAACATTCAAACATTGTTCTGCACATTTGGCACAAAAGCTGCCTATATATGGTGATGATTACCTTCCTCCCATATTACCACGAAATTGCACTCAACTGTAGAAATTTTAAAAAGAGTTTCCTTTAATTGAATTAATGAACAATTAATGAACACATAAATGCACAAAGAGTTACATAGCTCTTTTGCAAAGAACAGTTCAGATAGCAGGCAGCCCACTTTTGGCATGGAGAAATAAGGACCCAGCATTTGACTGGCTGGTATCAATGACTATCATTTCAGTTGTGAAAGCAGTTAACCTCACAGGTGAAGGAAAATGGAGCAACTTCTCTCCCTGTGCCTGTATTTACCAAGTGATGCAAAGGAAAGAAAAATCCCTTTTACAGTAACTCTTTTACTGTGAACATCACAGTTTGATGACAGATGAAGTTTTCCCAGCAGAATTCCTCAACCCTATCAAAATATTGGACTATTAAGTATATTAATTGCAAACTTTGTGGTGGTTCTACTCCTACCTGGCTGGCCAGGTCCAGAAGGTAGTCCTAGGGAACAGTTGTTCTGCCCCATGGCAGTTGCATCATGGGGTACTGCAGGGCTCAGTGCTGACCCTCATGCTGTTTAATTTCTGTACCAAGCCACTGGGAAAGGTCATCTAGAGGTTTGGGCTGATGACTCAGCAATATGATGATGATACACAGCCCTACCTCTCTTTTACATCTCACCCAGGTGAGGCTGTTGCCGTTCTAAACTGGGGCCTGAGCTTGATAATGGACCGGATGAAGGTCAAAAAACTGAGGCTCAATCCTGACAAGACGGAAGTGCTGCTGTAGGGGAGTGGTCATCTGACAGGTTGGAGGGACATTGCCCTGTCCTTGGTGGGTTGCATTCCTCCTAAGGAACAGGGTCTGCAGTCTAGGGGTGCTCCTGGACCTGGGTTTGTCCCTGGAATATCAGGTGTGCTTGGTGTCCAGGGGTGCTTTCCTCCAGCTGTGGAGGATATACCAGCTTCATCCCTACCTGGACAGACAGACCTTGAAAACCGTCACCCATGCAGTGGTAACATGCAAAATAGCTTACAGCAATGGGGCGGCCCTTGAAGATGGTCCAGCAATTAGAATTGGTCCAGAATAGGACCACTCAGTTGGTGACGGGAGCCCCTAGAGCAGCCCATGTAACACCTATACTGAAAGATCGCCATTGGTTACCAACTGAGGCCCAGACCCAATTCAAGGTGCTTGTGCTGACAAATTAAGTCCTAAACAGCTTAGACCCCAGTTATCTTAAGAATGCCTGTGTCCATACGTGCCCTCCCAGCCTTTGAGATCAATGCGGGGGCTCTCCTGTGTGAGGGAGGGGGATGGCTACTAGGAAAAGGGATTTTTCTGCAGCTGCTCCCCATATTTGGAATGCTTTCCCCAAGGAGATTTGCCTGGCACCTTCCTTATATTATTATTGGTACCAGGAAAAGACCTTCCCTTTTAAAGAATATTTTAATAGTTAATGACACTTGACTTTTGTTTTGTATTCTTGACCATGTTTTATTGATATTCTATTTTGAATATGTTGTAGTTGGTTTTTATTGTTATTGTGAGACACTCAGAGGTGCTGTAGCACAATTGGGCAGCATACAAATGTTATAAATAAAGTAAAGTAAAGCACAGCTTCCTCAAAAATATCTATAACAAACATCCATTTTTACAAAAATGCATCTTCCCTCAAATGTTATAGTATTTGTCTATAGCCAGGAAGGCTGTCATTCAATTGAAGATAACTGATTCAAAAAGTTGTATGCATTTTAGTTGTTTAACTAAAATCATTTGCATTAACACATACTTTATGTTAAACTTGTGAATGGATATCATGTAGTGGGGATTATCTTGCAACAGCCCGTTTTTGTTTAAAGCAATGTAAAAGTAAACAACCAAAAAGTTGAACAAACTTGAATTTAATTTAAGGGAATATTTAACCAAACTGAAAAGTACAGAAGCCTTCTGAATGTTTTAAAGCAGGCAATACTTCAATAATTTATTTTTGGTCAATCTAAAACCTATCTTCATCGTTAATAGAGATGGTTTGAATTTAATATCAGGTCTTAAATATTTAAAGTGCTACAGCCAGGATATTCCTCAATGAACAGAATTGTGCTGCTGGATAAAAACAATACTGATTTTGTTTGCAATTATATTTAAACTATACAATTATAAGGCATTGCAAACAGGAATTATCTCCACAAATACCTCTATTTTATCAGAGAATTTTAAAGCTAAAATACAGATTGTTTCATGAGAAGTCAAACTTGTAAGATAAATTTGGGAAAGGACTGTCTTACATGTTATGACAAACCATGCAGTGTTCTTTTGTAAGGGTGTTCATGCCAACACATTCTCCCTTCCCTAGAACGCTTCAATTCTTTCCCTGAATTCTGGTTTCAGGTAAGCCATAGTTTAACCATTATAACCATGTAAGTTTGCACTTCTCCTCCAAACTAGAATAGGAAACCTGTGTTTTCCAATTGTGGTTTGGAAGGTTAGTACCAACAATAATTTTGTGATTCAGAAGCAAGACTAGATCATGGTTTTCCAAAAGTGCGAACGTAACTGGATGAAGCATCACAGAACCTGAAAGCCCACTCATACAATACCAAGCTATTGTTAGTGATGCACGTGAACAAGATCCCAGAAAATATATTTGCTGTCTAATTACAATAGGCTAAATTTACAATTGTTCTAAATATTCAACCCTTGATCCATTACAGCGTATTGCTACTTCCTTTCAGCTATACAGGCAACATGATTGCAGCTGTGCTAACACCATCAGTTCTGCTATGACTACAAAAGCAATTGCAACAGTTCTGAGCCATGTTAAAAGTGCCATGACTTTTGAATTTTGACAAGAAGCTACTGTAATAGCTCTCAGAAATCACATCATCTGTTTTTACATGGATCCCAGGTCATACAATCTCAAAATGCTAGGTATTCCCTGAAAATGTTGGCACGTTGGTGCTCAGGCAGGATGGACTCCACTATACTACATGGTACAGCAGAAGAGCAGAGTATGTCTTTATTTAGTTCCAACAGTATGCTAAGTCCTTTACGGAACACATTGAGACAACTGAAGGGTAAACAAGAATGTGCTAGTGAACAGAATTAAAACTGTCTTACTACCAGATCACGCAAGTTTGATTAGATCTTACTTTTGTACTAGTCTACTGCAAGGCTAAAAACATATGGATTTTTAAAAACCACTATTTATTACCTTCTGTCATCTGTACTGGTTCCATGCTATCTCAAGAAAAGAAATTATAAATTTAAATTAGGCAATGTTTATATCTTGTGTGACATAGAAAATAAAGTGGGACGTATAAAGTGAAATGGATATTCTGACCATTCCTGTATCTGAAATATTAATCTGGCTCAGACAAAACTGAATAAATTGAACGCCACGCTCAGTGTTAAAACCATTACACTCATATGGTAATAGCCAGTTTAAGAACTCAGTAGGGAAAGCACTGTGAGTTAGGTCTCAAGGATGTTAAAGCAGTCCCTGTGAAAAGCAAGTGATTTGTTTTGTCCTAAAGTATGTGCACATACAATGGGCGGTGCACGTTACTGTAGTAACTGCTAATACTATAAAAAGTATAATTGACTATTTTTCATAAGAAGTGCAGGATATAAATACAATCAGTCAATCAGTATCAATGGTGTGTGAGAACAGTAAAGCAGAGACAGATGGCATAAGTGACCTTCCTTTTTAATTTTTCTTATTGCTTTTTGATGCTACACATTGCCAGCTTCCATGAATAAGCTTTCCTTTCTTTTTGTGTCCTTCAAATTTCTGAATCAGGACCTTTTATTATTGAAAAATAGTGTTATGGGGTTGGAGAAAGAGAGAGAGAGAGAGGGAGAAAGAGGGACAGGGGGAGAGAGAGCACTTGCTCAACCAATATGTACAACATAAGAATACAAACAGTGACATGACAATTGTACAGGAGGAAGAGAAACAGGGAGTGTGAATATGCTGACTTCAGAAAAAAGATACACAAATGTCTGTGTTCATATTAACTTCTCAGTGGGACTGCAATCAGTATTAGTTATCCTACGATTTAGAGATAAATTACTTCTCTATGAAGAAAAAATAAGTAAACACTTCATAAACTCCATTAGAGGATACACCACAAAAAGTACTATACTCACTTATTAAAAAGATTCAGTCCAATCCTATAGTGACGTTTCCTGATGATGTCATTACTGAAGGCAGGAGAGTCCCAGCTATTACGAGTCTCTTTGTGGTATGTTTGCTTACTCAAGGTTTGTTCCCTTAGGCTGTCTCGAGAAGAAGATTCTGAGCTGCAATTTATTGTGTCATTGGAATTAGAAGTGCTATTGATGCTGTCATTGTCTCCATCAGAGTAATCAGACTCAGATTTGCTTTGCCTGTTTGCTGTGCCATTAATGGCTAAGTGGCTATCAATAGGCCTTGGTCTATGTCTAGTCTCCTGGTCTTCTCGGGATATTATCTTGGTAGGAATGCCATGTGAGATATGTTTTGGGCTACCTTGCTGACTAGTAATTCCTCGGTCATATGCATTCTGTCTTTTTAATGAACCTCTTTCTGAACGATCACTTAAGTCCACTGAACTGTCACTTGGTGGTTCTATGGTCAGTAAAGGCAGATGATCCATTCTCATTCTTTGCTCCTGGGATTCGAGTGAAGGGGTACTCCTGCAGCTTGTGTCAGTGTCTATCTTATGATCCTTGTGTGTCATGGACCAGTACTCTTGAGATGGGTTGATTGACCGAAGCCTTCGGTCAGATTCTGTGCTAGATGGCCTATCTACAGACTGGGAAAGGGGCAGTGGAGGGGATAGTTCTTCCTCATCAATATACAATGTAACATCACTATAAGATGCCGTCATTTCATCCAGTTTCCTATGATCCACAGTATGGCTTGTAGGTTTAGTTTGACCACAACTGTCCCTTTCTATTTCCCGACTTCTGACTTGATCAGATATCTGTACTTCATCAGAGTGCAGACTACGACAGTTTAGTGCATCATCAATAGACTCTGCAAGAGATTTTACTTGTCTTGAAAAAGCATCCTCCAGTTCTGTTATGGCATCAGCAAAATCAGTGGATGCAGCTGGAGATTTCATTGTAGCTGATTCACCAAGATCACTACATTCAGATTGGACAAGGGCTCCTAATTTTGATCCGTCATTTGTAACAGAAACTTGCTTCCCTTCAAAGTAGGAACTATGGACTTTCTCAGGTCCTTCAAACGAAAACTGCATTCTCATATTGGACAGTACAATTCGTCTTGACATACGATTTTCAGACATAGAACTTCTAAGCCGCTCAAAGTTTTTGTTCATCTGATACTGACGGAAAGCAGTCTGTATAGTACGAGCAGCATGCCTAGTTATGAGACGGCCTCCATATTTCCGTTCTAGCATTTCAACCTAAATAAATAAATACATACATACATAAATATTTTATAATATGCTGAAAGGCTTATTTCATGCCTACTGTGGTATGATATTGACCAATGAGAATATTACAACTGTCACAGAGGAAAAAAATCTGCTAGAAATTAATATCTACAAAGATTTTTGAGATGCCAATATACTAAGCATGTAAAGTAGATTGTATTTCAATGAAAATTAACTGTACATAAAATTAGATTATCCACTTAGAAGATACCTTTCACAATTGTCACAAATACATTTATGAAGTAGAGGGGGTATAACTTATCTCTCTATTAAATGTATTTTCAAATAAAAAATAATCAAACATGGAAGAAGTTTTAAAACATTGCCATCAAGCACTAAAGATCTAGAGAAGAATTAAATGAATGCTCAGGAACTTCATTAAATTAATATCAAATTGACTCTCTTTTACTATCTACTGACATTACTGGTTTTGTGCTACCAGGAAAGCATAACATGATCAACCTCAGGCTATGCACAAAGAGATCCAAAGACTTGGAGTATCCTGCTCAAAAGGGATCACTTTCATTTATACTGCTTTTCTTTCCTCACACTTAGTTTCTTGTGGAGATCTATTCCACTTCCAACAATCTTCTTCTATTCATTGATATATTTTTTTAAAAAAATAGTACTTAAGAGGTAGGGGGTTGATTCTGTGTACATAGATATGTAAAGGAACAATGGGATTAAGGTCTTTTTCTCAACTCTGTATGTTTATTTTATGACATTTTTGCTGTGAAGAGGCATATGATCTCTGCAGACACAAATTTCCAGTTTTGAGAACTGCAAAAGCAAACATCTGTGATAATATCTTCTAGACAGAAAATCTGCCCAATAATCTTACAAACACCTCTGGAAGAGAGAGTATGACACTATGAATGGGATTCATTTACCAACAAATTTAAATATTTCATGAATATACAGCCTCAGACTACATAATTAAAAATGAATCCTTATTGCATGATGGATAATATTTTGACTACAACGTATCATAAAAAGGAAACTATCTTTAGATATAGTTTTCTGCAAAAAACATTTTAATTTTTTAAAGCCAATTTAAAAATTCATTTTTTATTTTAAAAAAATCATTGTTTTTATCTAACCTGTCTGTGATTAATTTGAGCCTCACTGACTGTCAACTTTTCAATAGAAAGGTGGGACACTAAATAAATAGATAAATAAATACATAAATAAAAATTACCTTTAAAAACTATATATGAATTTGAAACATGTTCAGACACATTGGAATTCACATTGGATTTAGCCAGGTTGAGGGCCTTTTATAATGCTAGTTATAAATACTGATAATGCTAGTTATAATACTGAATTCATTATCCTTAAATTAAATTACAAATGTCTATCTGCAGTGTTATCAATGATATATGTTATAGATCAGTGTTTAATAAAATAAGAAATAGCAATATATTTGTCTTTGGAACATTATTCAATCAATTCCTTTCCAGTTTTTGTCCTTATGAATATATTTACTGATGATATTCAATAATCAAACTTACTCCCTCAAATTTTATTTCTGTTAAGTATTATAAAACTTGTCCATTTCATAGATGTCCCAAGGAAATTTAACAACTGTTGTTACAACCTATAATTCTATATTTTTCCCTAAGAAACTAGTGTTTATTTTTAATTATGAAAATTATTAGTGATGTTAATTGTATCCATTGCTCCTTATTTTTATCCATTAAATTTTTAGAAACATTTGATAAAGGCGATGTAAATGAGATACTAATATTAGAACATTAAGTTATTTGTGTATTGGTTATCCTTGATATATTTCAAAAATATGATTTTGATGTTTCATTCAAAGTTATTTAATTTAATTTAAGCATTTTTAAACTAGAATACTCATTGTTATCATTCCATTATATATTGCTTCCTATTAAGCATCACCAATATTCTAGTATGCTTAGTAAACCAAGCTGATTTTCAATTCATGGTAAAGAGATCATGACTATATTATAAACCCAAGTGGTTCTCTTCTTCTACTACAAGAATCTCTGCTTTCCTTCCATGGGGCAGTATTATATTTGCACACATTAATGCTAATTAGATAATACAGAAGCCATGGAAATAGTTTGTTTTGTATTAACCAAACACTCTTAGTTTTAAATGTCATATTCTTAAATTAAAATCCAGCATAATTTCACAAGTTAAACAATGAATCATATATACAAAATCCTAACACAGTTATTGGGAAGTCACTGGTTCTTTCCTTAAACAAAAAGGTTTTCTTTCTCTCTGTGTTTTTGCAATAATATTAACTGCTGTCTCCTGGAAACCACAACAGAGAAACCACAATACTATTCAAATGCTCAAAATTAGGTAACTAAGAATCTCATGAACAAATGTATTATTTCCAGGAATGTCTGTATAACGAGTCCATTTCTTTTCCCTAACAGTTTTGCCTGATTTATACAAGAATACAACTCAAATACCTGTTTATCTTGCAAGTCAGATGAGAGTTCATAGCTCTCCGAAAGGGACCTTGACCTTTTAATAGCTTCTTCTTCTGCTTGTTTCCTTAGTATGGATGTTGAGTGCTGAAGCTTTGGCCTTCGAGGCCTTTGCTGTCCAGGAGAGACAGAATAGAGCCCGTATGGAGAATGGTCGTAATGGTCTGGACTGATAGCAGAACTGTGAGTTATAGTTCCTTGATGATAGTTAGATGGACTATCCAATGACGTGCCAGTTTCACTTCCAGGAGCTTCTCCTTCAACACTAAATGAAAAGAGAAAGAATAGCAATGCAATTAAAATCTCAGTATATTAAGATTCATTCACAATTAATTGATACTGAATTCCTATTTGTACTGATCATTCATTATACTTTGTTGTTTAAGGAATCTGTAAATGATCAAATTCAACACCTATTGAAACATTTATAAAATGTAGGTATATTACAATGCAGCATGAAAAAGAAAATGAAAGCAGAGTTTATGTCTTTGTGGCAAGTAACAACAATTTTAGTAGTTAATATAATCCTTAGTAATCATTTCTGAGTAATGATACTGATGTGTCTCTAAAGAAAGATGTATTACATCATTCTAAAGAGAAACAGTCAGCTACTAATGTGTATTTCTTCAATAAAATTAACTGTGAAAAGAAAATTATTACTAAGAGCCAGTGTGATGTAGTAGTTAAAAGTGGGGGACAGGAGATCTTGGTTCTAGTTCCCACTCAAACTGGATGACTTTTGGCTAGTCACAGACTCTCAACCCATCCTACTTCACAGGGTTGTTGTTTTGAGGATAAGATTAAGAGGAATAGGAGAATTATACAAGCTGCCCTGACTCTCTTGAAAGAAAAAAAAGGTAGGATATAAATAATCCAAGTGCTAACCAGTCCCAACCCTGCTTAGCTTCCAAGATCAGATGAGATCTGTTTTTTAGGGTGTTATGGCCATAGCCAGATAGAAATATAATAAATAAACTTAATATTTAAATATGATTTTTCCTTTTCTTCTAAACATATGAGATTAATTCCTAAACAATCACATACTTCTTTTATGCAAAGGATTGTGCAGCTTTATAGAGAGAGAGTATTCTTATATAAGGTTCTTCCTCTTTCAAAAAGCAATGTACACAACTACATCCAACTACACATGTACACAAAGCACCTGCAATTTATTTGGTGACAACATCTATCAGCTATTTTGGACAAAGATGAAAGGCTGAAGCTAAATCTACCTACCCTCTGAACACTAAAGCGAATTATGTGTGTACACATGCAGCCTGGAAACAGCAATGGATCACCATTGAAGTGCTGCACCCATTTGTACACACAGGCCCTTATCTAATTTTAAATCAGCCCATGTACTCTATCTGGATCAGAAGTACATTCCCCTACCATTAACAAGTACTATTATTGTTATTATATGTACACATAGGCATATAATATATTCATTCAAGTTCAATATTTTAATATATAAATTTCATTAATTTTCTTTGATATGAATATCACTTTGTTGCCAAATTCCATTTTGACCAATAACCTGCTAATTTCAATATTATATAAAGTATTGAAAAATTATATTCTCTGCTTTCCTTTAGAACACCAACTTTTTCTTTTTTTCAATGTCCTTTCTGTCACCGTTCAGAATCAGGACCACTAGGAGTCTTTACCCTTGCAAAAGAACTCCCTTGTTTTGTTGCTGCAGTTTATTTTTCTCCTGGTACTTTCATATGGTTTATAACCATTTTATCTAAACACAAAGGTTCCTGCTATTGAAATTAAAAACTCTTGTTCCTGTTGCTATATGAATACTTCACCACTCCCTTCTGCAGTTCAAAGTACAAAACACTCTGCAGAAATACTAAGCGGTGGATTTCAATGTCAAAATGGACAAATACTGTGAAATATCCTCTGATTTTCTATAGGTATTTTCAAACATTCTATCATTACTGATGGTCAATTAAAGCCATTTCTACTTTGTCCTTACAGAGCCTCAAAGTAGTTTCCATGCCTACATTATGACTACTAGAATTTAATGAAGAACTAAAAATCTTTCATTAAAAATCAATTTGAATGGAAGTTGGAAATCTTTCTATTAAACAATACATAAGCATTTAAAAGAAAAAGAATCCCTCTTCTCATTGTTTTGTAAATGTTGAAATGATCAAATCTAATTATATAATTAATTGCCTTAATTATATATGACTGCTTATTCTTTCAGTCTTCTTTGAGAAAACTCCCTTAGTCTACTGTAATTCAAACTTTTCTTTCACTGTTCTGTACAATTTGCAATGTGTGCTTTTACACATTGAAGGCAGCCACTGAATTGTGTATCTAACAGATCTTATTTTGCTCAAAAACTCATTCTTTGTCTGACCTTTGTAACTGTTGGGAAATCGTTGTCTTTTACAGCATGCACAACGCATGAGATTTTTTCCCTTTTACTTTCTTTTTAACATATGAGTAAGCAATATCTGTATTACCTACCTAATTTCTTATCTCTCTTTTAAAAATTTGCAATTTAAATTAGCAAATGAAACACCTACTTCTAATTAACTCTTTAAAAGATGCAGTCACCACAACAAACTTTTTAATGAATGTGATTACTATACATACTGTACCTATTGTACTGTATGTGCAAGTGTATTTTTATTGCTTTATGTGTAATGGATATATTGAAGAAAACATCTTTTTCACAAAATGAACAGTGCATTATAAAAACACACAGGTTTTCTTACATCCCTGATTATGGGTAGTGACTTGGAACACTGGACTTTCACCAGCCTGTTGTTTAATGCTCACATTTTTAACATGCACACAGAAATTCTGTTCCTTTAAAGAAAGCTTCTCATCCTCAGTGTCCATGAAGAATAAAGAGGAAATTTCCTGCAGAGCAACATCCCTTTGATTAGACACTGTCCTGTCTTCAAAAACATAGGTCATTCAAAGTCTCCAGCTGAGAATGGATGGCAATATCCAACTCCAGTGCAAATTATATATTTGAAGCATTCTTTTAACATCTGAACCATCCTATTCTTCATACCCACTTTCCTCAACCAAGACACTGAAATCAGATAACCAAAGTAAAATCATATAACCTTTGGCCAAATTCAACACCCCTAATCTAGGGGGACCAAGACAGTTTCTGCTCTGAAATCAAGTGAAAAGGCAGACCTTAAAAGGTCTCTGATCAGTTTCATCTTGACACCCTGCTCCCAAATCTTCCTTCATTATCATAGGCACAAACTACCTTCCTTGATTTCTAAAGACTATGCTTGCTTGCAAGTAATCCAAATGTATTACATACTCTATCCACCATTTCCTTTCAATCAGGAATATATCAACTGAAGCAACATATTCGCAAACAAGATCAGAAAGACAAAGAGTCATCTAATCATGGAAGATGCATCTCCAACTGCCACAAATAACAACAAGTATAACCACTCTTTTCTGTTCAAACAAAGCCACCAATATGTAAACAGTGGCTGATTAAAAATAAAGCTTGTCAGATGATCCACCTTGTGAACTGAAGATGTGAGTACCATACATCCAGGCTACCAAACTGCCTATTGCATATGGGATAAATAAGTTAAATTATTCTCTCAAAAATAAATTTCTACTTGTTTAGGACCTGTTTCACACAATCACTGGCGCTTAAACCCACAGCCTGTTGTTTGAGGGTTATTTCCCCTTTGAACAAGCCATGCTGTCTGGGTTCAGATGACCCAACACACTGCACCCAGGCAGATAATTAGGCAAATGATGTCCAGGATTCACCTTCATTTAGAGAAGCCACCATAGCTTGCTTAAAACATGTTGATTATGCAAACCATGCCGGTAGTAAATATGTAAAAGAAGTTAAATGTTGCTCATAAGTCTAGTTTTTTTTCCCTACACACTAAACTGGGTTTAGATCTCATTTTCTGCCTGCTCTTCAGATTGGACTGATCTTCCTTCATGCTAGATCCTATAAATAATACCAAAAAGAGAAAAGAGCAGCTATTTTAAAATGCTATTTATTATGCATACTACTTACATTAGTGTAAGCAGGATACAAGCATCCATTCAATTTTAAAATAGCTCTAACATGCTATGTTTAAAGTATAACCGTGCATAAAGATCACTAATACAAAATTATATTCAAACTAATAAACTCAATGCTTTTCAGAGTTAAGTCACCCAAATCTGCAGCCCTCCAAGTCTGTTTCTTGGCAAATTTCAAAGTGCAGGTAATGATTTAGAAAGCCCTACATGACTGAGGACCAGTCTGCCTCAAAGAGTATTCTACCATATAAACTTGCGTGGACTAAAGAACTGCAAAGGACTTTTTCTCAGAGCTACCACCAAGAGGCATATTTGGTGGCAAAACAAGGAAAGGCCTTTTCAGTGGTGGCCCACAGGGTTCCTCCTAAAGGAGTCTAGATTAGTTCCTCCTCTGTGGCTGGGTGAAAGTGGGCTTCATGGCTGAGCATGGAATGGAATCTGGATCTCCTGAGCCTCAGTCCAACATTCTAGCTACTATACCATACTGGCTAAAACCCAGTTTTTATTGAGTTTTATTGCTGTTAACCAATTTCAGTAACATTATTTTGACAGAAAGGCAGGGAATGAATGAATGAAAATAAGAGGAAATTTGCAGGAATCAGATCAATGGTTTATTCTATCTGGCATCCTTCTTTTGGCTCTGGCAAACTATCTGCATCTAATTTCCTTAATTTCTTCCCTCCATTGTAGCTTCCCACACACCACATACCAGGCCTTTGAGGATGTCCCATCCTGAAAAGAGACTATTAGAGGGAGACAAGAGCTACAACGGGGAAAGAATGGACAAACAAGTCACACGTATGTAATCCTTAAATACAACCCAATGTGATTTGTAAAATGGCAGTGGAATGGTTATGAATCTCTATTTTAGTAATAGATAATAATTAGCTCCCTCCTAACTCAGCAGTTTATTGCATCAATGTAAGGCCTTTCCAAATGTTTAGGATCTTGTATTCTGCACTGAATTCCCTGCACTGTTCGGTTTCCTCCTGAATCAAAGCAGTTTCATACCATCCATACTTTAACAGAAATTACTGACCCTGACAGACACTGATGAGATGAGACTTCAAAAGAGAAATCTTAGCAGAGATAACAGATGCATACACATAATGCAAAAAACACACTTCTAAAGTCTTGAATGCTGCAGAAGCTTCAGCATTCAGTGAAAACAATTAAGGATGCAAGTTTAGACAGAAAAAAGTCCTACAGCTCCAGCTTGCTGAAGCCAGCAATGGCTTTTCTTCTGTCTAAACTTGCTAAGGATTTTGCCCTAAGCTTCTAAGGTTGGAAACGATATAAATCATGACCTATAATGTTGTATATAAACCCAAACACACAAATTTTGATCAAAAGGCAGGATTAGTACTGAAGAATAGTTGCTTGCTACCGTAGTTGAGGGCTACTATAAATAAATCTGATATAGAAGAGCACTAGCTCAAAATTAGAAGGTCTTTAGTGGCTCCACAACTTAGCACAAGATATGAAACAAGGCTTTTTAAAAAGGCAGGTATCATCAGAAAGAGATTAAAGCTATTTTTCATTCTGTTGCACATTTTTATCTGTTGGCTCCCCAGTAACAAAACCTGTTTTTTTTTTTTTTTAATCTAAGAGACATGATAGGAATTTTGTTACCGAGGCCTTAAATATCAAATCTCTGGACCTATAATCTTAATGTCTGGTATCCAAAAAGCTACCAGAGTGGACTTACCATACTGTATTGAACTAGAAAACATCAGAATCAAAGGAAGCGATACCCTATATATACTGGTGTATAAGGTGACTTGCATATGGTACCTTTCCTTAACTGTTGTGCGGCCGGGGTCATGGGCTGGATGAGGGCCAATAAATTGAGACTTAATCCAGAATAGAAGGAGGTCTGTTGGTGGGTAGTTCTACCTTCCAGATAAGTGATTTTAACCCTGTCCTGGATAGGGTGTGAAGTTTGGGACTGCTCCTTGATCCAGAACTGTCCCTGGAATCTCCGGTGGCAGTGGTGGTGAGCAGCACTTTCCTTCAGTTTCGGATGATCCATCAACTGCACCCTTACCTGGATAAGCACCGCTTAGCAATGGTGATCCATGCTCTAGTAACTTCCTAATTAGATTACTGGAACACGCTCTTTGTGGAGGTGCCTTTGAAGACAGTCCAGATACTTTGGTTGGTCCAGAATAGAGCTGCCACAATATTAATGGGGACTGGCAGGTACTCACATATAATGCCGGTCCTCTATAAATTACACTGGCTGCTGACTGAAATTTAAGGTGCTGGTGATGAATTATAAGGCCATAAATGGCTTGGGTCCTGGGTACCTGAAAAAGTGCCTTCTTCCCTATGTGCCCTCCTGCCTCTTGAAATCTGAGGAGCCCTCCTTGAAGATTAGGGGAATGGCAACCTGGGGAAGGGCCTTCTCTGTGGTGGTGCCCAATCTATGGAATACGCTCCCCAGAGTGTTTGCCTGGTGCCGACGTTTTATTCTTTTCAGCGTCAGGTGAAAACCTTTTTTATTTTCCCACTATTTTAATGTTTTTATTTTGATTGTTTGATGCTATGTTGTTCTGCTACATTATTGTTCTTTATTGTAAGCCATCCCAAGATGGCAAAGTGGTGGATGGGATATAAAAGTTTTAATAAATTAAAAAAAAAAAAACAAGGTCAATATTTTGGGCTGTTTTTCTGGTGTTTGTCATATGTTGGGAGAATGAGAAGATGACCCCCAATTTTTGCTTCACTATTTCCGGTTTGAAGGGTTGTCTTACACGCTGGTATACGGACTTGAGTACTGCACCCAAACTCTTTGGTTCTCTTACTAGTGTTTGACACTTCTTTACCCGTAGTGAGTCAAGTGTCTGCTTCCACTGAAGCAGCACTCCAGAACAGGGGTAAGTGACCATAGGCTAAAGGTCCATATGTGACAGTGTTCACTTGTTGTTCTATAATAATTGTATCATTTTAAAAGCATGGCTGTGGTTTAACTCTGCTTGCCAAAAGTGGACATCAAGATTCCAAGCAGTTCACAAACACTGAAAGAAAAAAACAAATCTACTGAATCATTTATGTGCCTAAATTTCTTGCTTTCTAAAATGTTTTGGATTTTCTCAAATATGATTCAGCTGTATGGATAAAACCTCTGCATGAGTTTGAACTAACTCTGTTCTTCGACCCTCTAAGGAAGATAGAAAATATTATGAAAGGAAGTCTAAACCAGAAAAAAAAATCTACAGTGAATGCTACAGTGTGCTATATTTGCCAACTAATGATTATACATAAAAAGTTTGGCCAATCCCTAGAGGCTTTCCTTTTCTTTAAAGTACTAGATGAGGTGTGAATTACTACCTTCAGTGGTGGAACTGGAATCCTTATACTTTACTATACAGACAACTGAAATAACAAGGTCCTTAAGAGCTCTCTATTCAGATTACAAGAGAAAAAGTAGTTAAAAAGTCCTTCTATCTGCAAAGTGACTGTGATAAACCCTCTGAGAAGGAAGCAAACCTTTTAAGATGTGCATAGCACTACAGTTCAAGTATGAGGCCAAAGGTCATGTAACTATAGAAGTTCCAGTCCAACGAACCCACCCTTATCCCATTTCCTTCCTCTTCAAATAAATGTATGTCAGAAAAAATGTACTATCAGAACATCATAAATCATCTTTACCAGACTTGTTTCAATGCTTCACTTACCTTTATAATTCAAATCATATGTATTTGAAAAGTTCCAATGTTAAAGGGTCTGGATATTTCAGGAATTTGTCATTCAAGTTATGAACAAGTTCCTAGAGAAAACCTGTTTTTTTTAAAAAATCCTTTGTATACAGCAACATCTGAGGGTGTTTATCTTAAAGATGAATAAAACAAAACCTCCATTGCTCATCATCTTTTGAAAAATCAAATATACGTTCCATTCTCAATTTCTCCTAAGTGACTGTTACTAGCTCTTCCCTCCCAGGAATCTATCAAAATCCTTAAAGTTATGCATCTAGATGCCCCCTTCCTAACACCATGCCACAAACTTTCTACTGCATATTACAGTCCCAAAGCTATCCTTTCCTAATTTCCCTTTAAGAATGACAGTATGTTCCCCACACACAGAGACTCACACAGATGCAGTTGCCAAACGGGCAAATGCTATTTTGGGATGCATTAGCAGAACTATTACTTCCAAATCATGAAAAGTAGTAGTTCCCCTATACTCCTCACTAGTCAGACCCCATCTGGAATACTGTGTCCAGTTCTGGGCACCAAAAATGATCCAGGGTTTGGAACACTGCCTGTGAGGAGAGGCTGAGAGAACTGGGCAAGTTCAGCATTGAGAAGACTGAGAGGGGACATGATATTCCTCTATAAGTACCTCAAAGGCTGTCACAAAGAAGAAGGTCAAGATCTCCTCTTGCTGATACCAATGTGCAGAACATGGAATAATCAAGTCAAGCTGCAACAACCCAGATTCACGCTGAACATCTGGAAATGCTTTCTCACTGTCAGAGCAATATGACAGTGGAACAAGCTGCCTAGAGAGGTGGTGAGCTCTCCCACACTGGAGACATTAAAAAAGAAACTGGTCAGCTATCTGAGTGGGATGGTGTAACTTGGTGTCCTGCAACAGCAGGGGCTGGGCCCGATGGCTTTCATGGCCCCTTCCAACTCTACTATTCTATCTAAGAGCTTTTCATTTGCAGACAGGGTGAGAGGCAGAATGAATGGGGCTTAATACTTAAAGCTATTTTCAAGTTGCTCTTCTCTCAGCCCACCAGGCAGGTATAGCCAAGAGAAAATTAAGCATTTGTGGAATGGTGGGAGATGGGTGGAAAAAATGATAGGAATACATGGGACCACCATTCCTGAAGTAAGATTTGTGAATTGGTGTTCTTTGCAAAGGGTGTTCTTTGTAACTTACATTGTCAGTGAAGCCTGCAGTAGCATTCTTCTTTATTCCAAGTTCTGGTATGTTAAACTTTTTAATATCCCCCAGCTGATTCAGATATTCTAAGCTCACTAAAATGCTCAGGAAGGAAGCCAAGATTTTTTTGAATTATCTTGCGCATATTGCCTGGACTGCATTCACAAAAAAGTCACTGTCTGCTCAGACTAAAGATGTTCCAGTCAAAAACTGTCAGTGTTTAGTCAAATACAAACCAAACATTTGTTCTAGCCCATCTGCCTTTAATGATGGTGCAGCAGTACTATAATACATAGAGTCAAAACTGATTTTGATACTGCATGCCATACAAATACAAGAATACTCCTAACAAATATTCATCTCTCCCACTATTCTACTAATGTTTCTAAACACTGACCTCTCACCTAGTGTAGTTCAAGGAAATCACTGTCAGAAAACACAATTGAAATATCTCTGAACAAACAGCATGTCAGCTGTAGAAGCAGCTGTTGTTATACTTAGAAGCTTCCAAGATGGCTGAATATGGAGGAAAAAGTGAGTTGTAGAAGGGAACGGAAAACACTGTAAATGAATCTAACTCTTTTCATTATATGGTATTAGCTTGATGCAGATCTTTAGCTGGTCACTACATAGTCATTACTTATCCTTCAACACATACATGGTTGTATTACCTGGTGCTTTCCATGAAATGCATCAGCCTAGAGAGAGGAACGCTGGGTGTTTTTAGGAATTTTCCTGGTTAGCAGTACCAACACATTTACTACGCTTTTCACACAGTAAGAACCAAACTTGTCAACATTCTGACAAGATGGAGAAAGGAATCACCCTTCGTATAATCTCAACTTAATGAATTCTAGCACAGTGGCTTGAGCACTTTTCATGCATGTGAGCTTTCTCAGAGAAGAGCTTTTTATTGCAATCAAGTTAGGGCACTAATTTCCTTTAACAAGAAAACATGTATAAATGAATTAGATCAGTAGGGAATTTCTATTAAAAAAAATCATGCAGTAACACTAATTTCCTATCAGAGAAATGCTTGAAATAGCACTGGCATGATCACATGACCACCAACCACCATATTATATGATTATATATTAATAATGTTGCACATGTTGGCAGGTGCAGATGCTCTGTACCAATGGCATAAATCATTGCCAATGGCTGAGACAAGAATAAAGTTATTTGAAGTGATGTGAAAAAACAACAGACTAAACATTACACTCAAATTATGCAGATCTCCTGTAGGGCCTCTTGTAGCTATTTCCCTGCATGTTATTTCCAAGTAGAAAGCTACTGCAGTATCTGAATACATGAGGTAATTTAAAAAAAAATTGTTCAAAGCAATAATTTTATCAATTAACTACTCTTCTTATGAGGACATCTAGTACCCATTCTATATGATGACTAAATTTCACTGTTATATATTATCAGAAAAGCATAGGTCAGCAAAAAGAATTATGGCCAGCTTTTCCTGCTTGCAAATGCAGTTGTTTAGCTGTTTGTCTCAAAGCCAAAAGCAGTAAATCTTCAAAGGCACACAACATACATAACCAGGATAACTATACACAGATAAGTATTTTAAATTAGAACAGTTTAAAGCCAAATCCCAACAAGATGCAATGCTTCTAAAAGATGACACAGCAAGGGAAGCGGATTTGTGGGGACTTTTAACATTTCAAATGCATTTGACTGCACATAGCTGAGGTTTTCAATTTTCTTCATTTGGAAACACAAGAATTTCCCTAAACAGAGAAACCAAAATTCCAGAGCAGAATATTTTCATATGACTGCAATGCAGTTTTAGCAAATCAGATGTACAAAGCAAAATTCATGGATTTCAACTTAACCTGAGCTTCAGTGAACAGTTGTCCAACAGAATCTTCACATGATAACATTAAAGATTAAATGTTGACTAAAATGACATGTGTGGTAGTTCCATTTATCAGGCTGGGTAAGAAAGATCTAGAAACAGTATGCTAAAAAGGACAAGTGGCTGTTCCTGCAACTTTTCATTTTTAGATGCATTGGTTCTTAGGTTTAAGTACTAAGAATACTCATCTAAAAACAGCTTAGTTGAGATTACCCTCAGATTCCAGGTGAGGCAGTGAAGGTTAAACAATTTAAAACTCTGTCCTCATCTAGCTCAAACTGTAAAGCTCTGACCAGTGCTTAACTGCTTTTATAAAACAGCCAATTAATAATAATCCTAGAGATGTTCAATATGTAAACATTATGTGTCATACTTCTATTTGTATTAATTCAATAAAATAGGGGATAACCATAAAATTTGTGCACCTTAGCAAGAACAGATATGAAACAATGCTATAAAATTTACTTCAGCAGCAAATTAATTTTTCTCTTTCTGTTGCTAAAAATTAACTGAAGAATAAATACATGAATATATTGTACTTGTAAAAAATAGTCTCCTCTCACATTATAAAAGTTACAGTCTGCATAGTTAGTAAAGATCAATAAAAATGTGTTACATAAAAGTCATTAATACTGTTGAAAGGTAAGATGAAAAGACCACAAATATGTAATTCAACAATTATGTGTTTTGGATACTTGTGCAAAGATAAAAATACTGGTTGTTATCTAAAGAAGCACACAATCAATATTATATGCCAAAGTAGTTTTTAAATTAATTTTTCCTCAAACATCAGCCTCCAATGCCACATGGCAAACCATTTATGAAACTAAAGGGATATTTAAAGGCGATTTGTGATAAGGCATGGACTGTATTTTTCTAATAAAAAGAGGTTATGAAGGTGACTTAAGATTTGACATATCTCATGGATTTAAAAAACTGGGCCTGTTTCACAAAGTAATGGGGAAGGGATCCTTCCTTAAGTCAATGCACTGCCTTCCTTCCTCTCACTCATCCATCCCCTCAACACCCTTTCTTTTGAGTATCTGAACTCAGACGAAGCAGCTAAAGAACTCCAGTCACAAAAACAGTGAAGGAAGAGATCTAACCCAGGGATCTAACCCAGGGAACTTTTCCACCAAGGGGCCAGTTGAAAGATGCCGGTGCTGGGCGTGGGCTGGAAAGGTGGTGCTGGCGGCGTGCGTGGGCCAGAGCGGGCACGGGGCAGAAGGCAAGCTGAGCTGAGGTGGGCACGCTCCGTGAGGCAGGCGCACGAGGCAGCGGCTTGCTCACCTGGAGATCGTTTTCTCTGAGCAAGCAAAACGCTGCCTCCTCACGTGTGGGGCGAGGTGGGCAGTGGCGGGTGCATGCGTGGGTGCAGATATGCGCATGGCAAGTCCAAATGGGCATGGCAGGCCGGATCCAGCTCCCAGTCATAGTTTGAGGACTCATGATCTAACCTCTCTTTCCCATTTCCCTCCAACTAGCTGGTAGCATACCAGTTGCCCTTAAGAAGTTCAGTCTTTCCTAGTGCTATTACACTTGTGCCACCAAAGTTGGTATTTGGCCTGCACATAGTACATTTTTCTGAAATCACTAAAGAATTAAAGATCTTATTAGGCATGCCATTAGTGCATTTGAAAAAGCATTTTGGAATCCAGCCCTGAAAAGAGCAACAATGAGCATCTGGGATGAAGAAGTGGTTGGCAGAATTAATTTTCAGAATTCATTACTATAAGATGTAGTTGTGGTTGCAACTAGCATAGATGGTTTCTGAAAAATGATGACTCCTACACTGAAATAGTTTGATTTGGTAAAGGAGAACATCATAAAAGCTCAGTATTAGTATAAAGAATTGCTCCTGAAGGAGGAATTTTGTTCTGAAATGCCCTTAAAACATATAAATCACTTTGAGAACACTTGCTGTACTGACTATTTCTATATTCAGTGTCTCTTCCCACTATTGGATTTTAAAAAATTAGACAACAGAAGTCATTATCTGTGAAAGCTAAATAAAGACAATATGCCCCCAGATACCAGAAATAAAGGACACCTATCTCTAGGATGGGTTGCTCTTTGACTCTCCCAGGCTACCTGATCCACCGATGATGGGAGACTTATGGCCTAAATTGATTTTTAGTGTAATCCAACAAGCCAATTTTTATAGCAAAAGTCTGCTCATCACAACACATCTGTATATACCACATAAGGGCCTTTTGTAAAGGAGGGATTCAGTTTGACAGGAAGTGATACTCCCTATCAATTTGTGGATTATTTGTTCGCCACAGATGCATCATTCCTTGAATGCAATGTGCCTTCCCAAAATAAAAAAGGCAAGGGGGGAGGATATACCTTTGCCCCATTTGTCACACAGTGTTCAACTTTAGCATTTACTGTGCTAACTACAATTTACTATTATTTGCAATGCAACTACAGCTGATTCATAGGACAATTAATCTATTTCCAACCCCAATAAAAAGGTGGAAATATTTGTTAATTGGTAAAATTGGCTCCTTTTCAATAAAAGAAGTATACACACAGAACTCAACTATGTGTTTTAGTCCAAGTATAAAGCATGCATTAATCACATAAGGTGTCATACAGCTGTCTAGAAGCAAAAAGTCCATAACACAGAGAAACAATGAGCAAAGTGCCAGTAATTTGGTAAATATCAAGCAATGATCACAACCGAGAAAGACAGAGGTAGAGAGGGGTACACCTTCAGAAGAGTTAAAATTATATTTTATGAGTCCCTTAAGCTGTAATGCTATATGTATCTAGAAGAAAGTTTCAATGAACTCAATGAGGCTTACTTCTGAGAATCACATTCTTAGCCACTATACTTACCAGGTCTCAGCTACAGACTCATTGAGCTACTGTACATGATGGGATAGAACAAACCACCAAGCTCTCACATGGTGCTGTGTGCTATTGTATTGGGCAGATGGTCAGATGGCCCTCAAATAGCCCTGTTTCTTTTAGGCTTCTATTTGGGAAATGTTATAATAATATCTAACACCCAAAGAATCTTGGGTGTTGGATCCACACAACAAGGCAAACCATAGCAAACCTGAAGCCCTGAAAATATAGTGCCTGTGGGTGACAGGGACAACGCTACAGCACCCACAGGATAATTAACCCATGCTAGACTGTCATGCCACAGGAACCAGGTCATTGGGCTGTCCTACCTGGGCAAGTTTTCCCTCAACAGTCCTTTCCCACTCACCAACAATGCAGAGATAAAAATAGTGGTCTAGCTTTCAAAGTAGCTAAATCTGTTCTTAAGATAGTATTGATTTGTTACAAAATGACCTAATAGCTGAAACTCTCTGGGCAGCTCATAACAGTTAGAACCATACAACATGTATAAAATATAACATGAACACTTAAAACTACATGACAACATTTTTAAACAAAACAAAGCCTAGCAGCAGTGCAAATACAGCCAGATTTAAAACAACTGAAAGATTAAAGATTGGAAAGATTAAAACACCTGGTAAAACAAATTCTTCATCTGGTGCTGAAAAGCATAATACAACATATGGCTATTGCTTTGAGTGCATAGGAAAAAAAGCACATCACTAGGAATTATTTTTACTATCACTTACCATTTAAAAGCAAAGGCCTTTCAACTCTTTCAGGGCATAGTTTTGTCTTGTACAGCTCATTTAGGTTCTGAGTGAAAGGCCTATGCTATTTCTTAATAACCTTTAGTTATTTAAATGAGCAGAACTATTTACTCTAAAGCACTTGCTTTTGTGGCAAGTGCAGCAGTTCACACACTCAGCATCTCCTGGACCTAAGACAAATGTTTTGGCTTATTTGAAGCTCAGAAAGCCCATGATCTCCATGTGCAGCTGAGGCAACGCTTGCTACAGCAGAATTATCTGTTCTCTCATACCAGCCAACACTGTATTACTACTTGACTGTGGACTTAACTGTTGTGTTAGCCTGTTAGAGTGGGAGGAAGCATCGGATGACATCTTTGTCCACAGAACATGCAATCTGTTGGCATTTAGTCTCTGTAAAAAGTTAAGCATAAGCTTCTAACTCTGTGGCTCTCTTAAGACCTTGACACCAATATCCTTTAAGTTGATACATTTAGCATACTTTAGAGAATTATTTCTTTAAACCTTAATTAAATGCTATTTAATGTTACATGTGCTGATGTGCCATTCAGACAATGCAATTACTTCAGGTTATAAATCAATAAAGTTGATAAATTTGCCACTTGATTCAATCTGAAAGTGTTTTTTTCTTCTGCTATCTGAAATGAATACTAATAAGGTACAGTAGAAACAGCTGGGAACAATTCTGAACAAACCATACAAGCCCTTCAAATACCCCTTTATTCACAGCCTGAAGGAAGTATAAATAAAACAGCAGACTAGAAACATACCAGTCCCTTCATGCAACAATAAACTTTGCAATGGATGAAGTCACATAGCTCAATAAAACTGTTTTACAAAAAATAGTCATTGCTATACAACTCATACATCTTGATCTTATGTATGCGAATTCCACTGAGGTAGGTGTGATTTGCTCACAAATAAGCAAGCATAAAATTGCTGACAGTCATATTCTATGTTAGCCTAGTTTAAGTCCCACCTGTTTCAATGGGTTTACTCTGTGTGGGACTAGCATTGTACAGCATTCACAGGGAATGATCCAATAGAGCACAGACATTTTTGTGAGGTTATAGGACATTTCATACAAAACAATCTGACCTCAGAGTGAAGCTGTGAGTGAAGCTCTGATCTCACTTCTTCTGCTATACCCCTTGAAAGTGGTGCTGAAAGCATTGCACTGTCTGCTCTCCAAGGTTAGAAAAATGACCCCAAAGAGCACTGGAAAGGGGCATTTGAAAAGGTAGGGCAGGGAAGAGACTGGCACATCCAGGGTACAAAGTACCCTGAAGCTGCTCAAGCCTCCTTCCCCTACTCTCTGAGAAACTGTTGCTGGACAGTAAAACACGGACTTCTAGCAAATATGCAGAGCAGGAGTGGGAGACCAACCCCTGTCTGCACAGGATGAGCTCAGTCTTCCATGTTTGGAGGCATACAGTCATCACCATAGGGTTGCACCCTAGACATAAACCTTTCAAGACATATGAAAGACAGAATATAATCATTTTCAAATATTTAATGTTTTTATGAAGAACTGTAGAAAAAACATAGTTTACTTTATACCCTCCTTAGAAGGAAAGATAAATCAAGCACTGCAGGGATTGACTCGTTAAATGTCAGTTTGCTTATTGCTGATATTATTATGATTATGATTATTATTTTGATTTTTAACCTGTTGCATTAGCCACATGGTTCCCTGGGTGGGTTATGGAAAATAAACCATAAATACTATATAACATACAGTATAAAAACAGAGATTACAAATTTTACTGTGCTCAAATATGATAGAATATTTCATAAAGCCAAGAATGACACTTCATATGTGGCAGTTTACTTCTTTTTATTATATGAGAGCAGGAGTTCAGGCTACTTTCCTTGAGCTCTGCAGCAATCATGCACAAAACTAGTAGTACAGGCAGTTCCTGAGTTATGAATTCTGTTCCTGAGAACACTGAATTTGTATGTAAGTCAGATCACATATATATGGGTTGTATTTAGAATGACCAAGCCAAATGTTTGTCTTATGTATATAGTTTCTCTTTCTATGCATATAAAACACTTAAGAAACAGTTCCATATACACTAAAACATCTCAAATACAATACAGTACTGTAATACAAATTACAGAAGTCAATGCTAACCACACGTGACCTGAAACACACTGGCTTGGGCAAGCTTAAAGCCACATAACATTTTCATAAGCATAACAAAGCAGTTCCCACATTCATTTTAACATCTGTTGCATCAAATTCCAGAAGGAGGCCCTTTCAAAAAAGCTTTGGGCTTTATCAGGTGTGATCCTGAGAAGGTGGTGACATCGTGAGTTCATGACTGCTCTCTCTTTCTTTCTTTATATAATTTGTTTTTAGATATATGGCATTACTGGAGGGAGAACAAAAATACTGAAAGAACATGATGAGTAGGATGTATATGCAATTCCCTACAGGAAACCCTCAAGGTAACATTGCCCTCAAATACTACTCTTTAAATTACCTCTCTATTATTCTAAAAGTGAAGGAGCATACTTAGGTAACCAGAGGTATGATGGGTTAAACTTTGTTTAACCTCACACTTTGCGCTTCCAGTATCCAAGCTGCCGCCATAACTTTACTTGTTTCCAGAGAACTCAATAAAAGTCACTAAGATTCAAGATACGAGTAGTTTCTCCCTTACAGTGTCCCCTTGAGTTCTATCGTTTGGTCAATCTAGTGTGGGAAAGAATACTCATGGAGTTCTTAGTGTTGCTAATAAAAATATACAGTTAAACAAATTAGGCTGTGTGCCATGACTGACTATTGGTTTCCATGTATCATTCTGCAGAACATTTTGAACACTGTTTATGTACTTTTTGAGAACTAGAGCAAATACTAATACATTAATAACCAGAAATTTAAATTAGTCATGGTTACTATTCCAGTAAGAGGGGTGCGTGCAATACAGTATGTGTGTAACTTTTCTTCCTATTCAGAGAAAATTGTTTTCATTCCAGAGAAAACACAGTGAAGTTATAGTTAGCTTTTAGCAGCTAGAAGAATGTCATTGCATGCTGAACAGCATCACAGAAAACCCTTTTTCCTAGTATAATCTAAAGTAAAACGAACTGATTGCTCAAGTACTCTCTCGTTAAGTGTTATTGCCACAAATGGAGAAAAATCCTCTGAAACTTACGTCACACTGTTTCGCAATCATTGTATTTTTTCATGAAAAAGAAAGGGCAGGGTCACTGTACAGCAGTAACAACAAAGGCAGGTTGCTTACCTGTAATTGATGTTCTTCGAGTGGCCATCTGTGCAGTCACACATATGGGTGCTGTGCCTGTGCAGTGCCTAGGCCAGAAGATTAAAAAGCTAACGGTTTTTGGCGGGAAAACTCCGCTCCCCTCCCCCTTCGTGGTATAAATAGAGCAGAGTGTCCGCCATTTTATTCAGTCTTGAAGACCGAACGTTCGCCCTCTACAGGTTAAGAATAAAATTAGTTGCAAACAGCATTGAGCCCCAACGGTACCAATGCAAAGTATAGTACGGTACCGAGAACAATATCCACTCACTGGCATATACCATTGGTACCGATGCAAATTACAGCGTGGTACCGAGGCAGTATGTACTGATGGACACTGAGTGGGGCCGGTGGGTGGGTGGGTTGTGTGACTGCACAGATGGCCACTCGAAGAACATCAGTTACAGGTAAGCAACCTGCCTTTCTTCGTCGTGGCCTCTGTGCATCACACATACGGGTGATTAGCAAGCTTACCCAACTCGGAGGAGGGAGGTGTCATCAGCGAAGAACGGACAAAAGAACAGCTCTGCCGAAAGAGCAGTCCTGCCTGGCGCGCACATCAAGCCGATAGTGCTTGGTGAAAGTGCATGGCCCTGACCACGTTGCAGCTTTACAGGTATCTTGGAGCGGGACCCCAGTGGCAAAGGTGGACGAAGTCACAACAGTTCGTGTGGAGTGACCCCTGGGGGTAACAGATAAGTCTATTTTTGATAGTTGATAGGCGAGGACAATAGTCTGGGTGATCCAGTGTGACAGCCTTTGAGGTGTGACTGGGAGTCCTTTGTCATGTTCGGAGTACTTAACAAAGAGTCTGTTCGTACGACGAATGGATTCCGTACAGGAGCGATAGAAAGCCAGGCAGCAGCGAACATCAAGGGTATGTAGAGCCCGCTCTATTGGATTCGACGGCGCTGGAAAGAAGGCTGGCAGAACGATATCTTGACTCAAGTGGAATGGTGTAGCCCCTTTAGGAAGAATCCATACGAAGAACGACCTTTTCCTTATGGAAATTAAGATATGGAGGGTCTATGCGGAAAGCAGAAAGTTCGCTTGCTCTCCGAGCTGATGTCACCGCTATGAGGAAAGCTGTTTTCCAGGACACCAAGCGTAGGTTGCCAGTCGCCAGTGGCTCAAACGGAGATTTGGTAAGTGCTTGGAGTACGACCGAAAGGCTCCAGGTTGGCATAGGCGGGTGAATAGAAGGGTGTAGGTTCTGTAACCCCCGAAGGAAACGTCGAAGTAGAGGTTGAGAGAAAACTGAAATCCCTTGAAGTGCACCATGATAGTGTGAAATAGTGGCTACATAAACTTTAATGGATGACGGTTTCAGTCCCAAATGATAAAGTTTCAAGAGAAATTGTAAAATATTGTCAATTGAGGCCATTCCAGGAGAAAAAGAATGGCGTTCTGCAAAGGAGGAGAATCTCTTCCATTTAGCCGCATAAGAGCAACAAGTGGACGGTCTTAGAGCAGATGTGAGAATTGCCTGAATTTCCTGGTCAACAGTCACTGGTAGCGAAGCAGTAGTCGTCGAAACCGACCTAGGGGCCGTCGGTACAGTGGAGTGAATACATTCCGGTAGAGGTTCGGATGTCGTCGGTACCGACGCAGCAGAATGACTCAAGTGATCCGCCATGCTGTCAACCTCAAGGCAGTCAGATCCGGATGTCGAATCACTCTGTTCTGCTGCGTTAATAGCTGAGGAATAGACGGGAGGCAAAGAAACGTCCCTTTGGATAGACGAAGAAGGGTGGCGACCCACGGCTGTCTCGGCCACCATGGAGTTATTATTATTCCTGTGGCATTCTCTTGAGATATCTTCGCTATCACTTTTGTTAGAAGTGGAATTGGAGGAAACGCATAAAAGGCTATGTTGTCCCAGGGGATTATAAGGGCATCTCCCATAGATCCCGATCCTATGCCTGCCCTGGAACAGTATAGGGCACACACTCTGTTGTCGCAAGTGGCGAACAAGTCCAAGTCCGGATAGCCCCACAAATGGAAGAGGTTGTGGCATATTTGTCTGTCCATCTCCCATTCGTGCGTTGTTGACATATGTCTGCTCAACATGTCTGCTTCAGTGTTGTCGGTCCCTGCGAGGTGGACTGCTAGAAGCATAATGTCCCTCGGTATGCACCAGTCCCAAATGGCCATCGAGAGACGTGCTAAAGGTGGCGATTTTGTGCCGCCCTGTTTGTTGATGTAGAAAACAGCCGGTATGTTGTCCGATGCAATCTGGACAACTTGTTGGCATACGACAGTCTCGAAAGCCCTTAGGGCGTTGAAAATCGCCAGTAGTTCGAGGACGTTGATGTGCTTCCTTGCTTCCCGTCGGTTCCAAGTTCCCTGAACCCGAAGGTCCGCACATGTTGCGCCCCATCCCAGTAGCGACGCGTCTGTATACAGGGTCTTCGTTGGATGAGGTGTTCGGAACGGGACACCGAAAGACAGGTTGCTCGGAATGGTCCACCAAATTAGAGTGTTGAGTATCACAGACAGAATCCGGATCAGTTTGTTGGGAGAATCTCACTGTGGGCAAAATGACGTGTTGAAAAACAGCTGCATGGTCCACATCCGTAGTCTGGCATACAGGACAATGGCAACTGTAGCAGCCATGTGCCCCAGCAGTCTCTGAATGGATATAGCCAGAACCATTCCTAGCGTTCGGATTCGATGGATGTGGGCACATAAGGTAGTGTGACGGTCTGGAGGGAGGAAAGCTCTTTCCCGTGTGGAGTCGAGACGTGCCCCGATAAAGTCGATGACCTGCGTGGGAATAAGGGACGATTTTTTGTGGTTAATACATAGTCCAAGATCATCGAGCAAGGCGCAGGTCATGTGTATTGCAGACAGAAGCCCTTGTTTAGTTTGGGAGACAATTAGCAGTTGTCTAAATATGGGTATATTTGCACTCCTCTTGTCCGTAAGTGCGCACATACTGGTGCCATACACTTCGTAAAAACTCAAGGTGCAGTGGCCAGGCCAAAGGGTAGCACAGCATATTCAAACAAGTCGAGCCCAACAGTGAAATGCAGGAAACGTCTATGTGAAGGATGGATAGCAATATGAAACTAAGCATCCTTCAAATCTAAGGAGGCGAACCAATCCTCTCTCTTCAGTAACGGAAAAATACTCTGTAAAGTGGTCATCCGAAACTTTTTTGTTTTGATGTATTTGTTAAGATTCCGTAAGTCCAAAATCGGATGAAGACCACAGTCTCTTTTCGGGACCGTGAAGTATCTGGAGTAGAATCCGTGCAATCCCTCCGAGCGGGATAGTTGTCGAATCACGCCCTTGCGAAGCAACTGAGAGACTTCTTTGCACAGTACCGATGAAGATGTAAATCGAATCGGACACGGTGGAGGGACGACAGCAAATTCTAGCCTATATCCGACTGAATGATAGACAACACCCACCTATCAGATGTAATGGACTCCCAAATAGGGAGTCGGCCCAGGAGCCAGTCCCCAAAAGGGAGAGGGAAAGGTGGTGTGGAGAGAGAATGGTTCGCCCGGACCGTCAACGTGGACGTTTGTCAGGGTTGAAGCGCCGCCGGCCCTGGGGGAAACGTTGCTGCGGCTGTTGTCTTCGCCATTGCTGTCTTTGTTGGTAGTGTTGCCGAGGGTGGAATTGTGGACGGTAAGAGGAACGAGGCCCTTGTCACTTACACCGCTGTTGAGGAAGCTCCATGCGGCGCGCGGTCATATGCGATTCGTGTATCGCTTTTAACTTGCAGTCAGTTTTCTGATGGAATAACCCGGTAACGTCGAATGGCATTTCCTCAATCCTCCGTTTCATCTCGTCGGGGAAATTGCAATTACGAAGCCATGCATGTCGGCACAGCGAGATGGCATTCACGAGAGCTCTCGAATTGGTATCTACGTGATGTCATGCGGTAGATAATTGCTGCACTGCTACCTGCATAGCTTCCTTGATGAATACCCTGGCAAGCTCGGCTTGGCGGTCTGGAAGGGAGGAAGCAACGTTATCCAGTTTTTGCATAATAAAATACTGGTAACGTGCCAGTGTTGCTTCATTGTTCGATATGTGCACACCGAGTCCAGAGGCCGCATAGACTTGGAGATGGTTCTCCCTGTTCTTCCGCGCTTGCTTGGCAAAGGCCAAGCAATGGCCGAACTTGTTGGTTCTATGCCCCTCGCCGAGGCAGAGGAGGCATAGATCATGCGGATCCGCAGGTGACATTTTGGATCCGCATGCGGTGCATTTGCGAAAGGCCGCTCGCTGCGCCATCACGGAAAAAGACGAAAAGATGACAGGATAGAGGGTAAGATAATATTTTTGGTTTTTTGTTTGTTTGTTTTTTGAGAAGAAGAAAAAGAGAGGGATATACAAACTTGGAATATTAACTAGGAATATAAGAATTAATTAAAGAAGGGATAAAGGCAAAAGGAACAGTAAGGACTCAAGATCTTAGCAAAGACGTCAACAGGCACGAGGCACAGTGAACGGCGGTCGCAAAGACTGAACAAAATGGTGGACACTCCACTCTATTTATACCACGAAGGGGGAGGGGAGCAGAGTTTTCCCGCCAAAAACCGTTAGCTTTTTAATCTTCCGGCCTAGGCACTGCGCAGGCGCAGCACCCATATGTGTGATGCACAGAGGCCACAACAGGCACATTTAAATTAACCTAGTTTATTTTGCAAAATACCACAATACTGAAGGGATATTCTATGTTCATAAGTACTAACATGTTTCTTTAATGACACAGTAGAGTACCATGAGACAGTTTTAAGACTGAAAACGAAATCTGTGCCATAGAAAAAAGATAGTATCAACAAGCAGCAATTACATGAGCTAGTATTTAATGCATTTCCAGGGGTTATGATTAGAGTTAAGTTTCTACAACCTGCACATAAAGAACTATCAAATCTTGAAGAATAATAGATGAACTAGAATAAGCTAAACAATAGGCTTTTCCAAGAGACAGCATACAGATGAACTGCAGTAGGAATTTCTAACTCTGCTAACTGAACCACTGCATTCCTTACAGCAGCTTTGTCTCAGAATACTCATGTGCATGTGTAAATGACCTGACATGACCCTTACTTAACTCATCAAAACCTAGCCATTAGAGCTACAGGGTATACTCTTAGCGCCCTTTAACACAACGCTCTATAGCGCCTCTTAGCGCCCTTTAACACAACCTCTATAAAGACAGTATTCAAGAGAGCTCAGACCCAGTTTGTGCGCATGAAATTTCTAAAAAGTTTAGATAAGATTTATTTGACCTTTTATGAGACCTTGTATTACTATGAATTTCTGTCACCTGTCAACTCCTGGACTAGTTCCAGGTTTGCTTATTTCAACAGGTCACATGAGAAACAAGCTGAGATCAGATATCCCTTACCTTACAGATTCTTACACTTTGATCTAGCTAAGGATAATCAACATACAAAGACAAGGTATTTGAGTCTTCCCCTAAACAAGCACAATACCTAGCAAGGCTTCTGACTAGAGAAAAGGCCATTAAACAGGAGCGGTTGAATTCATAGGTGCTCTTCAAAATATACCATGGAATAGTCTGAAAAAGCAAACAATCCACTAACTTTACTACCAGTTGTCACACCAGATGCTGCCAGCAGGCATGGCCATGTCTTCAGACATCAACATCCTATGCAATGTGCCTTCTCTGTGCTTGAGTGTCTCACTCAGCATGGTGAAAGGGACTGCAGCCATTTCTCTTGGCACATGGCTGACTCCCAGGCTTCACGCAGTGTGTGCTGCATGAATAGATTCAGTTGGTGCCAGGAAGAGCAGCTGCTCCACCCAGCATTCTCTAAGCCCCCGCTACCTGCATCCCTGCTGTTCTTTCCAGTGTCACACTAGAGATAACAATAAGGATTCTTCCAGAGGACAATTCTTGGAGAAATACAAGGAGTCCCTATGGGATGGATGGAGATTCTCCACAGAAAGTATAAGGCACAAAGTCCCAAGTTCCCTGGAATATATGGAGAAGGAAACTTTTATCTACGCACTTACCTGTATACCAAGGAATACTGAAACTATCCAGCCTCCTTGTGAAATAGTATAAAAGAAGAATCTTTATAGTTATTACGTTTTTCAGTTTTTTTAATGGCAAACTGGAAGAACCATCATATGGCTCTGTCCTGCTTGCCTGATAGATAATGCTGCTTTAACTGTTGCGGAAGAAGTCATGCTTAAAACAACAACCACCACAACCCCAATTAAGTGTCCTAATGGCCAATAAAGTCACTTTCCAAAACAAAATTCAGTATACTATGTAGAAATTGATGCATTATTACATTTCTTTTATGGACTAATAAATTCTATTTTGAAAGCTTTTAATAACATTTTAATATATGGAAAATATGTTCCTTGAGCATCAATACACCTAATTTAAATATATTTTCTTATTGTTTTAGCTCCTTCCCTCTCTCAGGAAGGTTTGAACAGCACTTACCATAGGATCTTTTTGATACCAGAACAAAACTTTGTTTCAGTAGTCTTTTAATCTACTATGTAGATTAATTACGTCGATTATAAATTAACTATAATCTTATAAATTGTACTTGATTGATAATTGTAAGCCACCCTTAGCAGAAACTTTTGTGAATGGTTAGGTTCCCTTTATGGGTAATAGCCTAAATTCCATTGGGAAGTTCAGCCATTGCTTTCCAGCAAGAATATCAAACCAAGGTGTAGACAACTTGGCCCATCCATCAGCCAGAAAAGGAAGAGTGGCAAAGAGTTTGCTTTTCACCCCAGTACACTCCATGGGCCAAACAGCCATCAATAGTTATTCAAGAAAAACATAAACAAGATATTGCCATAAACCAAATGCCACCTTGCTCTGGCCTTGAAAGCTGACCTTCTATCTGCCCCCTTTTCCTTGTGTGTTTTCAAAATTTTCAATGCTGATGGCAGGGCTAGTCTCCCTTTTTGATTGATGTCCGCCCCTCTGAGAGTCAGTGAGCTACTTTGGGAGACAATAATTGCCTAAAAATAAGATAAAATATAGATGGTGGTGGTATGGAGTCTTACATTTATAATGGAAAATACTGAGCACATGTCTATAACAGAAATTTTGTGCAAGAGTTGTAAGCTGCCTTCTCCCATGGCATTCTGGGTAACATGGGCACCTAACCATGAACTAAGGATTATATATAATTTTGGTGATGCCCATGCCTTTATATTAGTGCATGGAACTTAACTGTATAATGTGCTCTAATTATATGGTAGAGCCCACCAGGAAGGATATGTGAGCAGCTTGGAGGGGCCTTTCTTGTTACTTCTCTCCAGCCATGAGGTGCCTGCACTCTCCAAACATTATCTGGAGCTACTTCAAATCCACCTACCTACTGTATGTGACTATCATCAAACCACTGAAGGGTCTGTATAAATCAGACTTAATATTATACAATGAAGTATGGCATCTACACTTGTTTCAGTGATCTGACATTGTTTAGTCCTCTATTATCACAAAGAAGTATGAAATAAACCATAGCACTACAGGTTTGGATAGAAGTTTCCTATGATTTTTTTCTCAGAAATTCTCTTGCTTCTCCCCTTTTTATTATTGTAGAGTTTTTATATACACACTCACACACGATTTGTACCAATGTGTTCATAAAGGCAATGGCACAACTACAAGAGTGTTTCAAGAACAATATAGTAATTCAATGAAGTAACTGGAATTTGTTTGGTGAGGAACTTAAAAGAGAAATGTGCCAGAGGTGCTGGTGAACACGCACCAAAAGCTGTAATTTTAAGTACTGCTGAGCTCTAGCGCCAGACATTTTCTGGCATTTCACTATGTGGGACACAGCAAAAATCCCCCCACCCCAGATTTTTGGGATCTTCAAAGGCTGGAAAATCAGTGACCTGTAAGAGCAACCATCTTAAAAAACAACAACCAACAGGAGTGCTACGTCAGGGTATAATGTTGCTGCTGTTGGGCCTTTCTCAATGAAGAATGTCACTAGGCTATTGCTAATGCTTCCTGCTGAAGATTCACCATTGCTCCAGTGATGGCAAACCTTTTCCAGTAAAAGAAAACCACAGCCCTCTGCCACCTCACAGAAAGTATGAGAACTTCTCCCAAGCTCTCACAAAAGTCCACCACCACTTTTACAGAATATGCGTGGTCCCTAGAATGGGAAGAAGCCATTTTCAACCCAGCACTAATTTCAGTTCCAAACCCAGTGAAGCATGCTTAGCAAATGGCCCTCAACATTTGTAACCGGATGCAGAATTGAGGATACTACACACACCTTCCAACACATTTGAGTAAGAGTATTTAACACCTCCACTGAGCTCCCCACTGCAGAAGCCGCAACCTCATCCTATTGTTTGCTTCCCTAAATTCTGTCTCTGGGAAGTATGGCAGTGGGAAATTTTGCCCACTGAACCAAATACTTTCAGCTGTGCCAGTTTTTCCTTCAAAATAAAAGTGGCAGTGTTAAGAACTCCTTTTTGAGTACCTGGGTAACGCCATGTATAATAGCTTTTCCCAGATCTCCAGTGACAAGATAGTGCAAAATTCGGTCTAATCAGTAGTAAGCACCACTGATTTAAGTACCATTTACTTTCAAAGAGGCGTAGTTAGGATTTCAGTATATGAAGCAGACAGAGATTGGCAGTTAACTTTTAAAAATGAATAATGAAAATGGATTAGAAAAAAAATGTGTAAAAGAAAATTCTTGGGGTTAAAAACTGCAAACACCTGGAACAAATAACACAGATTTTTTTTAAAAGGACAAGTTCATAAAGTAATACCTTGTCTAAGTTGTTAAACAACTTCTGATTCTAGGTTCAAATGACTAAGCTGTTAATTTCGATTCTTTGAAGGACAGATGACATTGCAGTGGTGTTTGGTTTTTGCTGTGGAATATAAAAGCACTCCAAAAAGATATAAGGGAAATAAAACTGCACTCAATATACATTCAAAAGACATTAAAAACTTTGCAACAGGACCTATTACATCATGCAGTATTCAGACTCAGTCTCTAAGTGCATACAATGGTGCAGAGAAAATACAGGAGAGTACCTAGTGTAGATTTTTCATGGCTTTAAATATTCTGCCTGTATGATATGGGTAGGTTTGTGTGAGGAAAAGCTGGCATTTCTACACTGATATTTGGGCTTGAATATATTTCAGCAGAAAGGAATTTCGCATTTACACATAACCAAAAAAGCAAACAAGACTGAACACTGTAAACCCTTTGTGTCAAGGGATTAGCAGTGTAAGTGCAGCAGATACTTTGCCTGCTTAGGCATTCCCTGGGTCTCTGCCTCTTTCACAATTACACAAAATCAGTGGTCAGAACGAAACAAAGCTGTTCTGAGACTGCAACACACGGAAAATAAATCCTCCCCTCAAAACTGGCTCCTGCTTGAGGAAAACGCACGCTGCTTCCAATAGACAATAATGGCTTACCAGCTGTCAAGCTCTAGCTCCAGCAGGGACTGAGTCCTGTCCGAGTTACAGTGCAGGCACCACATGGCTGGAGAGAAGTAACAAGAAAGGCCCCCCGAGCTCCTCGCATATCCTTCCCGGCGGGCTCGCCTAACGCCTCGGGCCCCGCTCCGTGAAAGCCAGAGAAGGGCTTGGGGACACCCCGAGCCGCACCGCGCGAGCCTCCGCGGCAAGCGGAGCCGCTCAGCGGGAGAGCGGGGTCCGGAAAGGCACGAGCACCCGGAGGTCCACCCTTCTGAGCCCTAGCGCGCGCTCTCGCACGCGCGCCGCCACTCTTACACACACATCCATTTCGCTAGCAGAGCGAGCTGGGAATACAAATGCCAGAGGTGGGAGGGGTGCATTGATCTTATTAAGCGGCGACTGGTTTCCCGGGCACACAAAGGCGAGGGAAGCGGGGCGCTGAGGCAAGACAAGAGCGCGACAGTGCTTGCTACCG
The DNA here is from genome assembly GCF_004798865.1 of Varanus komodoensis. Taxonomy (NCBI): domain Eukaryota; kingdom Metazoa; phylum Chordata; class Lepidosauria; order Squamata; family Varanidae; genus Varanus; species Varanus komodoensis. The sequence continues at coordinate 11,447,982 of NW_025336346.1, forward strand.
CCACGGGGACGAAAGCAACGCCCGGGACGAAGAAAGAGCGCGAGGCTTTTCCGTCCTCCATCTGGGCATTGCAGGAATGTGACGAGGAGGAGGAGAATGCAGACCAGCAGCGGTGGCCTCCTCCTCCTCCTCCTCTTCCAGCTCACACACTTTCCAGCCCGCTTCTCTTCACGTGACGGAAAGAGAGGGGGCTCTGGCAGCGCTATTAATAGTCGCATTCAGACTGGGAAAGGCAGGCTTCATTGCTATTCAGCAGCTTTGGTGACACTGGAAGCTGCTGCTTCCCCAGGCAGGCACACACTTGGCTTTGGTAGCGACAAATGTTTGCGTTGGCTTTGAAATCAAGGAGAGCTGCGCTGGAGAGCAGCCCTCGTTTTCTCCCCCTCCCCTCCACGTTTTCCAGCACTCCGTTTTCTCCAGCCCTAACACTTTGCAATATATAAGCTATATGGCTCTTACTTTTAAGAAGGGCGTGTTCTGCACATCGGTGCTCTTAAAGCTAATTTAAAAATAAAACCTTATTCATTGTAAATGAAGTACTCCAAATGCTAGATGCTGGAACAGAGTCATATTGGTTCGGGCCATTACAGATCTGTAGAGATGGACACAAACCTGATGTAAAACATAAAATATGTGGGCTAGCCCCTGTCCTTCACCCTAGTCATTGCATGCCTATGGGTCCTTCCAGACAAAAGTTTTGATTGTGCAGTTACTCTGTCCCATTCATGGAATTTTACAGGACTGTAAACATGCTGGTCATCCACCTGTAACTGTCCTGTGTTTTCTTACTGCAGTTTCTGTCTTTTTCTTACCAGGGTTAAATATGTAGGGAGAAACAACTGCACAATACTGTTTAACTGGTAGTTCTAGGAACCCTATACAGACAGAACCAAGTCTGGAAACTGAGTGGATAATTTACAATCACAGAACAGAGGGGATGGAGCAGATTGCAAAGGTTTAGAACATAAGAAAAGCCATGCTGGATCAGACCAATGGCTCATTTAGTCCAGCACCCCATTCACGCAGTGGCAAACAGCTTTCCACAGAATCCTGGAAGCAGGTTATGTAAAAGACATCCATTTGCACAGGCCCTCAGCAAGTGGTGCATGTAGGCATGCTGCCTCTATCATGGAGTTAGCCCATAGCCAGCAAGACAAGCAGCCACTGATAGCCTTCTTTTCCATGAATGTGTCCAATTTCCCTTTAAACCCATTCAGATTGTGGCCATCACTGCATCCTATGATGAAAACAAACTAGTCCAACCCCCTGATGATGAAGGAAATCCAGATGGCCATTCAGCCTTTGCTTGGAAACCTGTAGTGACGGGGAGTCCACCATGAGAAAAAGTCTATTACTCTAACAACCCATACCATTGGGAAATTCTTTGTTTTTGTCTAAATCATTTTTCTTATCATTTGAATGGGTTGATTCAAATTGTATCTTCTGAAAGAACATAAAACAAAATGGACTCCAGCATCTATGTGCCGGACATTCAAATATTCAAAGATGGTAATATCTTCCAGATGAAATATACCTTCAATCCTAATTCCTACAATCTTTCCTGAGAGAACTTGGTCTCTGGCACATTCCTCATCTTTGTTGCCTAGCTATCACATCTTTCAGACTGTTGTGGTGCTCAGAATTGGACACACAACACTTCAAGATGTTTGGCCAAAGCAAGTTTCATCACCATATGTTTGCTGATGCATTACCTTTTTTAACTGCACAACTGAATTTCTCACTCATGTTTAGCATGCCCTTGAACCCCTAGAATCTTTTTTAATGTGCTGCTGTCAAGCCAAGAGTTTTCCATCTTTCATTTGTGAATCCTATTTCTTTCTACCTAAATATAGAACTTTACATTTATCTATGTTGAAATTCATTTTTCTGGTTTCATCCTGTCCAGATCATCTTTCATATTTCTAAAGTGTTTGCTACCCCTCTCACTCTGGTGCCATCTGTGAATTTGATTAGCATTCCCTCAACTCCTTTGGCAAATCATCTACTCCTTTTACTAAAATGTTAACAATTGAGACAAAACACTTATGTCACTTTTCCTCATGTTGATGAAGAGCCATTGATGGCTACTCTTCAGGTGTGGTCCATCAAGCAGCTACAAATCCACCAAACAGTAACCTTATAGCCCACATTTTATCCATTTACCAATAAGAATATTGAGAGGGACCTTCTCGAAAACCTTCTGAAATTAGCTTATACCACATCAACAGCATTTCCCTGATTTACTAGCACTGGTGCTTCTCTGCCTGCCAACCAGTCTTGATCCCTGACTGAGAGGGTTAATAAATTATCATCAACTGGTAGTCAAAACACTCTGTATATGATTTAGAAGCAGGTTCTCTCTTTTTATTGCTACTTGGTATTACAACTGAGCCATCTCTCAAATGTGCTATAGCCTACTTAACCAAGGATGCAATTTAGTTAACTTATGTTTAGAAAGAAAAAAAATCTACAACTCCCAGTATTTTCTAAACTTTTTTCTGTCTAACCATGTACAAGATTGTTCCCTAAATGAGTTTAGTTTTATTTCACCAAAAGTAAGCGTTTGCTGATACAACATCCCAGTCTGTAACAGCAGCTTTCTTCCCCATTCCAGCCCTTAGTGATAACAGGATCATATGCAACTTGTCTGCTATGAGTAGAAGCAAACAGTTTTGCTGGTCTCTGGAATTATATTGAAATAGACTGATATGTCATCCAGCTATAAATAAGCCACAAAGAAATCTGCTTGCCATGTCTATCAAAAGCTTAAGGAATGAGAAAAATACAGGCACCAATACCACTACAAGTGCATTCTTTAGGGTGCAGTCCTAAAGTGATATTGGAAACTTGCTCTGAGGCTGGAGCTGAGACTGAACTAAAAGCACCCCCTCCATCTTCACGGCTAGTGCTGCAAGAACCTTCCTGGCTGCATTTCCAATGACACAAGAAACCCTAGAGATGGAGTTCTGCAGGAGTGTGGAGAGATAAGTCACATGAGCATACTTCGCGTCCCATCTCCTTGACTCTGCAACAACATGCTTAAACGGCTATTTAAGTGTTTTGCAGGGTGGGAAAAGTGCCGAGGAGAAACCTTTGCTTCCTTCTTCCTTCTTTGTTTTTGGCAATTGCATGCTGCCCCCTACTCCAAGTGGAGTCTTGGATGCCTTTCCATAGGATGCCCATAATCCTCCAAGTTTGGAGATTACAGGAAGCCTTTCAGGAACGCACTGTTATTGAATAAAGAATAAATACAATGTAGTTTTGATGTACTCTATTGTAAATGGCATACTGAATGCAGAGTCACACTCTCATGAATACAGCGCCTCATTAGCGTTTGTGATGCTTGTCTGTCTGTATCGTGTTTGCAGTTCTGTTCACCACATCCTAGAAAACTTTAAAGTGTGGGTTATACCAGGAGATGGTAAGATGTGCTCTTCAGTCATGACAAAATATGTACTACATATTTTATATTGTTATTTATTTTATATTGTTAATTTTATATTGTTATTTCTGTATTTTATTGTATTTTATTTTGTGTTGTGAGCGGCCCCGAGGCTTCGGCAAGGGGCGGCATAGAAATGTTTAAATAAGTAAATAAATACATTTGTCTGAAAGCTTAATTAAGCTATAAAATAAATTCTAGTTGTACCGTTTTGGTTGTACTGTTTTCTCACTACTTCCACATCAAAACCTTTCTGTAAACCAGCACTTAAAATTTTATTCAGTTATCAAAGAACTTGCTGGTTAAGTCCGCATTAACAAAAAGCTAGCATTATTCACAGTTGGGGTCATTTCTGATCCCAGAGGAGAGTGCCTCAGATGAGAAAAATGTTGCATATGGAAATCCTTTGTTCTGGCTGAAATTTCACCCCAGGAGGTTTCAGTCAATTTAAAAATGGCTCTTCAGCTCTCAACAAGTACAGATAACTTAATAGCCTATTTACTGGCTATTAACAAAAGCCAATTTATCACTCATTTCCAGCTCTTTCATGTTTCTCTTATAATCTAGACCTTGACAAAATAGGCTAAATGTTTACAATTGGAAAATTCATGTGTCAGTTATGTTATTTTTAACAGCAAAAATGGAAGCTAGCAAGTCAACAGGTGCAGTTTGCTGCCTCTTTTGCAATGTACATGCACGCTCTAATTTTAACAGCTCCCTTTCTGTACACTGGAGAAGTGTACTTAGACATCAACAAAGTAAATTTAAATAAATAGCAATATCCACTGTGCCAGGTTTCTACACATTAAATTCCTTCAGATTCTTTTATTATTGCATTTTTATTCTACCTTTTTTCTTCAAGAAAAGTACTCAAAGGAATTTACATTATGCCATCCTCCCCCTGTTTATCTTCAAAGCAATCCTGTGTTGTAGGAGAAGCTGGGGGAAAGTGACCAGTTCAAAGTCCCTGAGCAAGATACACAGCTGACCAGGAATGTGACTCTTGCTGTCACTGTTCCAAGTCCAGCAGGCTGCCCTCAGCACCACACTGGCTCTCTCTCTTAAGGTAATTCATTTGCCCTTTTGCAGATGAGAATAAAAGAAGCTCTGCACAGAAGAGTCCTCTAAATCTCTCTAGTTTTTCTGTTTTCTTCTGACTAGTTACACCACCATCCCGTTTCAACCTCTCCTCCCCACATTGTAAACATTTTGGTAACTGCCTAACGAGCAGACTGGATGGGGTGCAACAGGGCTGCCCTGCTGATCCCTTGAAGCTCCATCCATGCCTTTCTGTTCCTTACCAGCAACCCCTACACAAAGACTGTTCACTGGGATGGACCTATTGCTATACATACTTTTTCCACCACACAGAAAGGGGCAGGAGAGACTGGAGCCCTTGTGCAGGTCTTCAGTCTCCAAAAAAGGAAACACAGTAATCACAGACTTCACATTTCTTTCCACACTGAAAGGAGAAACAATTGAGACCCCTGTGGTAAATGCCTGCTCTCAGAAACCCCTGCTTCCCCTTTCTGGGGAACATTCTGGTTCCCTTCAGGTCAAACTAGATATTGCTTCAAAATAAATGTAACCACTTAAAAGAAGGGGATTCTATCTGAATTTAGATTCTAATCTGAAATGTGTGTTGCTGATCATCACACATATGCACACGCACACACACCATACACCATACACCTGCAATTTATATTTCCAAACTGTATTGCATTTGGGGTTTGGAACAATTTTTACAATGCTTGGGAGCACCACAGTGTGAGGCAACAAGATGTATCAGGTCCACAACATGAAGCAAATGGTTTGATTCTGTCCACACACAACTCCAACATCCCAATCCAGATGAGCTTCCCTGCACTTACGAGTGACATTTGCCTCTAAGTTTATTGTGACGTACTAGTTGAGGAAGCAGTGGATTCTCAAAGCAAAAATGAAGCAAAAGTGCTCCAGTCCCTGTTATGATCCCATACCATGCTCCCAATCTGTTAAAAAGTCCCCTATGATTACTTCAGAATAAAGGAAAGGGGAAGAGAGATGGAGCTGCTTGTTACCTCTTTAAATAATGTGGAATTTGACCTAAAAGGTATAATCTTGTTCAATAAACAAAGATTCTAGCTCCAATATGAAATCAAGAGTGCAATTGACCCATATCCTGCAACAGGTGAGTTTTAGACTGTGGTTCAGAATTCACTAAGCCACTGAAGGATTGCCTTCCTCAACAAACTTGAATACAATACATTGGTAGTTTTCACCAAAATGCGAAAGAAATATCTGACATACTTGTTTTAAAACTGGACTAACATTTTCTGCACATGGGATCATTTTTATCAGGTCATTTTGAAACTGTAAGTCTCATTAACTAACTCATGCACAAAATGGTGCCATTTTTATATGCAATTAAATTGTGAGACTTATGACAGTGAGACCTGTTTTATTACATGTCTAAACAAAAGAGCTACTTCCATGATGCTCTTTAATATAATTATTCTGTCTAATTAAAAATTATACTTAAAGAAACCAAGCAAAAATTCGCTTACAGATGTGATCTGTATGTTGACAGATGCGTAAATCTTACTCAATATTTTGAATAAAATTGTATTTCAACTGCTATATCTTTATATTGCATTAACTTGTTCACTTGCTTATCTGCTTGTTCACCTATATTATTAACTTATTTAAGCTGTTTAAAAATACACACAGATATGCAAGACATCTATATATATACTGTTTTTTATGGTGACAACAAATATTTTTTCTTTATATTTTAAACCTACTAATATTAAATGCCCTAGTTCAAAGGAAGGATACTAAACTCTCACCACCGCTGCATTTTAAAAAATGGAGGCGGGGCAAAAGCTGCCACATAAATTTACCTGTGTTGGGACATTGCACAGTGTGTGGAGGGGGAACAGACCTCTAATTCTCTATACGTTTGTTCCAGGCACATGGCTTTAAAATTATGATTTGTCTAGAATAGTAACACTAAAAATAACACTGTAGAAGTTCCAAATAATTACTCAGGGCATTGTTAGAATTTATGTTCACGGTAAAAATAGAACATTAATTTCTCTAACAGATTTTTAGCTCTACACGTAAACCCTGAAGTGCTACCACTGTAATGAATAAAAGGAACATGTATTTTTGGTCCATTGTAGGGCAAAACACACACACAGCTGTTTGAGTCAAAGTACATATCACGTTAGAGACTTGTGATCAGATTTTCTATTGTTTCTCTTTTAACTTCATGGAAGTTGATGTAGAAACTCCAATGAGTGATATTGGGATAGAGTTAACCTCTTCACATAGTCTAATTAGTCCATTTGATCAACCTCATCTTTCTTTCCTAGCATCTCCTCTTTCCCACAGAATTGTTTCCCAGTTCAGGGTCTCATTAGCTTCTTCTATGTGATTTGTTTTAAATCAGGGGATTTGATACATATCTCCATACTTTGGTGCTTTAATTATAATAGGAATTAGACTGACCTTCTAAAGAGCAGTCAGAAACCCCTAGCTACAGAATTGAAAATGGAAAATGTCATTAGCCTGAGACTCCTACCTCTGAAACATTCCTGCTTCAAGCAAAGAGGAGACTTGCTTTCTTTTAATCTAATAATATGCACTTGACCTCACAACTGATTTGACTTCAGCTCTTTCTAGGATATTTTTCCCTTTAGGTATTTCAGGGCTTGCACTCCGTTTCCTTCCTTTTCCAGTTCCAGCTTTCTTTTTTCTTTCAAATGACACCTCAGTGTTCTGCATATCCTAGAAACTTACCGGTTGTTGTCAGACTGGAGTTTTAAACATTTTAAACCTGCACTAAGTTTTTCTTTTGTTGGCTCCACTTCATTTTCAAACCAATATGACACTTGACCACCAGAGCTTACTGGTAGTATACATGGATATTATAATGACAATCTGAAGAGTCTTGATGGGCAGAAGCATTTGAAGGTATCATAATTAGCAAAATGGTTGGATTAATGGTTTATAGCACCACCTGAGTCTTCCTTCTCCACTTTTCCTTGTAATGTGTAACAAAAAGCAAGATGTGACATCATCATGCTTCTACTTCATGTGAGTGAGTTTTAAGTACAATAGCCGATGTGTGAGTCCTTCATTACTTTTCAGTGTAGATTTTGCATAAAATAGCCTATGCTAAGCCTGAGATACATACACTGGATCATGGAGAAAGCTAGGGAGTTCCAGAAAAACATCTACTTCTGCTTCATTGACTATGCTAAAGTCTTTGATTGTGTGGATCACAACAAATTGTGGCAAGTTCTTAAAGAGATCGGAATACAAGACCATCTTATTTCTCTCTTGAGAAACCTGTATGCGGGTCAAGAAGCAACAGTGAGAATCGGACACGGAGCCACTGATTGGTTCAAAATTGAGAAACGAGTTTGGCAAGGCTGTATACTGTCACCCTGCCTATTTAACTTATATGCAGAGCACATCATGTGAACGGCGGGGCTAGATGAATCACAAATTGGAATTAAGATTGCCGAGAGAAATATCAACAACCTCAGATATGCAGATGATACCACTCTAATGGCAGAAAGTGAAGAGGAACTAAAGAGCCTCTTGATGCGGGTGAAAGAGGAGAGCACAAAGTTGGCTTGAAACTCAGCATTAAGAAAACTAAGTTCATGGTGTCCAATCCTATCACTTTCTGGCAAAGAGATGGGGAATAAATGGAGGTAGTGACAGATTTTATTTTCCTGGGCTCCAAGAGCACCACAGATTGTGACTGCAGCCAAGAAATTCAAAGACGCTTGCTCCTTGGGAGGAAAGCTATGGCAAATCTAGACAGCATACTAAAAAGCAGAGACATCACCCTGCTGACAAAAGTGCGTATAGTCAAGGCTATGGTTTTCCCAGTTGCAATGTATGGCTGTGAAAACTGGACCATAAGAAAAGCTGAGCGCTGAAGAATTGAGGCCTTTGAATTGTGGTGCTGGAGGAGACTCCTGCGAGTCCCTTGGACTGCAAGACAATCAAACCAGTCAGTCCTAGAGGAGCTCAACCCTGACTGCTCTTTAGAAGGCCAGATACTGAAGATGAACCTCAAATACTTTGGCCACCTAATGAGAAGGAAGGACTTACTGGAGAAGAGCCTAATGCTGGAACAATTGATGGCAAAGACAGCAGAGAATGAGGTGGTTAGATGGAGTCACTGAAGCAGTCAGTGTGAGCTTAAGTGGACTCCCAGAGATGGTGGAGGACAGGAAGGCCTGGAGGAATGTTGCCCATGAGGTCGTGATGGGTCGTATGTGACTTTATAACTAACAACAAAAGCCTAAGATACAACTGGAATCACTGTGGGTTTTTCCTCTTTTTGTCCCTTGGTCATCCTGTAAGTTTCCCAGAGGACTGCGTGGAAGGAGCCATCTTGTCTTTTCTTTTCATGCGGACCACCACCAATTTTGTGGTTTTGTGGTTGCCATGGCTTTTTTTCCCTCTCCACACTCCCAAGAATGCGTTTTGTAAATTCCCAAATGACACTGGTGCAGTCAGTGGCACACTGGAGAAGCTGTCACTTTCTTGCTATCATTTCTTTCGTTGTGCCCAAGATTTGCACATTTTTAAAAAATCAATGTGGTGGAAATTCAGAGGTGCATAGGTGACATCTGAAATGTGTAGCCTTGGTGCAGAAATGTGCACCACTCAATGCCTTGGGCAGTGTCTCATGTCAAAGTACAAGAAACATTATCCATGGCCATTGACAAAGAAAGATTGCCCATGTTTTGCTTCTCCTTTGACATCTGTCAAATGGTGAGCTGTCTAGTAAGAAAGTGAAGCTGCAAGAGGTTCTTTGTTGGTGACATGCCCTCTTCCCAGAAAGATCAGTGGTTTTGTTTGTTTGTGACTGTTTTTAGTGTTTGCCACATGTTCCACCCTTTACCAATAATCTGGGTGATTGAGAATGTAGAGAAGCCAACCTATTTACACAGGACTGCAGTGTCAAAATGGAAGATGTCAAAATGGAAGGTTGCATTCAAAATTTGGGTTTTTGATAGGGCTAATTGGGGGTTTTTTAAACAAGAACATAACCATGAAATCAACATATGATCCTGCCAAAGAATCCTGAAAAAACAATCCCTAAGGGGAAAAAAAAAAGGGGGGGTCATAGCAACTACAAAAGGAGTCACAGTCCATGTGCAAAAGACTAAGCTGGCCATGTTCCCTCCAACATGATGGACATGATAGAATGGCTTGTCGCCAGCAGTGATCCAGACAAACTCAGGAAGACAGGCCCTCTCTCTGAGGCAATCTCAGCACCACAGTCACTAGCTATTGCTCCTTATCTTTTTCATTATTGCTGCAACTTGCTCATGTGAGAAACCAAAAGCTAGTGAGGATGTAAGCAATGGCATCTAGTGTTCCTGCTGCTCATTGCCACTGTGGCCTGAGTCAGAAGATGACGCTGGAATTTGATGACCCAAGAAGCAAGTGAATAAGCATACTGGAATGGTGAAAAGGAGGCACCACTCCAGGGAGAGTCTTGTCAGTGGACCTGCCGAGGTATGGGCCCTTGACAGGTTACCTGTGAAGCTTACCCTTAACTCCAGCCCTTATAACTTTTCTATCAAGCCAAATTACCCATTTTCTGGTCAGTAAGTGTTTTATTTTCACTTGTATTGCTACCTGTTCATGCCCATCCAGGACTGAATAATGCTTCTTTCTCAAAGTAAACTCATCATGTAACTCTGTTAATGAGTTTAAAGCACCGATGACGAACCTTTTAGAGACCGAGTGCCCAAACTGCAACCCAAAACCCACTTATTTATCACAAAGTGCCAACATTGCAATGAAACCTGAATACTGAGGTTTTAGTTTAGAAAAAAACAACTCACAGCCAGTCCAAGCAAATGGCAGCGCATTGACCAGCCATGTGAAAGTTAAGACAAATCGCGGCTAATGAGTCGCGGCTCATGATGTCATCACCTGGCACCGCTACTCCTTTCCGAGCATGCGCATGGCCCCTATGTGTGCTGTTATTGATTGCTTGGCTGCTGGGGCGATGCTGGGGAGTCTTGGCTTGTGTGCTGACAGAGAGGGCTCTGTGTGCCTGCTGCGGCATGTGTGCCATAGGTTCACCACCACTGGTTTAAAGCATACAAGAATGAGCATTTTACTATAGAAAACAGAATCAAAGAATTATACTAACATTTTTATAACCATCTATAGTCTAGCAAATTTATACCAAGACTAGAGTACACTAACCTTTCTCTGACAGATTTTGAATGTTCCAGTTCCATATACAATTATAGTCTTCTTAGGAATTAATGTAAGGATAGGTGGAAAACAAATTAAAAAGTGGATGAATGTTCTTTGTCCAGTTGTCCTCTTCTTCTCATTATTGTGTTTGAGCCATACTAAAATGAGCATGAAATGAGTATAATGTTTATCATTTCTCTTGGCTAAGAAATGAATGCTAATATTCATTTTAGAAATAAAAATCAAGCACTAGCTGAAATTATGTAATATTGTTTTATTTCTCATGCACATGAGACCATATTAAACATATTAATATTGATTCTTAGCAATAATTGAATATTAAAGATAATTATTCCTCTTTCTGATGGATATCACTCCTCTTCTAACTCATGTTAAATATGTTTAAATATCTACTTCATATTTTTAGAGGTGCATGAATTCCAGTATATTGAATGTGATTAATTTTGGAATTATTCTTAGCCAGGGTAACAAGTACTGCTGATTTAGATGACATGAAATATAAATTGCTGTGTGCTTGTAAGTACAAATTGCATTTGTTGCACTCGAGAGAATTTATAAACATTGATATGTTGGCAATTAATATGTTAAATTATACTGATTTATGTGAATTGCTGACTATAACAAAATCTATTTGTTGTCTTCTTTATATGGGGTCTCAATACATATCTTGGAAGGAACAAAATGGCTTCATTCTGACATTAACTGTTTCAGCTTTACTGAGGGATAGGGTTATTTGCTGGAATTCTAAGCCACTTATGTGGAAGTACAATCAGCTAATTAAATAAATGTATTTTAAGTAAACTTATTTGGGAATGTGTTAAATTTTTTCTCATTGCCAGTTAATATGGACATGTAAAAATTTTGTTCATGTACAGTTAACATGTATCTTTCAACTTCATTTCCTTTTGATGAAACAATTCATTTTTTGTCAGGGAAGGCTCCAAGTCAAGTTCAAACTTGGGCATCACTGAGTATTGCTGCCACTGTGTTCTTACAAACAATCTGACAAACAAAGTTGTAAATACTTAATGTTGTGTAGGAAATATCCCAAATGAAGTGGGAGTCATGAAGTAGTTCGGCTTCCTTGATAAAGAGGGGCATTAACAATCCCCAGGAAGAGTGGGCTATTATGAGTGGATCTCTCCTCTTCTTCTCCTGCAGACTCAGATGAGAATTTAGACGTACAGTCCTTATATTACGGAGTACGAAACAGTATGTATAAAAGTGTGCTCTCTGACATGCAGGGGAAGCATCTCCACATGTTGAACCAAACTGAAACTTCCCGTCTTTCCCTCCCTTTTAGAAAAACCGGAGAGCTGGGTGTCAGGAGGGTTGGGCACTTCTTAACTAGTCCTCTGGCTTTCCTGTCCCGAGTGGATCAAGAAACTGCCCCTCAATTTCCTCCCCGCAGTCTCCTCAGTGTTTCCCTCTTACTCATTCAGGCCAGTTCTCACACACCGTGGCAGAGTGTGAGCATCCTTACTAGGTAACCTTGAAACTGCAACTTCATCTGCTCAGCTGTGGTCCTCCTCCTCCTCCTCCTCCTCCTCAGAATTGGATAAATTGGTCCATACAGACTGAAATGTGCAAGAGCCGTCTCCCTCCCGGGGAAATCAAAACCACAAATTATTCCAGGAAAATATTGTACTAAAAAGTGCTTTCTTTGGGTGCTCCCACAGGGACAGCTCTTTGTGCTACCAGGCTGAAGAAATGGTAAGCTATTCTATCTTGCTTGCTTGTTTGCTTTTTCTTTTGGTGGTAAGAAAAACATGCAAGAGGCCATGTGAAAACATCAGAAGGTTACAAATGAAAGATGATGACATTTGGACATCACTCTGGCTAGTTTTCTGTAAAAGAGGCAGGGTGATTGCCCAAGTCTTACCTGGAAATGCCCTTCAATTCTTCCAAATGCTACATACTGTTTTATCATTCTTGGGATTGTGCTGCTGGTGTATATGTCTGCAATTGCACTGTTAAGATATTATGTTTGTATACACGCCTGAGGACAGTCAAGGCTGCCCTGCATATAGAGCAAGGCCAGTGCCAGCTGTGGGTTTTTCTGGTGCCTTGGGCAGGGCGCCCTCAATCAATGGATGCCCTCCTTCATTGTCTAGCTTTACTTCATCATTACCATTTGCTTTACTAACTTTACTTCATTGTTACTGCTCTGCATCCTCCTCCTCCTCATCGCTACCACTTGCTTTAGGCAACGACATCTGCTGCTCCTCCCCACCATCATGGTCTGGGCCAGCGTGAGAGGCAGGCGAACGATGGTGAAGAGGAGCAACTTCTCCAGTAGGCCCTGCTGGGGTGTGTGCCCTCAGCAGGTGTTCAGCTATCTCTACCCTTCATGCCAGCTCAGTGCAAACCAGCTGCATGTACCAGATCTTTTCTCCAATCCATTCAATAGATGAGTGTTACTTGTTATTGTTGTGTGAAAATAAAGTACAGACTAATGAAATGCTATAATCCGTGATATGGTAATAGAGCCTCCATTTACTAGAAGCTTAACAGGTAACTGAGTGACATCAGCATTATTTTATATAATTAATACATTATGTAGCCAACTCTGCTTTTGAAAGGACTCTATTTGCAGTATTTACAATATTTGAAGAATCCAGTAACATTTATCCACCTGTATCATTTAATATAAATTTAATAAAGAGTTCTTTATCTTTTTTAATGTTAATTTTCTTGTCAATCATGAGAACACTTACAATGCTTTTAATTTTGTTTGTGCACTGTAATACATAAACCAGTGTTGGGGACTTGAGTTGAGTGACGGGCTCTCAAGTCTGTCTCAAGCCATGTCAGCGAGTCGACTCAGGAGCAACAAGCAAGTGACTCAACTCAACTCGAGATTTCTGCTGTTTTTACCACCAAGTTGCTCCAGGGTTTAGTGCCCACATTCAACAGGCTATCCTGTGGCGATCTCAGAAGAAGGTATCTCCAGTGGGCTGGAAGGCAGGCATGAAGACAGCAGAGGGGTAGGAGAGGGAGTTTCAAGGGGGTGGGCCAGGATAGGGAGGGGGGTTGCAATATGGGGGGGACTTCAGCTCTTTTTGGCACAGATTGCTCTTCTCAGCAGGAAGTACATTAGTGCTTCTCCTGTCTGCTCCCTCTGCTCTGTTTCTGCACGTTTCCAGAGAGGAATGAGCAACAACTTAAATAAATCACTGGTGGTGATGGGGTGCCTCCAAAACTGGGGGCATACTGCATATCCTGCTAAGCCATTGCATCACCTACAATCATCCAGAGTTCGCTGTTTTCAACATCTGTGCAGTTCAGAGAGTGGGAATTTTTTCTGTTCATGGCCATGGTGGAAAGTAGAGTCTGAGCTTGGGCTGAAAACCTGCATTTTGGGATCATTTATCAGGCATTTTTCAGGGCAGACTCCAGAACACTGGGATCACTATCATCAACTTATATTAGCCAGAGCGAGAAAGGTTGTTTTGGAGGGGCCGAGAACCTGCATTTCGGGCATTAGATTATCAGGTCTCGGTCTTCAACTGGTGAAGGGGCTAACTCTGAAGTCGCTTCCAGAAAGAAAGCCTGTGTTTCTTCTCTTTTTGCTTATTATAAACCAAATATTGGAAATAACTCTAACTCTGGAAACTGATTCTGATCCTGAGATGCATTTCTATAGTAACCTTGTTGCAACTCAAAGTACTGAGTGTGGTCTGCTTAATGCGCTAGAGTTTTGGGGAAAGCATTGCAAAGAGCTACGATTACTAACTATGGCTGCTTTGAGTGTGTTTATGGTTCCAGTCAGATCAGCACCAGTTGAAGGCAGAATCATTATGAGACTTCACTGTACCAGGCTGGGGGCCAATCGGGTCAAGAAAATGGTTTTTCTAAATTGCAGTCCTGATAAATTCAAGTAAGAGCACAGGTTTGTTTAAATAAATCATGGTTGAAGTAAAGGACTTCAATGCATCACTGAGAGAAGTGCAGATGGGAACATGGGGGGGGGTTACATCTCTCTCACCTCCCCCACCACACCACTCTGCCACCTTCCTTTTATTTTAAAGTTGGCTCCTGAGACTTGAGACTTACTCAAAAATTTCTTGCAAAGACTTAAGACTACACTTGGGCTTGAAAGTAAAGATTTAAGGGTCGACTCAAGACTTGGAGTAAAGGACTTGAAGACATCACTTACCAACCTGACATAGACTGTTAAAATATGATGCTAGTATTAGAAAATACATTTACAATAGGCATCATAATACCAGTCTTGATTTTCATCTTATCATTTTGTTTTCAAAAGAATTTCCCATTTGATTTAATCAGTGCCTCTTAATCTGCTTTCACTTTAAGTATCAATAATGTTTTTATTAGGTTTTGTTCTTTTTAATGACAAAAGTGTTTTTTCCTTCAATGTTATCACTATAGTACTTTTGTAAGCTTATTTATGAAAGGTGACAGATAAATGGAATAAAATAAATATAAAATAAATAAACCATCTTGAGATTTTTTGTGAAAATAATAGACAGTATAGAAACATTTCAAACAAACAAAAGACAGACCTGACAAACCCCAGAACCAGGGTTTCAAATAGCCTAATAATGCTTCTAAGAACTTCCAATGCTGCTGCAATAGATCCAGAAAGTTGCAAGTTCAGGTTAATCATCCAAAGTGTACGCTGTTTAAACCATGTAGGGCTATAAGTGGTTGGCTAATTTATCTCATTCTGAGGACTTTAGATCAGTATCATGTTTTTCCTGGAGGGATAATTCAAGTTTTCCAACACTGCTTTCCCCACAGAATTCAACCCTATCTTCAACCCAGGCTGGGCGGGGAGAGGATTTTTAAAAAGTGGGAACTTCTTTCTTGGAATTCACTGGGGTTCTTAAACTGTTGTGATCCATTGCTAACAACAGAAGTAATGGACAAGTAGCCTTGCAATGGGAAGCAGGCACTGTCCATTTAACATTGAAAAAGTGGGTGGGGAAGGGGTATACATATGTTTCAGCTGTAAACTGATGGAGAATCTTTTAATATTATGAGTGGCTACCAGTTTGTTTCAAAGAGTTAAAATGCATACCTGCTTATACCATCTTTTAAAATATGGCTTTAGCAAAACTTACCTATTTGCAAATATAAATTAAGCTTTGGCTCATTACTAAAACTGGAAAAAATAATTGATACTGAAGCAAGGAAAACAGCATGCATTGAATCTGTCTTCTTTAGGAAAATGATGTGGACAGCAAAAGCTATTATAGTATTATTACCCTTATTCTAGTTAGGCTTGAGTATCATGCCACCTATTGTTTAAATTGTGAATTACATGTAGTTGGAGCACTCCTAACTTTCTGTTGCAAACATTTCAAGGTTTAGTTAAAGATTCTGGTACTATCATTTAGACTGATTTTATAGGTTCAGTCAAATGTGTCAAAATCTTTAAACAAAAG
This sequence comes from Varanus komodoensis, assembly GCF_004798865.1. NCBI lineage: Eukaryota > Metazoa > Chordata > Lepidosauria > Squamata > Varanidae > Varanus > Varanus komodoensis. The sequence goes on from NW_025336346.1 coordinate 11,464,083, forward strand.
GAAACTTCCATAAACTATTTCACAATAATTCCTTTACAAATACTTTATTTAATGATGCTGAGCTTTTTAATTTCAACTCTTGCCTGACATTTTCTGTAACTTGTCTCTTCTAGAATAAAGACAACAATATTATAATAGCTTTCCCTGTCCGCACCATTCCCCTAAAGTAGGCAGGTCCAGTGTAAGCCTGATGCGCATGCATGGTATTTTGCTTGTTTCAGCATCAGTTTTTTTAAAAAAGCCAGTTTTGATTTATCTTTATACATGATGGAATTTTTTAAAAAGTCCCACATTTCCTGCATCCCTGCAGTCATATATACTTGCTAGAACAACCTGGAAACCTGAGGACTTTCTTTGCTGTCTAAACATGCATAAGATTGTGTCCTTGGACTTGCCTTTCAGGTATTTCCTGCATGCTTGCTCCCTCTTTTTCTCACTTTTTGAGAGGGAAACAGGGGAGGTATGACAAGAAGACTGCAGAAAATGTACAATTGTAACAATGGTTCACAAGAAAAAGTTTCCAGGAAGCACAACCTTGACTGCACTCCCACCACACAATTCTCTCATCTGCTTGAGCACAGGGTTATATGTACAAATTAAAAAAATTCAGTCCACTACTTGCAATTAGCCTCCTTTAATACAGATTTCAGATGACAGACAGGCACCTTTGACAGCAGTGGGAAAATGCTGGTGTAGCAGTACACTGATACATCTGTTGTTAGTTTTGTGTAATATATGCAGTGGCACTAAAAATTTTGCCATCAGTCACAGCTATTTCCAATCATACAAAGAATCAGAAAGATAGCTCAGCATAAATGGGCACACATGTATAATAATAATAAGAAAATGGAATCAATAAATATACTGAAGGCAACATTAATTATTGTATTTTGACCCAAATGCAGTCCAAGCCCTGTGACAGTATCATGCTGCAATTTTTATCCAATTGTGGAGAAAGGAATGCTGGGGCTAAGGGTGCTTTCACACATGAAACATACTACATGTTATACGTACATTTTTAAAAGTGCTTAGCACAGGACACTTTCTTTCAAGAAAAACAGCTGTGCAGGGTCCTGATCCAGATTTGGATCATGTAGGTGCCTGAGCTTTCAAGGGACATGCAATTCTATCCAAGCTCTTCTTAGAACTGCCTTTCTACTGACCGGGACATTCTTTCTGCCTCACCTGTATTAACCTTTGTTTTATTCATTCATCCAGTTCACCACTGATATCAGATGTTGAATTTGAATTCCTTGGATTTAGATGGAAAAGACAGCTAGAATTAGGTGTCATCTGCATATTAATGAAATGGAACCTTCCAAATGACCTTACCCAGCAGCTTCTTGTTGATGTTAAATAATATATACGGAATGAGATGGTGCACTGAGATACACCACAGGCCAATGATCAAAGTAACAAACAGGAATATAGTGGTACCTTGGCTTGCAAACTCAATCCGTTCCAGGACTCTGGTCATGACCCAAATTGGCCATGACTCGTCAAATTTCCCCATAAGGTTTGATGTAAATAAGGTTAATCCATTCTGTAACCATTTTTTTAATTGCAATAATTTGAAACAAAGTGACAAAGAAAAACAAAGTAACAAAGTACTGTACAGTACAGTAGAGAACACTTAACCTAGGTGGAGGGGAGGTTATTCTTTGAAGGGAGAGTCCAAATGATAATTGTGCGATTGTGATCGTGCTCATGCAGGGAATGCAGACATAATCGCGGCCATCTCCCTCACCACCAAGCACTATCGTGGCCAACTCCCCCTCCGAGCATGATCGTGCAGGGAAGGCGGGTGCAATTGCGGGTGCACTTGTGCAGGGAAGGTGGGCGTGATCACGGCCATCTCCCCCCCCAGCATGATTGCAGCCATTTCCTCCCCGCCTGAGCACAACCACGATCATGCCCGTCTTCCCTGCACAACTGTGACCGTGATACTGGCCACACCCCCCCTGAGCAGGATCGTGGCCATCTCCCCCCCCGAGCATGACTGTGATCATGCCTGTACAGGGAAGATGGGCACGATCGCGATCATCACCCAATGCAGACTTCGTGATCTGAGGCAAAATTTTGCCAAAATTTCTGTTCGCAACTTGGTCATGAACTGATGCGTCCGTGAGCTGAGGTACCACTGTATTCCAATAGTGTCTTCTCAAAGTGCCCCATCAAGAAGCATCTTTTTTTGGGGGGGTAAAATAATGCTTCCAAATCCTATTCCAGCCCAAAAGTCAGGCAGATATGATAGCAATTGTATCAAAAGCTGCAGAGACTTCTAGTAGAGTTTTGATTCCCTCCCGATATGCCAAGGTCCCAATCTAGATGAGGTACTATGCAACAGCTTCTCCAGGAAGGAAGGAAGGAAGGAAGGAAGGAAGGAAGGAAGGAAGGAAGGAAGGACGGAAGGATAATCAAACAGGAATTACAGAAAAGAAATTAGAAGAACACTGAGACCTGGAAGGGAAGCTATAAAGAAACCAGAAAGATAATTTAGTGTAAGGAGGCCAAGCCCAAATTTATATTATTGCATTCCAGATTGCTATGTATCACTAGGAAGAAAATTGCTACATTTGAGACATGGTGCTAGAGGAAAACTTTGCAAGTACACTGGACCAACAGAAAGATGAAAAAAGTATGTTAGATTAAAACAATCCAGAATGGGCCCTGGAAGCAAATACGATGAAACTGAAGCTCTTGCACTTTGGCCACATCATGAGAAGGCAAGACTCACTGGAAAGGACAGTCATGCCAGTGACTGTAAAAGTCAGAAGAAGAGGAGAAGGAAGACCAAATACAAGATAGATTGATTCAATAAAGGAAGCCACAAGTTTAAGCCTATGAGAGAGCACGGCTGTGAAGGACAAGACATTACAGATGGCATTTGTTCATAAAGTTGCTATAAGTCAGAGTTGACTTGATGGCATGTAACAAAAACAATGTGTAGTTTGACTCAGATTTCCTGCTTCATTCAAGTCGCAACATAAATTAAAGGCCTTACAGTGCTTATTTTCATTAAAAATGCTCCTCTTGTGCATACTGTGATCATTTATTTATTTCAAAATTGTGCAAGAACAAAAGGAGAGAATCTTCTAAATACTTTCCTGCCCTCCTGTGGTCAGAAACATACATGTAGTTGTATCGCATACTGCACAGGAAGAGAATGCATGCACCACTTCCCCCATCAAAAATGCATTGTTGCATTTCAGTTTACATTCACAGTTTTTTGCGCAACTAACAGTGCAGTCCTATAATGTCTACCTAATCGTGCATCTCACTAAATTCAGTGGGATTTACTTCCAGGTAAGTGTGCACAGGAGTAACTTTAAAATAAAGCTGCCTTGAAATGAATCACTCCTTTCCAGTAATAGCGACAGAACCTGAGAAAACACTCTGCTTTGCCTTATATATACAAGAATAAAACTAAGAAATAAACCCAAATACATTACCCCAAAACAAATTATTTTTTAATGATCAAAGTAAGAACTAGAAGCACCTTTGAAAACAAGAAATAGGTCCTTTTAAAAATCATTACCAAGACAGTACAATATTTATAGCCACTTTTAACTTAAATTTCCAACAGTACTAATCCTGTCATTGTACAAGCTTTGTTTGATGTAAGCTAAAGCAAACTTGGCTTCAGGAAAATATTTTTATCTTTGCTTCTCTTTTCATAAACTTCTAATTTTTTTTCCTCTCCGAAGATCAACATATTAGAACTATACCAGACTAAATCTTATGGTGACACGTTAAAGAACATAAGGGTCTGTGTGCCTTAGGAGTCAAAGGCATCAGTGATTTGACACTTCATATGTCCTTAGCAGTTTCTCTTTCTGCTCATTTGATTAAGATTCTATTTCCATATCTGAGAGAATTTAAAATCAGTGGAGGTGCTCAGCCTTTCAGTGCATGGAGAAGAGGAAAAAAATACACAGTATCATATCAGACAAAGCACAGGGTTTTCTATCTTTCTTCTTTTTGTTATGATACCATTTGGCATGCTCGCAGCTTGACAAATGAAGTAAGAACTGAAACAGTCAGACTACAGCACAACCTGGGAGGAATAACACACCAGATGCCTGCCTTTGAAAACAAATAGTTTGGGTAGGAGAAGCAGTATGCTACTGAGCTGGAAAGAAGGCACAAAATGTAAACAGTATATTCTTGATGACTGCCAAATGATTTGCAAGTTCAAATCTGAAACTGTGATTGCACTGACAATGAAGTAAAAGTGACCTGAATTGAAAAAATCAACTTAACACAAGTGGGAAGAAGAAGAAAATGGAGAGGTGTTAAACAGCTGAAAGAAGCAAAGGGGGGGGGGGATCTTTTCATGTTGCCTGCTTTACTAGGCCATACATGCTAACATTTGAGGTTCACTATCTACGGAGAATTGGCTTGGGTTTGAGGAGCACTGCAGTAGGCAATTCATATAAAGCTTTTATGCAGCTCACAAGCAAAGGCACCGGGAGTTTTCCTTTCCTAATCATAATTATACCCTGCCCTTCCACAGCTGACCTCAAGTGGCATAAATGGGGATCATCCTACTTTATATTCAAGACAGCTTGGTGCAGTGGGCTAGGCTATGACAGAATGCTTAACCCCAAGGACCCTCAGTGAGTTATATAACTGGAGTGGAGATAGAAATTTGAGTCTCCTTGGTCAAAAAATCAACACTTTGAACATACTGATACACAAATAACCAACTGAATTTCATGGGCATTTGATGCCTGAAAATAAGTACTGTGTCATCTGCTAACTAGGCTAATATATGGCAACATTTGATTTTGTTACTTAGCTATCACCAATACCTTTTCCAATATTACATCTAATTAAGTGTGTAGCGTGCAAATAAACATACTGAGCCCTCAATAATCTAGAATCCAGTATCAAATTATTTTATTCCCAAAAGCCAATATTGGCCAAAAGAAAATTTGTTTTAATGATAAACTCCTACATACATTTCTGATTCTGTATTTAAAGAACACAGTGCTTAATTATTAAATAACTCAAACATGTGGTTTTTGAACAGTATCTACAAAGATCTCAAAAACAGTACTAGACTTGGAGGCTATCTAAGGATTAGAGTGGGGGAAGATACCCTGTCATGAGTCGACCTTAAAGCAGAATTCAGATGCATATTATACTTTATGACCCAGAAGATGTTGGAAAGGGAAGCTTTCCCTAAAAGTACACATCACTAAAATCTACAGCAGACACAAGGCAATTACTAGCCTCTTACTACTTCCCACCTACTTTCCTCCTATACATTATTAGACAACAGAAGACAAGATAGTTGTCTAAGAAGCCAAACCTTTTGTAACAATAAGGATCAACCACTAAAATTTAAGAGGGTGAAATGAGAAGAAAATATACCTCTTCATGTAGTAAAACTGTCATTTTAAAAAACTGGATAGAGTTTCTGGCACATCACCAGTGTGAAAGATTTGCATAATTGACTGTTATAATTACACTGTCATAGTGTCTTCATAATTTATTAGTTCACAGAGCTTCTAGCACAACAAGCTTAGGAATAAATAAAGACTTTGAGGATTGATTCTCAAAATTCATGCAGACAAATGAAAGGTGACATTCATAATGTGCTAATCATTTTTTTCAAGATGAATAGGAATGTGTTTATATATACATAAAGAGGAAGAATGCTATGTAATGTTTCCCATGTTACTGTTCACCTCTGAAAAAGACATTAAGTTCAATCGATACATTAGTTCTGAAATATCTTTTTTTCCACTTCTGACACAGAAATAGTAATTGCTATGTTCTTCTAAAATTGTAGGATGTTCTAATATAAAGCGGAAGACATAGACATAGCTTTTTTAAAGCAATGGATTACATATTGCCTGAAAAGTTAATATGGTTAAGTCAGAGATTAACCAACAGTTTCTGGTTCATACTTAGGGTGCAATCCTCTGGTCATAGAATAGATGGCCATACGATAATTGGATGTCCCAGCTCCAATCTTGAAGAAACACTGCAAGGTCAGAGCTGAGACTCCAAATTTAGAGCACCCTTTCTCTGCCCTTGAGTTGATGCAATCCTTTCTGTTCTATCAGTGGGTCTAAGGTCACAATGAAGGGAGGAAGGAAGCATTATTGTACTATACTGAATCTTGGTGGTGCCTCCAACTCTTTGCCCCATCAAGTATTCACCTGCTTGAGTGTTTCAGAGGGTGGGCAAAGCATGAAGCAATCCTTGCCTCTGCCCTCCCCCCACCCTTCATTAAATGCCTGCAATCCTCTGAATTTTTATGCATGCATCATTTTACAAAGTGCAATGTTATGCTCAGTAATAAAATTACTCACTGTTCATTTTAAAGACTGTAAGTAAATGAGATGGTATGGATAACTTGCTAAATCAGTCTGACTTGGGAATGGGTGTAGCTTGTGCACCAAGTTTACTTCTTCAACTACTTTCCTGGCTGCTGCCACCAATGGAAGATCCATGGATAGCAGAGGCTCAATGTGCACTCCTGAGCTATTGACCTGATCCTTCAGGAGAAGCACACCCCTTCCAAAACAGGCAGGATCCCCAATCCCTAGGTAGGCTTTCTATTAACCAGTGCCTCTGTCATGTATGGGTTTAATCTCATCTTGTTTAACCCTGTTACTGAATCCACAAAACATGAAAGGATTTCAACTGGTTCCTTGGTGTTAGAGGCAAAAAGCCTAACTGAGTATCTCTAGCATATAGCAGTGCCTTAGTCTAAAGTTCTAAATTACCTCTCTTAGTGGTTTCGTGTAAATATTAAATAACATAGGAAGTAACGTAAAACTCAGTAGGGCATCACAGACTAACAGCTGTGGAGTTCAACAGTAATCTTTCAGCACCATCTTCTGGACGTGGGATAACAAGCAAGACCAAAGCCACTGCACAACAACATCCTCAAGGCCCAGTCCAACCAGGTGGTAAGGAAGGGTACAATGGGGGATGATATTAAAGCCACTAAGGGGACTGAGAAAACTAATCAGGTTGCACTGTCCCCACCCAATTACAGTTGGAGGTCATGCATTTTTTTAAAAAAATCATCATGTCCCAATCAAAGGCCTATTTGAAATGAGGGCAGAAGATGAGCGCCATCCATATTTATCTGAAGTCATAGTCATCCTGACCCTAAAAACCATTCATTGGATATGGGATTGAGCTGAATGTGTACCTAAATATATAATAGCTGTAAAGCTGAAGGTACAGCTAAATGTGAGTTGCATACTTACTACAGATGCTTTGGGATTATAATACAATATATGGATTTGAATCCAAAGTGGGCTGAAGTGGGATAATCCAAACTAGCTTTTCTTTTCTTCCGACTCAATGAATAATAGCTCTTTCTCTTTAATCAAGGAAACTATATAAAATTATATCCTGGAAAAGGGTGAATTCCCTTGGAAGCCTATCAGAATTTCTGCAAGATCAGCAATGATGGGTAGTCTTCACTGAAAAAGTGAAAAGTGCCCATCCCTACTAGACTACTGATCCATTATATAGCTATGGTAGATTTTGAGGCAATGAAAGTCACCAAAAAAACTTCATCAGCATCCTATGTGAGCTCAGTATGCACCTGTTCTCCAGAATCCTGTGAAGTGTACAGTGATGCCATGGAAGAGTTTCATTAGCAGATAAGACATACAGAAAGAATTCCCTGAGGTTATTCTGACAAGAAATTCCATGGACTATAGTTTCCAAGAATAAATTGTTGTTATAGGTAAGAGGTTTTGAAGGCAGAAAATTAACTGAAATACGAGATTTGAGGCACAATCCTATGGGACTGACCATAACCCTTTGAACTCGGAGGGTATCTTATGGAAGGTAGTAAAAGGGAAAAGTAAAATTAAAACTGTGTCTACAATTACCTGAAATGAAATAGTTGATATACTTGTTGTTTAATAAAGTCATGTACAGTTTGGTTAAGCAAGCTACTATAGACATAGAATAGAACATATGGGAGAGACATGTATTCATTACGTACACGCTCAGTTGTGATAGCTACATAAAACTTTAGAACCAATGGCGATTAGATAATGGTTTTAAACAACAGATGTTGATTGGCAGATAAATAAAACCCTAAATGTGGCAACAGAGTAGGAAGTGCCACCAAAGTACAATGAAGTACTAGTCTCTCCCACTCCCTGCCTCCATAATACTCCCCAAAACCCTTCTTCGAGGTCATTTTTTCACCTGGCTAGTGACATTATTAGGAGACCAGCTACATAAGTATATGTTTGACTGTTAAAAAAAGAAAGTTTGTGATCGCAAAAGGCTAGCACATCCAAGATACTATTTATGACCTTCTCCATATCCATTTTGTCAATTCCCAAAAATAATAATAAAAAAATCTTAGATATGTTTGTTGCTGGGAGTATGTAGCAAATTTCAGACTCAGAAAGGACTTAAGGACTCTCCTGTGAAATATTTTAGTGTCAGGTGATAAGTTCTGCATAGCAGCTCAGTTATTTTTGCTGACTCATTGTGAGGTCAAATAAGGAGAGCCCTATTAGTTTTAATCCAGGATATTAAAGGATTTAAGTGTCTTTGAAAGGGGATGGGGACAAAGAGCTGTAAGCAAGTGTTCTTGCTCAGAAAACATCGCACCTTCAAGAGAACTTAAGCAAGGATTTATATAAATTTATTTATAAAATGTGTACCTTCATAAATCCAAGGTCATTATGTGGGAAAGGAAATTAGTGGATATACCATAGCAAGTTGTAGTTCTTTTGGCCAAATGTTGTTGGTCTTCCGGACTTATTGGCAGATATAAGTGGTACAATGTCTTCTAACTGTGAAAATTAATCTTAAAAACATGAAAAAACTGATATAAACCATTCATTACATAGAACACTGAATTCTGAATAATTATTCTCAGAGAAGACAGCAAATAATACATTGTAACAGAGATTCTGCCTTCTTTGTATTGTTCATTTTATGCGGTTACCCCAGTCCTAAATTTTCATAATACACTCATAATTAATTGTGACGTTTTATGAATTTATATGCTGCTTTTTAACATGCATGGCCAGCATTCATTTGTCAACTGCCATCTCTTGGAAGTGCCCAGTCTTACACAAATTCCTCTGTTTGGGAAATATGCCTTTGCCTACAAGTGGCAAGTAAAGAGCCAAGGCAATATAAAGCCATCTAGTGGAATCTCAGGTGAGCTTTGTCAGTCTCCCACCTACAAGCTATTTTGGTGAGTTAAATAAACTGCAGTTAGCTAATTCTAAGTTTCATTTTATGTTAAGTGCATCTCAACTTGGCTCTTGAACAAATATGCAATGGAAACTGGGGTTGTTTTTAGTTGTTTTGCTGCACTTATGTGTTGCATTATTTAGCATATATGCCAACCTAATTTTTAAGCAGGTTAAAAAAGCTGCAGCACCCTGCAACCTCCTGGAGTGAGAATGCACTCCAGAAACATTTCTAGCCCCCCAGAACTGATCAGGAAGGTCTATGGGGCATCCTGAAGGAAGGGAGAATTGTCCCATCCCAGTACTGCTTGCAGAATTACTTCCATTGTGGAAAAAACACAAATGTACTCAGTTATCTGGGAAAGGGCCATCTCTTTCTCCACAAATAGAAGCCATAAACCTGGATTCCCATGTATCCAGATTAAGAGGTATAAGATAGATGAGTGGTGGAATATAGAAAAAGGGTGTCTTACAGCCTATACTGCCATGTGGGGTTGGTACAGCAGTCTTCTGTTTGCTTCAGTAAGTGAAAGCTTACCTGCTGGATATTCTACAGAAACTACAGGAGCAGACTCTACTCCATGGAATTATTCTGTCCGTGCAGGTTTCTAGATATGTTTCCACCCAGATCTCTAGAATAACAGGCACTGAGAAAGGGACTATATTGAATTCCCTGAAAAGGGTAAAAGGCAGGATATAAATATAGGAAATATTCTAAAATAAGTATCACAGCATGTTCTTTTGCTGTCAGAAAGATCACACAACCAGTTGGATTCATAGTCCCCTATCCCTGATTCCATTCATGTGTAAACTTGGGAGGGGGAGGAGAGAGAGTTCCTCTTGGCTTTTTGCCTACCTGTTCCAGTTGCACCATAGCTTATCTGCTCTACAAAGTATTTATGAAACAGCAAACTCTGACCCTGTGAGGCCTCTAAATCGGAAAGAACTAATAGATCATGAGACTTCCAAATCCTGTAGTAAACCATGAGCCTCTACTAACCTTAGTTCCCACAAAGGTTTTGATATCTGGGCCATTACAATGTCAACAAGAACCTATGCCATTCCTGTACTCCTTGTAATGAATGTCCTGTGGGCTGGTGGCCCACTTCAGCTCTAGCCCATTACAGGATCAATAGCTAGTTAATTTATACTATTATTTACACTTTGTACATATAAATATATGCCATAATATCCAGGCTAAATGTGGCCAGGGAGTCCGGTGGTTTTTTAACTGCAGTTTTGGTATATCTTTTCTTCTTACTACATTATCAGCCATTATCAATAAGATGTCACCTCCACTACTGATAGTAAAAGAAGGATTTAAGCTAATTAGAGCTAGATACAACTGAACTTCTGTACTAAAACAGTAAATGGAAACATGAGCACACTGTTATGCCACTGCTGCCTATTAAAATTAGGCATACCAACTCTTCTGAATCACCTTATTTTAACTAGCTGAAGGGCCTATTCACTGCCTTCTGCAGCCTTTTAGAAGAACAGCTTTCTGAATAAGTATTTTGAAAGGAATCCTCAGTCCAGGAAAGTCTGAACTTGTTATGTAAGAGGCAGATCCATAAATAGTTCATTCAGTTTCCTACTAAAGATTAGACGGCTGCAGTTGGACACTCTGAGCTTAATCTGTGCCAAGTTTCAGTGTGTGGTAGACATTCCTTAGATTTGCCAAGAGGAAAGACATATTTTGCCAAAAGTCAACTGAATATGCAAACTTTCTGAATACACATATTTCATCACATCCTGGAAACATGCAGCTTGATCTCTGAGTGTCTTTATAGAAACACATAGCAGAATATTTTCTTTAATGTTGCGACAGAACACTGAATATATTCATGACCAAATGTGTCACAGTTACAAAAGGCCAATTAACTTCACTCTCAATAGAAACTGCCAAGAAATTAGAAGAACTCTGAGACCTGGAAGGGCAGCAATGAAGGAACTTGAAAAGATCATCAAGTGTGAGGGTGTTTCACTGGAGACCAAGGCCAAGAACATACATACTATTGTATTCCTGATCACTATGGATAGGTATAAAAACCGGACAGTCATTAAAGAAAACTGATGTGTACAAAACATGGTGCTGGAAGAGAGTTTTGAAAATACCTTGGACCAACAGAAAGATGAACAAATGATGGCTAGATCAAATCCAGAACTTGTTTTGGAAGCAAAAATGATGAAACTGAAGCTCTTGTACTTTGGAAACATCATGAGAAGGCAAGACTCACTGGAAAGGACAATCATGCTAGGGGAAGTTGAGGCAAAAGAAGAGGAAGACCAGTTATGCGAAATTAGAAAGGAAAACTTGAGTTTCCAAAAGCTAAGCCAGGCTGTCAAGAACAGGACATTATGGAGGTCATAAGGTTGCCATAAGTCAAAGACAACTTGACAACATATAGCAACAAAAATAATGTGGACATAGTTTTAAAACAACTGTTCTTTAGTTTTTTGTATTTTAATTCTGCTAAAAAATGAATAACATCTAAACAGTGTTTGATTTTCCCACTGGGAAACTTAATAAATCTATATGTAGCTGCTTAAAACTTGTTAAAGTGTGATTATTAATTAACCATAGATTTGTTTGCACACTAAACATGAAAGACATAATGATGATGACTGCATATTCCTGAAAAAGACTAGCAGAGGTCTTCACATGGATTGCCAAACCAGGGTGTAGCGCTATGTGAGCGAGCTGAAAGCAGCTGGAACAAAGCCTCACTTTTGCCAGGAATTGTGTTTTACAAACTCTTGTCAGCTGCTAAACATGGTAACAACAAATCCTGGGGCATTTTGCTGGCTTGTTTAATAATGAGTTTATTTTAAACCATTAGTTCTGGATTTCCCTACTGCTGAAGTTATACTTCTCCCAGACAACAGCTTACTAAGCAAACATTTTCTTAAGTTCATGTATGGCAATAAGACTGGCTTAAAAGTACAAATGAAGTGTACTTCAGAAGTCAATTACAAATGAAACAAGCATAGTTAGAATACTAGCCATTAAGGTTAGTTTGACATATTATTGAGAATTTTATTCCAAGCAGAATCCCCTCCTTTCTGACAGACTCAAATTAACAATGCCCATCTCTAACGTGGATCTTGACTAAGGACTGATTGCTTGACACTTTTCTGCCGGTCTGCCTTCTTTAGCTGATATGATATCCTGGTACTGGTGGCTCATCTGTCCTGGTGAGCCATAACTGGTGGCTCATCTGCCTTCCTCCTCATTGACAGGCTTACTGAGTCTCAAGTACCACCTCACTTATTTCTGGTTCCACTGGCTGTTGGTCTTCAGCTATGGATAACAACCCCTCCATCCTGTGTGTCACAATCTGTTCCTATACCTCTTGAAGGCTTTTTTTTTTTTTTTTACCAAGGAAGTGGACCATTCCCATCACTGATAATGACAAATAAGGAAACTGCTGAAGTGAAGTTGAATTGTGGCTTACTCCAGAAGAAGTCTGGAGCAGGCAGTGGGGCAGTTTGCATGAAACAACAGTCTACTGACTTTATTAATTCATCCTTATAGAGCTATGCTGCATGCTGGTAACTTTTATGAATAAACTTCCCCTGACTAGGCATTACTGTGAGTTATTGTGCCATGTCATCCTGGCTGGCAGAAGTAACAACCTCAGTAGAACCCTGCAAAAGACCATGGGTTATGTTAGGGTTGTTTTACTCTCAAATAATTCCTGCTGGTTGAGTTAGCACAAATTGACAAGCCATGGCAACTGCTGGTAGGGAGACTGTATATTCATTATGGCAGCTGGTAGGCATAGTGGCTTCCTGAAAGTAAATTAGCATTTTATGAGCTTTTGGGTTTTGCAACCCAGGTCATACTTGCATACTTACTGGAATGCACAATATTGAACAAGACTGAACCTGTTGAGGAATTTCATGAAGAAACATGATAGGGGGTGTAATGATCCAAAAAATAAGTATTAATGTGTTAAAAGCAACTTATGCTAATCAGGACTAAGGTTTTCTGGATTTCCAATGCATGAAATTTTATCAACTGATCTACAGCTGGGAACCATATTACATCCTGCTTGATTTTTCTCCAGCATCTATTTCTGCACCCTTATGGAACTGTAAAAAGCTCTCCTACTGATTTAGCTGCCAAATGAAGACTCTGTACAAATGTACTCTGTACATTTAAGCCGTATTTTCAATGTTCACAAGTATAAAAGGACATATCCTTGCAATAAAAGTAAACAATGAATTATAGGCCATACTGGTTGGGTGACAGGACCATCAATATTTGCATCTATATTTGTATGTACATACATTTATATGCATATCTGTATCTAAAATGTGGTCATTCACCCATCCTAATAATATTTTCTGCTTTTTCTAAAACATACAGACCCAAGACTAATAGATATCTAGAAATTAAATACAATTAACATCTTCTATAAAGAACATAAATTTATTCTGATACGAATATTCAGTTACTGGTGCTTTTAATTTTTATTGCTTGAAATTTTGCCTTTATTAGCTGTTTTACAAGGTTTGTGCCCTAAACACCTGAACTTCTATAATCTCTTGCTGGAATAAATACTTAATCAATGCAACATAATATTTTGGCAGGCTAAACAAAATGTACCACTCTTTAAAATTAATCAGTACTGATTTCAGAAACAGGTTAAAAAAATAAACCCTTAAAGAAAGGAAATTAGACAAGGAAAACTACACTTGCAACCATAGCTCTTGTACTGGCTACAGATGAGTATCTCTCTTTCAACATACTGGAAGCAAGGATACTGCTGCATGTAAGACGCTGGTCACATTTGAAGCTTGTATGTTGAAAAATACAGCTGAACCTTACTTTTGTGAGTTTAAGTTTCAAAAAATTTGATTGTTCATGAATTTGCGATTGAAAATTCAACGGAAATCTTTTTGGAGTTTTGCAGTCTCATCTTATATGCAAGTTGCCTTATATACCAATATATCCTAACGTTTTTCTGAAACTTCTTGATCACTTGTTCCACACATTATTACCATATATATGGCCATACAAGACAACCCATGAAACCAAAAAATATGATGACAAATGTCACATATACATGACAAACACCAGAAAAACAGCTCAAAATATCAACCTTGTCTTATTTGTGAGTCGCCTTATGCACCAGTATATACAATATATCAAGAAAAAGCAAGGGAAATATGTAAAGCCATTGCTGCAGCTACACCAGTGGGCACTAAGACAAAGGGAGGGAGGGAGGGAGGGAGGGAGAAGCAATCCAGTACATGGTTATAACCTAAGAGTTAAAGTTGAGGGTGGGGTGGGAGAGATAGCGGCAGTTTTGTTTTTTGTTTTAACTTTTGCTGGAGTCCTGAGCCACTAACCCCCATGAATGTGGAGGACAGCCAGCAGCACAGTTTCTCAAACTAAAACAACAAAGATTTTGCTATTGCTAAAGGCACCTTGTAATGCGAGTGTCTTAAACCATGGATTTGAAAGCTACAGACAAAATGGGAATTATGCAAATCTTCCTCTAAAACATATTACATTTACTTAAGCATTTCATAACAATCCAAACTTTCCACAGTATTACCAACATGGTTTTCTTAATATTCTGATATGCTACTTGAATGGGCAAAGGAAACTCATATTGGACTATAGTTAATGATGCAATAGTGAAGAAATGCATTAATGTATCAATTAAATGTTTATGCCAGAAGGTTGCCAAAAATGACACTCAGGGAAGCTAATAACAAATAACAGATTAAAAATAGAATCTGGATTTTAAAAAGTAACATAAAAAATTAAAACATAATAAAAGAATCCAACCTGTTAAATCCCACTTCAGCAACATGGCAGTGGATATTTACCTGCCAGTACAAGACAGCAAGAGAGACAACCTGACTTCCACTGACAGGAACAAATATAGGATCCAGAGAAGCATAAACAGAATTCTCTTTGTGCAATGGGGTTTTCCCTTTCACTCCTCTCAATGCAGCCCCTTGCCCGACCCCCCAAATTTGTATGTCCCTGATTGTCAAGAGTCAGAATTGCCTAAGCTAAGGCATGGATGGCAGCTGCAGAATTCAAGGGACCACACATTGCAATTGCTGAGTTAGTGCTTTCTACCTCTACAAGGCATCCTTGGATTCAATGTTTCCTATATAATTCCACATCAGGCTTTTGAGTGTGCTGTTCCACTAGCCTAAAATTCCTGAAATGCTCTGTGCCCTACTGGCAGGAGCGGAGATTTGCAAGATTCACTTCTCTGTTTTAGTTAAAAATGTCCAGGCAGCAAGTAAAAGGAGGAGGAGGAGGAGAATTTGCAGTCCTCAGGGTTGAAGTCAGCATAAAAACAGGAGGAATGCATAAGCATTAATAAAGCTTTATTTGTTGAAAGTTTTAGCGGACTTAATAGTTTCAGAAAATTACTTTGCTGAAAGCTCACTGTGTTATTTCAGTAAGTTAAACTGTTTTTATGTCATTTTGTTTTTTCCACCCTTCTGTATCCAGATTGTTAGACTACTGCTATTGAATCATTGTTTTTTTAGTTTGTATGACCACTTCTAATATTAAGTTTTCTTCTGCTATTATAGAACTATTTGTTTGCTTCAGAGGAAACATTCTTATTTCCATGAAGCATTTTAATTCAGTTCTTGACCCTGGAGTCCCATAATAAAAGAGCCATTTGGTACTATTAATGTTTGTAAGGTACTGGCAGTGCATAATTGACTATGAATAAACAATTCATTATGTGCATCATGGGGCTAAGATACCAAATTATAGTTTCTTGCTCTGATAAACAAATCAGAATATATTCCTGAAGTGTGGTGTAGTTATGCGGGAAACAGAGCAGCAAGGAACTGAAAATTTGTATAGTACAGCTGAGCAAAAGATGGCAAGACACGTTATTAAAATTGTATTCCATTTACAACAGGAGATGAAATAACGTGCAAACATAAAAGGAATACTTTAAAATTAATTATTTTTATTGTTTACAACAAAGCGGGTGCAGTCATTCTTTGTGCAGATGAATGTTTTTACAAATGCTTGCATGATGCATATTTTAATAATCCTAAATGCTGATAAACTCTGGTATGAAGGTCCACCACAACACATAGTTAAAAGGAGTTTTTTTTTAAATCACATTAATTATGTTACTGACAAAGCACTGCAGGGCGGGGGGGGGGGGGGGGGGGGGGGGGGGAGAGGGAGAGAGGGGGGGGGAGGGGGAGGAGGGGGGGGAAAAGAGGAGGAGGGAGGGAGGAGG
>NW_025336346.1:11480632-11626390 GCF_004798865.1 Varanus komodoensis
GAGAGAGAGAGAGAGAGAGAGAGAGAGAGAGAGAGACTCTCTTAATATTGGTTTTCAAAGGGGAAAAATGATCATTAGCTTATATTCTCCAGCTAAAGCCTGTGCATAATTTGAAATCCTAGCATCAGTGACAGGAACTGTTTTTGGTCTTGGGGATGGAGTACCTCCTCCTGTGCTCAGAAACAGGCTGGCAGTAGGACGATATCAGGGGTTAGGCCCCGGACCTCATGCCCTTTCTCCTCACAGCATCACCAGCCTTGTCCATTTTTATTTGTGCTGAGAATAAGATTCAATAGACAGCGGAAGGATCTGCTCTCAGAGAACAAGAAACAGGAGATGTAGTTGGCTGGTGCTTGCTGCAGCTCCCGCAAATGACTCTGAATGCTCAGTGTCTCTCTCTGGAATCTATAATCTCCAATCTGTTCTCAAAGATACTTCCCTGGACACAGAAAAAGATCCACCAACTATACCAGCAAGGGAGTACCTGGAAGTAAAATAGAAGTGGAAACCCTCTTCCTTCTACTGCAGTGGTTCCCAATCTTTTCTGCATCCTGCACCCCTAGAAAATGTTTACATTTATGTTCACAATCCTACAAAGGAAACATCACATTAGTAGATGAAGAAGTTGAACTTCCACACACGATACTGAGGATGAACAAACTGAACTAAAAAAAAAAAAGCTTTTAGCTCAAAATTCAAATATAAATTGAGCAATTAGAAAAAAAATTGTAAACAGTAAAATCAATCCCAATTGTGAACATAAAATGCAATTACTTTGTTCCTGCTTCTCATTCACATTTTTTTCAAAATGTGGAATGCTCTTGCCATTTGTGATCTGCAAGTCTGCCTGTGGAGTCAGGCAATTCTTAGATTTTGTCTTGATTGAGAGAGAACTGAATCTAAATACAAAAGAGAAATGAATCTAAATACAAACAAAATAAAAATAGACAATTTTATTATTGGGATTTTTTAAGCAAATCATGACACACCCTTCCCCTTTGTTGCAGCCCCTTAAGTGCCATTTTGCAACCCCTGGGGTAAGGACACTCCAGGCTGGTAATCCCACTTTAACTGCTTCATTGTGACCATGGCAGTGCTCCCTACAGGCAGAAATGTATCTTCATATTGCGTCTGACAGCTTTAGTCTCAGTTTTAAACTTATAACTTACTTGTCTTCAGTGCACAAGTATTGTAATGATCTGTTATTTAAAATACTCTTTCAAAATGTGTTACATGGAGTTGAGAAAACATTTTTGAGAAGTAACTATATGAATATCTTGTCTGAAATGTTTTATGCATCACTCTGAAAGAAAATATTCCATAGTTGATTTTTTCTTTTTCAGAAAGAAAAGGCTTTGGGAGGGAGGGAGGGAGGAAAATAATGTATTTCCCAGTACTCTGCCGCCCCCCGCCCCCATCTCCAGGTCTTCACATCACTACCCGAATTAGAAAAAACAGGGATTCTGCCTTTTGTTTGCTCAGTGGGCACCAGCTGCTCAGTCACAGATACACTATAATCTTGGTTTTCTCCTGTGGTCTCTCACTTACAGCCAAGGGAAAAACTCCACTGAAATCAGAAATTCAAATGTGTGTGGTATTTTCCTATCTCTGTGGGAAGAGGAGGACAACAGGAAGATGGACAGGTGAAAAGACAAGGTATGTTACAGACATGGGAAAGGAGAGTCCTGGGATGGAAAAGAAGAGGGAAGCAGTCTGCATTTCCCCCTATTAGCCTATTTTTTAGGCCAATTAGAAGTTACAAAATACCTCCTACTACACCAACACTTCCAACTTGTGTTAAAGATATTCAAATTTACTGTTTCCTGCTTAAGTGGGAACCATCATGAAAGCATCACAGGCAGCATATTTATGAATACCGGGGAGCTGATGGGGAGCCTGGCAGGACGGTGCTGTGCTCAAGCCCTACTTGGAGGTGTCCTGTAGGCGGCTGGCAGGCTGTATGAAAACAACGCTGGACCATATAGCCACCCTGGACTTAAAGGTGCTGTGGCGACCCACCCATGCCGAACCAGGAAAGGGGCACAGTGGGGGGTGGGCACCACTTCCCTCTCTTCCCTCTGTGGTCCTCCAGCTTGTATGCGATGAGCACCACACTGAAGCGCTGAGAGGAGCAGGATGACAGCTGCTGAAAGTGGTCACTCCCAGCAGTTGTCATCTACTTCCCTAACCTGCACTCCTGCCAAGGCTGGCAGAGCAGGAAAGTTCATGAGCACCCCTCCTCTGCAGGGCAGGGAACCTGGACCGGTGGCAGGAGGCAGGCATGATCCACCTAACACTAGGCTTGGAAGCAACCCATGCCCTCTTCCTAGCTCTCCACCACTGCATAGCCCACCTGAGAGACAAGAAGGAAAGGGCTGCTGTGTGGGCTTCCAGCAATTCTTCCTGTTCCCCTGCCCAGCTGTGGAGTGCTGCAGCTGAGCAATAGGGAGGCATCCCCTTGTTTCTTTCTGCTCCAATGTAATGTGCTCCTGCAACAGGTGAATGTCATACTGGATGGGCTGAGTGGATAGGGAGGTTGGTGAGTCTGCCTGTCAGCACCACAATTGCAAAGCCGAGGTGTTCTGCTTGCCTTCTGCTGAAAGCAGAATGGTTTAATCCTGCCTAATGTTACTCTGGTGGCATTCAGGATCTGCCCTCTTGGCCTTACTGGCTCCCAAGGAAGCAAGATCAAGCTGCTGGTTCTTTCAATGCACACTGTCTCCATAGGCTCCTAACAGGGCCTGGGAAAGCTGAGCTGTGGACTCAGGTGGTTTCCCTGCAGATTCCTCCTAATGCCTAAAGAGTAAGCAGGGTTGCGCATGAATAATCCTGTCCTCGCACTGGCATAGGCTTGGGAGAAACTGATGACAGCCAAGCAAAATGCCACTTGGGTATTTTGCCAGCTGCCATTAGTGTGAGCTCATTGGCCAGAATGACAGTATAAGATGGACAGCCTCTTATATCCTAGGTTTAACTATGTCCTAGGTTTAGATGACAGGCTAAGCCAAACGGTGTTTCCTAAACCTTGCAATGAGCCATGACTACTTGGAATTGTTTACAAGTTGGAGTGTTCACTGGAGGCGGGTGGCTTAGCATGTTGTAGGACTCAGGCAAATACTAATTTGTGCCTCTCTTTCTCTCTCTCTCTTTTGTTCTATCAACTGATGGGTGTCCCGCAGACATACCTATGCCTCCCCACTTCCTGGGGCTAAACTGAAGCCACGGGGAAGCAAGGCCAGATAGCTGCTACTGAATCTGGACTTCCCCCTTTCCTTCATTTTCTGCTTTGCCAAAGAATGCCTTCAATCCCATTTTCAATGAAATAGCAACACAGCGAACTTGCTTTCTCTCCTCTGTCTATGGAAATCATGCTTTCCAAATTGCAATGGCTTCCATAACCATAAGCCAAACATCCAGCTGCATTTTTGTGCTGTTCCTACTGCTGTATTGTCAGGTATACTTCTAGAACAGGGATGGACAATGTTGGGAGGCCTCTCCAGGTTCCCTCCTGACAGGGAAAACTCTGGGTGCTGGCAAAGAACAAAAAATGGTCTTGTGGGAAGCTAACCCCTCACCCCCACCACCTTCTAGAATCAAGAAATGGGAAAAACACTTAACAATTGCTAATATGTGTGCTATTTCTTAATGAAACTGGTTAACACCTTTTGAACTTCGCTTTTTACCCTTAAGTTACTAGAGATCATAGTCTTGCTAGATTGCATACATTGTAAATTACTTATAATCTAATTATTGTTCATGATCCTCAGGCATTATAGCTTAATATCTGAAAGTATTCTTCAACCACAACTAGACTCATTGTCCCATTTATTATGTAACCAGAGAGAATTTCTTACTGCAAGTGTATTTTGATTTGGAGGAATTAGGACTCAAGAAGAGCACGCCAGGCAGCTGTAGGCAGCACCATTTATATCTCTGTACCTTACAGGTTGACTCGGGCTCCCGCTAAGTAGTTACTAAAGAAATCACATGGAAGATGCATGGGCAGCTTCTTCTAAGTTATTGTTTGGTCAGTTTGGTCCCTTTCTGGGGCTATTCCATCCTTTATTGTGACACGTTTGTGTTCAACTGGTCAGTAAAGTGGCACTGCAGCCTTCCTTAAGGTCACTGTTTGCCAATCCAAGCCGGTAGTACCACTGCTTTTCATTGCAATCATGCTCATAGCAAGGGTGGGTTGTTGGAGTGGTTGACAAGCTACCCAGGATCCATGGTTGTGGGTCGCTGATCAGCCACCCCAACAACCCTCCCTCAGCAGGTTCACAAGGAATGAAAAATTACTGCCATGCTTCAAATATTCAAAATAGCAGCAACTGATGTGACAAAACCCTTGCAGAGGAGTTCATCCCTGGTGGCTTCTCATTACATGTGAAATGGGTCAAAAACCAAAGGTCCAAGCCAGGCTCAAACACCAAGTGGGCCTCAATCCTCCCCATTCCTGTAAGCTAGTTTGCTGGGTGTCTCTCATGATTCTGAAATAAAATAAGGTTCTGTAAACTGGTGGTTGGTTTTCAACTTCTCTCTGCTTGGTTCTTTAATAAATATATTGAATTGGAAAGTGGGGTCGAGATGACTTGAGTCTCTTGCCTAGTCTGGAGGGTGGGCTTGCCCTTGTATGGCAAACATGCTTGGACTGGGTGCTGTTTTCTATGTTTCAACTCTGTTTTGGCTTTACTGAATTTTAATATAACATTGTGTTTTAATCTATTTTAATTGTGCTTACAGTCCTCTTTGAGTACCATTTTTGGTAGGAACTGAGGGGATAAATAAATACGAGAAACCCTGGTGGTTAAGGAGGTTAAATGAACCTCTGGAAGAAGGTGCTATCCTTCTCCACATAAAATCCAGAAGCCTCAGTTCCTACATGTGCAGGGTCTTTTATTAAATATTAATATTCGGTAAGTTATAATATTGCATGGGTGGTGGCAGCCTGCTTCTGAGATATACGGGGTTTGGTGTGTGGGTATACAAGTCTGTTGCAATTGCACTGGAGCTGACTGAAAATATTGTCCCTATTTCAAGCTTTGGAGAGGAGCATATGTGAATCCAGGTGAGGCTGGTAAGAGTTAACAGAAAGAAAGGAAAGCAAGAAATGTCCCAAAACCAATGTTATGTTTTTCTTGTCTAACAAAATCTTGTACGACTCTCTAGATGAAGCAGAATGGGGCTTGCAGCTGAACTAACACCCTCCATTACCCTCTCTGAATAAAATAATAAAGGCATAGTGTCATGATGGACCATTTCTCAAAATAGGTCTCTTTTGATCCCTGCTGATCACTGCCTTGAGGATCGTATAAAGTTAAGCTATTTCAGCTTTAATTGTAGGAAAATACAGCTGGAATTTATAACATCAATATTAAGCGGCAAACTTGGAGACAGAAGAGGTCATCATATATAATACTTCCATCCATGAAAAAGGCTTATTGTTTTCTGCAAGTGAACAGGCTCGTCACTGTCTAACTAAGGCCTTTTGTATTATGGTAGGCTTTTGAATTGTCACAACAGGGAAAAATCTAAATCAATAATTTAAACAGAGAAGAATACTTCAGATTAAAAAAGAGAAACATAACAAACCTTGCAATTAAGCATAATGCAACTTACATGGTAGTGATTCAAGATAAATTGATTCACCCAATGCAAATTTATTTCATTGTTGGAGGTATAGTATCAGAGATGCAGTAATTGACTTACAGTTCAGCATACAAGATTGGTATAGACCCACCAGCTCAACAGGTCTGAAAGATCCATAGATGTCCTTTGGCATACAATGAACTTGTTGGAACATTGTTTGGTAGCAGCATGAAAAGCAGTAATTCTACCTTAAATGAATAGCATGTTTTTACTATAGACACATTCATTTCTCAAAGCCTCCAACAAGTCTCAAAAGAGGTGACTGCATTTGCTGCCTTTAACTATACTTGTCCAAGTATAGAACATGCTTTATTTTGGTGCCCCAGTACCATCTCTCCTCCACCAGCAAACCAGCAGGTAGCAATCCAGAATTGCCTCTACCATACATGCACTTCTTTTATATTATATTCCACCCTTTGTTCAAACATTTTTCTGGAGAAACCAAATGTGATGAAACATGTCCAGTTAAAGAAATGAAACTTTCCTCTCAACTAGCAGCCATGTTGTTGGCTTCACCAGGCACCCTTACCTGTTCTTCAGGGAAGCCACATTCAGCCTCATAGCTAATTTGCCATATTGCCCTATGACATAGGTCCCCAAACTTCATAGGTTGTTGGACACATCTGTAATTTTAAAATGATACCGTAGGCACTCTCAAAAAATGGCTGCCATTGGCAGGGGATTGAACATTCACAATATGGTTCTTATGGTTGGCATGGCCAATTACAAAACACTAATCTCCTGGAAGGCAAACTAATAAGTTTAAAAGAAAATAGCTTCACCCAAAAACTTAAGCACAGACAGAGCAGATGTGGGATATGAGCTTCCAAAAACAAAACTGTATGGAACCAAAATAAAAATGGTGTTGGAAAGCACACTTCACTCTGAAACAGGTGAGAATCCCAGGGTAAAAATAATTAATTAAAATATAAAATAAAATATCACTCAGGAGGGGGAGGAATATAGCACGTGCTGAGAGAGGTGTTCACAGGTACATTGGTACTCTGATACCATGCTGGAGACCCACTTCAGTGAAAATTGGCCTATTACTCCAAGTTCCTGTCATTCATAGCACGGCAAATGCTTGCTTGCTGCTGCATGGATAGATAAGGATGTGTATGGTTTCTCAGGGTCTTCCAATCATCTTGCAGACCATCATTTTAGGAAACAAACTAACTATCTATGAGTTAGGGCTGACTGACATTTCAGTTCACCAGTTACTGTCACAATAAAAATTAAAACTATTTTAAATGAAAACAGATCCTTGGGGCTTCAAATGTGTTCATACGGAAAGTCATAATCTATCTGGTAATCCTAATTCTTCATAAAATATTTATTCTAATGATTGTTATGTAGTAAACATAGAGAATGCTCATCTTAACCTAGCCATTACTATTTTTAAATTCAAGGTCAAGACACATCTAAGTGTATTAGGTATTTGTCTGACAGGAAATACAGAATAAGATGGCCATAGTATTACTTCCTGACCCATGACCATCTTTTATGGCAGCTCATTCTATGCATTTGACTCTATCCGTCTTTGGTCACTTGGGGCCTTTGTCAGGCTGGGAAGAGAGATCCTCCCCCCCCACACACACACACACAGACTCCCCAAGTTAGGAGACAATACCAAAGTCAGATCAAAGCCTTTGGGGGCATCTCCATTCCCATGCCCATCTACATTTATATCACCAAGCAAGGCCTCAGCCAGTCAGTCACAAAATCACTAAGCAGGAAAAGTCTACCATGGTCAAATGATCCTTGGATTGAGATGGGTCTTTTCTTACCATAAATTGAGAACTCTGCTCTGCTCAGCATGCTGCTGTTAGTCTTACCCACACATTCAAGTTCTTCTTCATCTCTAGAACCAGCACAGTCTACCATGCAGCTAGCCATTTACTTTGCTACTGGGCTTCTTCCCACACAGTGAATACGCTGATTGTTCCCTGTAACCCTTTGTGATGGAAAAGTAGCAGGTCTCCATTCCAAACCTTCATTCAGTAGTTAGTGAGCCCGTTAAGAGCAGCTGTTCACTCACCGCAGGGGCAGTCTAACTACTGGATGTAAACCTGCATTTGAGATGATTGGGACTGCTAGGATTTTCAGTGAACTCTGTTGGATAGCAGTCCCTTCCTTGAAGGCAGGAAGCACTGCCATTCATAGAAGGGCAAGCCTAAATTCAGCCCTGTGTATTTTATCACCGCCTTCTGTTGGCTGACTATTGTTATCTTTATTTCTTCAAACGTTTGCATATAGAAATATTTTAAGTTTGCATTTTAATATGTACTTACCTAATTCATACTTCCAAAACAATATAATTGCAAATATTAGGCAACATCACATACAAAAAGCATATATTAGAGGTGTACAAGATATGTGTTAAAATTTTCCTGCAGACTTAAAAAATGTCAAAAACTGATGTGGAAGCAAGATAAAGCTAACATAAAGTTTGTAAATAAGAAAGAAATGGACAAATCTGTCTTCTCCAGAATCATAATTCTGCAGAAAAAGAAAAACTTTCTCCCTTCAATGAAACAAACTTGATCATAACTCAGGATAGCTGAATTTCAAGCAAAAAGGCGGGACACGTGAAAAGGCTTTGCCTGCCTGCATAAACAATCACTAGCTACCCTTGGAAATTTTGAAGAGAAACACAAGTTACAAGTAATTCCTTGATGCCTTTCCTCTGTATACAGTCCAGGTAGATGAATCTGCAGTTTCAGGAGGAAAACTGTGATAGTGAGGTAGGGAAGGGAAAAGAGTGGGGGAGGGAGGGAAAAGAGTGCTGCCTTAAAACTTTTCTATCTGAAGAATGCACACAATAAGTTGCTTCTACCATCTATAGGGGAAATATAATTTCACCCAAAGAGGTAATTGGAACTTGAATGTGTGTAGGAAATTGGCATAGGAGACACAATTAAGAATTCCCTGTGTGTGTGTTCTTCAATATACAGCCTCAGCGCCTTCACTGTATAAAAAAGAACATATCTCTAAAATTGCCATGAACCGTTATCTAACATGCTATCCTGTTGCAATTAAGTTTCAGAGGTATTACTAAATGATTCCTATTGCCCCCCACCCTCTGCACAGATAGCTTGATCTATGAAGTTGATATTTATTCTAGATTAGATAGACGCTAAACCCAAACTGAACATATGGATATTAAAGATTTCATTAGTTTGTGACTTCTCCAGCTGGAGAGAAATTCAGCTGTTACAAGAGTTCCTTAGTAGCAGCACAATTTTAATTGCAATAAAATATAACTACTTTCTCAAGTAGAACCAAGGGTTCACAGGTCTAGTATCAATTTGATCCTTGAAGAAGAAAAATGCTGAAGTTTCTGTCTCCATCTTCTAAATGTACACTACAAGACTAGCATAATTTTTCTAGTATCCACACTGCCACCTTAAAAAAGATAGCCCCATTATTATAGGCCTCTTTGAATGAGCCTCTACAAAACTTGAGTTTAAATAAGTGTGCTATTGAGGTCAGATAGTGCTTACAAATAAGGAAACATATTTGCAAGGGTAGATTGAGTACTAAATTTGTGGGGTCAAAGGGCACTTTCTTGTTGGATATTACAGACATTGGTTGCATATATGTAAATTTTTCAGTGTGAACAAATGATGTAAAATGCAGAATACACACCATGCACTTGTTAGTTAGGAGATTATCCCCGTCGCCGTCGCCCCCGTCGCCCCCTGGCAATAAAGACCCAAGCCATTTGTTTGCCAATCCCATAGACACAGAATATTGACTTGCTGAAAGAAATGAGTGCTCAATTATTCATAAGACCAACCTGTTCATTGATGGCACACTGCTCTCTGAACTAAACCAGAAAGGCAAAAATATCAGGCTGTTCTACAGCCCAGATAATTGAAGGATAAAATACAGAATGGCAGTGTAATGTATCCCATTAAGTCTGTCTCTATCACACAAGCACACCACATAAATGAACTTCTAGACAATAACACTTAACTCTTTAAATACTTAGCATTCTTCTATTTACGATGCATAGACACATATATTATACCAAAAACTTGGTGAAAGCAGCAGTGTTTACAAGCTTAACCAACATTTTAAAGTGCCTATGTGGAAATGGAGGGGAAAGTCTGAATAGGAACTCCAAGTGCAAACATGCTTAAATTTCTGGTTGCCTTAAATCTGTAACTACATTTTCTGATTAAGCTATGGCAGTCATGTTGTAGCTAGTACTTATTTGTAGCATTTATATTGGACAGTCCATGGGCAACACAGGCCATATTTCATTCTGTTTACAGTTTCTCATAAAACTTTTACCTTGCCATGAATTTTAAGGAAGGCTGTGTCAGAACCACACTGTAAATGGATTCATTTTCTCTTTTTTAGCCTTCTAAGGCTTTACAGTCACAGTGCAATCTGCAATTCAGTGCCAGTCTACTCAAAAATAAGTCTCATTGTGGTAAGCAGGGCTAATTCCTAGTAAGTGTAAGTAGGATTACAGGCTTCAAAAATCAAGAAGCTATGAAAAACAAAACTCGGGCATCAACACACCTGCGTCTTGATAATTGCACTGTATTACTTTGATGATTTATCTATTAAATTAACAAGTAGCTACCTTAAATTTTTCATTTGCTTTGGCATACTGTAAAAAATAGCAGTTGTAATAAAAAAGATAATGTTCAATCATTTACCAAGTGTGATTATACACAGTCAGATCAAATCACAAAATTAAATGCTTCATTTTAATAGAGAACTCTATCTGTATTTATATATTAGCTCATACCCAGTGACGTAGTGGAGCCTTTAGCAAGGCATTTTGCCTTGCATCCATATAAATACAAACATGAGCTCTAGTGTTGAAACATTTAAAAAATCAAGTAATGCATGGTTATCATCTCTCAGCCACAAGGATGTCCTCCAGCCCATTACATAGAGATAAAAAGCATTTTGAAAACTATGTACAAGATTATTGCTTTTTAATTCCTTCTCTCCTCTACAGCAGGACTTTGGCATATTCACAAAGGAAGCAGGATCATGACCTAGAAAGGTCCTCCTATAAAATGGGCAAGTATTAAGAGGTTTTAGAAAATAAAATGGTTTTGCTTTTGTTATTACTTTTCAGACTTTCCAATATTAACTGGCAGTGTACCTTCGTTGATAGGACACAGAATTGTTTTAAAATAGTGTTGCTATTTTTAAGAAGAAAGAGCACTCCACCTTTTAATCAGTAAAAGAAAGCTCACTAGAACTGATTCAGAACGAGCTTATACTTAAGTGACTGAATGCAAGTAAGAAGCCACGAGCACAGAATCAATGAGAATAATCCATATAAACAGTGCATCTTGCTGTAACTATAGGCATATTTGTTTCTACATTGCAGCTTACTGCATCATAAACACACTATAAAATCCTGTTAATCTGCTTAGCTGAAAAGTACACTATATTGCTCCCTAGAAAATATGGCTTTCTGCTTTCTACTCAGGAAAACAACAATCAAAATCAGTTTTCTCCAGTGCTAGGCTGGGCACAACCGAAGGACATAAAATCAGAAAAATATACAAAGCAGCTATTATTCTGTTCCAGTTCAATACATGCAGAACAAACAGCATCTAACAACATTTTCTTCTATTGCTATACTGCTCCGTTAAAATATCCTTAACAAATGCTAGTGCTGCAGTAACTTCCTGCACTGCATCATTCACCTACCTCTGACTTCATTGTTCCACAGGCCATGCAAAAAACAAAACAAATGATCCAGGTGGAGCTGTGTCACAGTTTTCCTTTGCAGCGGATACAGAACAACAGTAGAAGAGAAAGAAAAAAGCTGCTAGGTCCTATAGGAGGGTGAAGCTGGGTCAATGCCTCATTGTGGAGCACTCGAGTGCAGGGTTCTTTGCTGATGGATCTTCTGTACTGATCAGCACACATTTACCGAACACTGTTATGATGTGCTGGACCTCTTGTATTTCTGCTCAGCAGCTTTCAACGCCACTGTAACCCAAGCAATACCTAATCTCTCCAGTGCTTCTGACCATTGAAACAATCTCATTGGAAGGTCAATGGCCTTTTCCAGCTTATCAGGGAGGAGAGGGAGAATATGCAAGGGTGTACACATGTGCACACATGCATGTAATGCCCAAATAATTAACCAGAAAGATATAAATTTTATTGTAGACTAACAAGAATATTCCCTCTGCGTATACAACAGCTTAATGCAACTAGAACTGTGCAAATTTAAACAGAATAAGTTAAATGCACATTTAAGCTAAAATATTTCTTTCTGCTTTCCTGCTCCAGGTCACCAAAAAAGTTTCATTCAGGAACATGGCCCAGAAATCCACAAAATCTTAAATTGCAAAGAAGAACTTTGGAAGCATATGCTCTGTTTTGATTGTGGTCCTAAAACACACACACATTATTTATGCCATGTAAGAATGTTGTTGATGCACAATAAAAATCAAACACATATTCTAGCCTATGTACATATTTAAACGTTCTTGCTATTTTGCACATAGATGCACTTTTTTCCTGAGTTCCTACTGTCCGATCATATTCATTCATTTATTTAGATGTTTATACTGTTCAGTTCCAGAGACACGATCAGCATATCAGTACATGCACAATATATGAACTGGGATTTGTTGTGCATCAACCATTCTCATTTGCACCTTCAGTAACAAATTTAGAAGTTCATCGTACTTCAGGCACCCTCACCTACCTTTCATTCTAAAAGAAACCAGTGTGGTACCGTGGGTTAGTGTACTGGGCTGGAACTTCTAAGATCTGGTTCTGGTTCCACTTTTCCTTGAAGCCCCCTAGGCAGTTTTGCACCATTCACTCACTCTCAGCCTAACCTACTTTACTGGTTGTTGTGAGGATAAAATGGAGAACTATGTGACCTGCCTTATATTCCTTGCAGGAGGAGGAAATGTAGAATATAAATATAAGATGACAACAATGATGATGATGATGATGATAGAATTCCATGTGTAAAAACTTATTGGTCATTAGTAATACAATAAAATTGCAGGCAGGTTATCAGTACTTCTGCTGAGCTTTGCTTCTCTTGGTCACAACGGTCAATGGAGGCCATGAACTGAGGTTACACCTTCACTATGTGAACAATGACAGAAGCAAGAAGATAACCTATACAAGAATGAAGAATGGCAAGGCACACTATTAGCACTGCTTATAGGCAAACGGGGGTTGTGCAGCAAAGATTGTTCCTATTTCAGTTAAGTGTTAGGAACCAGCCTTTGAAATATCTACTTATTGTTCATAAATGTGATTCATGCACTGGATTTGTTTCAATAGAAACAGGCCACTGACATTTCAGACATTCTGATATAGTGCTGATGGTTTGGCCAAACCAATGCGAATTTTGGAGTTTAAGCACTGAGCAACTAATAAGTTTCCTTGAGAACCATCTTCTTTGTGGAAAAATGGGAACTAAATCAACTCAGTCAATAAATTACCTGATCTCTCAAAAATATGGACTTCTAATATCCCCCTCCGTTAGTGCTCAACTGAAGGAAGTTAAGAGAGTGGTTACAAGTGAAAGGGAGTTCTCACTGTGCCATCATGCTTAAGAAATGCTCCCCTTGAAGAAATTTGCATGGCATCTATATTATCTTTTGGTGCCAAGGCAAAGTCCTTTCTTTCCTTTCAAGCATTTTAGAGTTCTAGTTCTAGCTTTTAATGACTGCTTATGTATTGTTGTGCTATTTGTTATTGTATTTTACTCTTTTAAATACTATATTTTATATTTTACCTTTGGTGATATTTTATATTTTAACTTTTGTCACAATCCTCCCAGAAAACTGATTGTTTGGCTGATTCAAAATATAAATAATAAGTAAAAGAAATGAATGAAGCAAGGGAGAATAGGCTGGGATGCAATTGAGGTAGAATCACATTGAGGTCAACCAAAGGTTCTAGTCATTATCAAGCTTACTCTGTGGTGGTAAAGATGCCAAAAATAAAGGTTTCTAAAAAACTTCATAATTACATTTTCTTATCGTCAACTCACTGGAGCTTTCCTGACTGGTTCATGGCTTGTTGCAAACTGAGCCTTGGACAACCTCTGAAGAACCTTTTGTAGCACACTGTGACACAGTTTATGCAAAACTTTGAAGAAAAAATTACTTGAAACCATCACAATCTGGAAATGACAGTTAATGAAGGTCCATTAAATAAAGGTTTCCAGAACACAGTCTGGTTTAGTGTCATTGAATGAAATTCAGTTTTGAGGCCAAGTCAGGTCAACCACTTAATAGGAAGTAGATATCCAGCTGTGTCCCAGAGGCTGTAAATTCCTCCTTGAGAGGGGGAGGGTAGCACTAGATGCAGAATATGTTAATTTGCCAACACCTTCCTGGGAAAGACAATTGCCAACTGACTCCAGGAAATTTTGAATAGAATTGATCATCTAGACCCATTTCAACTGGGCTTAAGGCCTGGTTTTGGAACAGACATGGATTCACCACCCTGTGGGAGGACAGTGTTATTGTAACTCTGTTGATTCTCCTGGTCACTTTTAATACTATTGGCCATGAAATCCTGTTCGACAGGATAGATGATGATGATGATGATGATGATGATGATGATATATTTCCTTTCCTTTCCAAACTGCTGAATATCCAGAGCTCTCTGGACTGTTTACAACAGTTCATAAAAACAATACAATTAAGTGCCACAAAATCTTACCAAACATTTTGAACAAAAAATTGAGAACAGCTAAAAACATACAATGAAAAATAATGTGTAAAAACCACCTGGGATGGATTATCCTTTCATGTCCTTTGATATCCAACTATATCATGGCATAAAGCCTTGGAATAAAGGGGCGTCTTAACCTGGTGCTGAAAAGATGGTAAGGTTGGTGCCAAGGTGGGTCTCACTGGAGAGGTTGTTCCACAGATAGAGTCACCACAGAGAAACCCCTATATTTGGTTGCCACCCTCCAAGCGTTCCTCAGAGTTGGCATTGAGAAGAAGGCCCTGGATGTTGAGTGTCTGGGTAGACTGTGGTTGGAAGAAATGTTCCATCAATTATTGTGGTCTTAACAATGTAAGTCTTTATATGGTAAAACCATCACCTTCAATTGGGCCTGTAAGCATGCAGGCAACCAATGTAAACACGTCAGAAATGGTCTTATATGTTTGGACTTACAGGTCCCAGTTACTAACCTAGCTGTCATGTTTTGCATAAGCAGCAACTTCTCAACAGTCTTTGAGGACAGCCCTCACATAGAGTGAATTGTAGTAATCTAATTTAGAGATTAATAGGGTATAGGATACTAAAACCAGGCTCCCTGTCCAGACAGAGAAGCGGCTGGGCCAACAGATGAAGCAAGTAGAAAGTATTCCATGCTTCAAAGGCCAACAGAGACTCAAGTGACAAAGATAGATTAATGAGAATCCCCAAGCTAGGACCCCACTCCTTCAGGCAGAATGCAACCCCAACCATAACAGGTTGAGTACTCGCCATCCCGCTAACGGAACACCAGCCTTGTCAGGACTGAACTTGAGTTTGTTAGTCCTCATCTAGTTCACTGTAGCAGCCAGGCACTGGTTTCACCTGACACAGATAAAAAGGAGAAAGTTGTGTGTCATCAACATAATGAAGACAGCACACTCCAAAACTCCAGATGACCCCATTCAGTTTCATACAGAATACTATTTCAGCATGGGAGGCAGAACTGATCCCTGAAGAATTCCATGCTGGAGCATTCACAGGACTGAACAGTGTTCCCCAAGCACCAGCTTCTGGATATGCCCTCAAGTAGGAGCAGAACCCTTGTAACGCAGTACCTCTGATAACCAACTCAGATAGTCTTGTCAGAAGGATACTCTGGCTGATTGCATCAAAATCATTAGTATCAACAATGTCACACTGGCTGTTTCCATGCCAAAACCTGGCCTGAACCGTATTTCAAACAGTGTTCAAGAATCAGCCTCAACCAAGAGTGCCTGGGGTTGTCTGGTACCCACTCTTACCTAGAAAAGGGACAATTTTTACCAGTCTAATTTTATTAAGGTCTTCCGTGTTAAGGGAAGACTTCAGGAATAGCCCCACCATTGACTCTTTCAAGTGGCACAGGACCACTTCTTCTCACAAGGAGTTGATAGTTTGAGTGATTCTACTTTTATTTGAATGGCTGATTCCAGAAAGTGAATTTGGAGGAATATTGTTCTGTGTCCTGGCAATTATGCTATGGCACTCCACAGGGCTCTGTTCCATTTCCCATGCAGCTCAATATCGACATGAATCTTCTGGAAGAGGTTATCTGGAAATGTGGGCTAATGCATCATCAATATGTGGGTGATGCCCATCCCTATATCTCCTATTGATCAATTCATGATTAAAGTAAAATTAAATATGGCACTAGTTTTTCTGAACTAGTTCTTGGGTAATGGACTAAAAGAGGGACAATAACTCAGTCCAGACAAGATGGAGGTACTGTTGGTTGGCTGTCTTCCCACCTAAGTGACATTCAGTCTGGAGGGTGTTTCACTCCCACTGAAGGATCAGGTTCATAGTTTGTGAGTAATCTTGAATCCAGCATTGACACTAGAAGCACAGGTGTATGCAGTGGCATGGGACTTTTACTAGTTTAGGTCATGGGTCTTCAAACTACGGCCCGCAGGACGGATCTGTCCCGCCATGGCCATCCATCTGGCCCGCGCCGCCATTCGCCACCCGCATGCGCACTTGCTGCGCAGGTGGGGAGGTGGTGGCTCGCTAGATCGGAGATGGTCTCTGAGCAAGCAAGCCGCTGCCCATGCCCGATGCTGCCTCATGTGCGCCCAACAGCACCTCACCAGCCTGCGCTCCCAGGCACCCCCACCTCACCAGCCCGCGCACGTAGCTGTGCCCTTTCAACTGGCCCCCTAGTTTGAGGACCCCTGGCTTAGGCTAATTAACTAGGCCCTTATCTAGTCAGATATCCTAGCTACAGTTATTTGGCTTCTGGTAATCTCTCATCTGGATGACCAAAATGTTTTATATGTGGATTTTGCATTTGAAAATGGTCTGGAAACTACAGCTGGTCCAAATAAGGGAAATGAGATTTTTAACGGGGACTGGCAAAGGTAATCATATTATGCCACCACTTTCCCATGTACACTGGCTGCCAAATTATTTCTGGGCCCAATTCAAAGTGCTTGTATTCACATTCAAAGCCCTAATGGCCTAGGGACAAGTTACCTGAAGGATAGTCTCCTCCTATATATACCTTCTTGGACCCTCTGATTGTCTTCTCCTGTTACATCCACCAAATGAAGAGGTGTATGGCTACTAAAGGAAGGCCATTTTCTGTTGAAGCATACTAGTTGTGGAATTACCTGCCACCTATGCTGTCATCTTTTCAGCACTGGTGAAAACCCTTTTTCCCAGGCATTTTAGTCTTTCAGTTTCTGTTTTTATTAATAAGTTGCCTGTATTTTAAATCTCCACACTGTTGGTCATTATTTTGATTTTATACTGTAGCTTTAAACTTTTAAACTTTATATTCTGTCATAATGTGCTCTACTTTTTAATGGCTGTGAACAGATTGCTTCAGCTATTCAGCAATATATCAGTGTAATAAATAAATATTTAGAGCATAATAAGATCCAGGCTCCAGCAAAAGGATTCTCAGCAAACACTGCTAGGAAGCATTTCTTAATCACTGCCTAGAAAATGTGATATTTGGGAGAAGAATTCTATGCTACCCTCTTCATGAAGGATAGTTTTTTATGTATAGTGATTTTTTTGAACATTCTGTTCTGTGAGCCACCTGTACTCTAAAGCACTTCACTTCAATAACAGTTATACAAATTGTGTTCTGCTTGTGAGAATTAGGGTCAAAACTGTAGAGAGAGTTATTGACAGTCTGAACAGACTTGACAGATCATTGATCAAAATGTGTACATAGTAAAAATATTCCAAATCTAAGCGTTAAAGAAACAAAACAAAATATAGCTGGCCCTAATGAACAGCCCTGCTGCTGGTTAAAATAACTCATCGCATTTTTGGTTCTTCGGGCTGTTCAGCTTCCCTGCAAACAAGGATTTCAGGAGCATGAAGCCAGCCACATATCAGTGGGTCCTAACAGCAACATTTATAGGAGGTCTGCTAGCCCCTGTTGCCTGCTCAAAACGTTTTATGCCTGGTTGCTTCTCATAGGCTTGCACTTTAGAATGAGATTATCCTAAACCATCTGTTAGAGAGTAAATCACAGTGGGAATTACTTTGAAGTAAACTGGCAAAGGATCATAGTTTAACATGCTTCTGAATAACAATTATTTGATCCATAATGAAAAATGTTAAAAAGTTTTTATAGTACACGTAATTGTCACCACTGGAACTTTCCTTCACAGCTAGAAACCTTTCACTTCCTTAAACAGCATATCTGTAGTGGCTTGGATACATACTATATTTATTTTAAAAGCCTGGGCAGCTACTGGAAAAAACATGGAAAGATATTCATGGACA
The DNA here is from genome assembly GCF_004798865.1 of Varanus komodoensis. Classification (NCBI taxonomy): domain Eukaryota; kingdom Metazoa; phylum Chordata; class Lepidosauria; order Squamata; family Varanidae; genus Varanus; species Varanus komodoensis. Next base: position 11,498,738 of record NW_025336346.1, read on the forward strand.
TGTTCCTTCATTCAGTTATTTGAAATAAATCCTATCCAAGACTCAAGAATTCAAGGAGGATGTTGACAAAATGGATAGTATTTAGAGGAAATCAATGAAGAAAGAAGTCAGTGTGGGGATCTGGAAGTGAATATGTTTTACCAAGAAACACATTTTTATGGAAAAGCATACTGAAAGGGCTATTTCAAAGAAAATCCTCAGGAAAAAGACATGTACTCCAATACATGACACTTCCAGTATGAGAGGCACTCTGTACACCAGTTGCTAGGATAACTGATCAAGGAGGGGTTGCTACACAGATGCCCTGCTTGTGGTTTCCCTAAGTCCGTTGATTGGCCATTGTGTGGACAGAACGATGGGAAGAAATGCACACCTGTTTTTTATCTAGTAAGCCTCTTGTGGTCTTATGATGAGAAAACACAAACAAGTCTTCACTACTAAAGACATGCAACTTTGGACATAATACAGGATAGTGTATTTACTTTGCTGATATTAGAATACAGATAGTTTCCATGAAGTGATATATCTAAATAAGGTATAGCAATAATTAAATACCTAAAAAGCTTGCCTAAGATGTAGAACTTGTTGAAGTTTTCAAGGAAAAGGTAGAAACACCTGCCACAGTGGGCTGTTATGATGTGTGAACAACTCCACTGGATTTAATGCAAAATCTGTTCCTAAGGACACATGAACTCCTTTCATGCATCAACAGCATCTGATCCAATGGAATTCTACCATTGTCAAAATGGGAGCGGAGACTGTTTTCTTTGATTCCACTCTCTCCGGCAGTTTTCCTGTGTCTCTTGAATATCTTTTCCAAACAGTTGTGGAAAACTCCAAAACAGCACTTATAAGTGATCCTGGGGCCTGCAAGAAAACTTAAGAATTGCCTCTTCCCATTCCCACTGGAGTGTCCTGAGAATTCCACTAAAAAAATCTTCCCATTAGAAGGAAGTGACTAACTTCCCACTATTAGGTCACTAACTTTGGAACAACCAGCTATGCCTGTATATTAGCCAGAAAAGACTAATGGATTGAAAGCAAATATGGCACAGTGGTCACGGTGATGGACTTTGATTCTAATCCCCACTGAGTCAAGATTAGTGGGTGTCCACGGGCCAGCTACTGTCTCTCAGCCTAACCTTGCTCACAGGGTTGTGAGGCTAGGAGAAGAATCATGAAAGCCATTTTGACTTTCTTGCAAGATAGAAAAAGATGAGATATATTGTTATTATTAAACTCATTTATGTAATTCATAAATAAATACAAGATGAAGTCACACAATGAAAAGTAGCATTGAAAAATAGCTACTGGAGTAATGAAAGCTGTATTATCTTTGAAGAGTTACAACCCAGTTCCTAATGGTAAAGGTAGTTCTTAGTTGCCCCCATTTCATAAGATGAGTTTCTTTTGTTGGTGTTGACCATACAGAATGTTACACTAGTTCTTGCACTGGTTCTCTAGCTGAGAATGTCAACAGAAGCAGGAAATGCAATTCCTTTACTTAACTCTTTCCAAAGTTTATTGTAGGAATATAAAGTTATGTACAACCTTTGCACTTGAATGTGCTATTTGTATAGAATTGGCATGGTCAAAGCAATAATGTCCCATATATAAAGTCCTGTAGAAGTAGATCATAGTTTACTTTAGCACATGTTGTTACGAAGTGAGATGTCACAAAAGAACAACTTATAAAGTTTGTTCAAAAGTAAAACAAAAGTATAAAGATGGGGATATTTGGAAAAAGGTTCAAGAATTTAACATATGGGGGCTCTGGTAGAACATACAGCTGCTATTGGGAAATAGGATAAACAATGGGAGGGGAAGTATAAAAACCTGAGGAGAGAAAGACAAGAAGGATAGGGACCAATAAATAAAAGGAGGGACAAAATGACCAAGCCTGGCATGGGTGTAAATGAGTAAATAAACATGAAAGGAAAAGGGTGTGGTCAGTCCTACCTGGGGCTTGGTTGCTTGTAGAAAATTGTAGGTAAGGAACAAGAACTGTTTTTAAAAGCTTGTATGCCATGGTTTCATCTCATGTTCTAATATTTTTCCTAAGTATATTTGCTCTGTATTTCAGTAACGAACACCATGATACATTTTCCCTCTACACTTGCTTCTACTGAATTTCCTATCAGTAAAAAAATATAACATGCAAGTAGTACTGCCTGTATGTTTTGGGTCAACAGCAGTGTTGTTCACTTCTTATGATATGAAACACACCACAAACATGATTTGCTGGTGAGGTAAGGTTTGTAGGATTCATCTGAAGTGGGCTTGTGTAGCTTGTGTGTTTCTGAACTTGATCACAATGATGCCGCTAAAATGAATTACTATACCATGTTAGCATTGTGTAATATTAACACCTTTGGCATAATCTCTTGCAGACTACAGTTCAGGTGCATGAACTATGGCTGGCAGGTATAAAGAACTGATGAATGTATGCCATTCTGGTTTGTCATTAAGGTGCCATAAGACTCTTCATGAACAAGATTTCCTGATACAGAAACTATTCAAACAATCTTCTAGTAATCTTGTCACCATTGCTTAATTTACCTGTATAAAATTTTCTTCATAAAGTCAACCCCATCACCACCACTGGTGTTCCATCCCATAGAGAGGTCAGGAGAAAAGCAAATATAACTTGCATTGCTTGAATTTCCAGCAAGTGATGAATGTATTTGCTAGTCTATTATTTTTAAAAAACTTGCCAGTTAATTCAGGTAACTCCTCAAAGTCGGAGTTGCAAAATCTCAACCAAACGCATGCTTCAAAAATGCATTTAGAAAAGGGAACTTGCCAAAATGGAGCAGTAGCAAAGGCAAAAGTTGAAATGGTCTACTGAAGATGTCCAAGAAGTTTGGTGACAGTACTATTGAAATCTTGTGCTGGGCAGACAGACTTAAAAGGAGGACAAAATGCAGGATGTCTCCAAAAAATTGACATCATTTCGTAGTCTAATAACATAGCCGATTCTCGCTCAAATGATCTCAAATGTTAACAAAATGTGTAAAAACTAACTGTTGGTTATGCAATGTTACGCAAGACATGCTACAGCGTGTTTGGCAGAAGGTGGACTACCGACTTGACGTGTGTTGTGTCACAGGCAGTGCGCATACTGAGCATTTGTGAAGCTTTGTGAAATAGGTTATAAAGTCTATATCCCTTTGAATCTCTTGTTCGAAATTTGATAAATAGATCTTTTATTGTTCAACATGAAGCCTATTTAATTTCGTTTGCCAAGGACATGTAGTTACTCAGATATTCACATTTCAAATAATGTCAAATTTTTTGAGACACCCTGTATTTAAATTAGAAAATCTGTGGACCCACAGAATAGAAATATTTAAAAAATATTCTACTGGTGGTAAATACAGCTCTTCTAATATGTAGAGTGCAGACATATCACATTTCCTACTCATGATGTATGCAAAATGAATTATGAGACCCATTTTACTAATTAGCATTGGAAAAGATCATCCATCATACTTCATGAATAATGTATTATTGAATTGCATTTATGTAGCCCACCATTTTACTCTTGCAAGAAATCCCAGGCGGTCTGTTCCACTCAATTTTATTTTCACAACACCCCTGTGAGGTGAGGTGAGATCATTCACTCAGTGAGCTTCCCAGCTGAGTGGGCACTAGAACTCAGACCTCCGGGATCCTCAGGCCACACTACACTGCTTCTCATCAAGGGTCAATGTCTCACCTATAACTCAATGAGCATATATGAGAACTGTGTGATTATGCCCTTTCACACAACACAACACCCCATCATGGGCTATTTCTTCTATTGTGAGGCTGTGGTATGTGTAGAGCACACGCAGTCCCAGCTCAGGAGCTGTCATGTAGTGTGAACCTTTATGCTTGAGCTATGCCAGGTTCATGCAGCACTGCAGCCCTGGACAGATGGCTGCACATGTCACTTGGTGCCTTGAGGTGTTGTGGCCCTCTGTAGCTTAGTGAGTTGGTCAGTCAGAAGAAATTTATATACCCTTTAATGCATAAGCAGCCACAATAAAGAGTGTGTGCATACGTGCATGTGTATAGCATTTAGGAGCTGCCATATCATAGTATATGAATTGATTTCTACTATGCAATTGCCTTTCAGGATCCAGGTAGGAAGAGGCTGTCAACAGAATGCAAAGAATTCCTTGTTCCTAAGGCTAGGAATTCCATTTCCAGTGGAATGCCCATGTTCTTCCTTTCAAGCATGCTGCAAGATAGCAGTCTAGTGGCCAATGCATGCAACTCAGGAGATGTTTACCTTTCATTTTGCTGAGATCTTAGAGATGACCTGCAGCGTTTGTCCTTCACCACTGAGCACATTTACATAAAAGCATAATCATTATTGTGTAAGTGTTCATTTACTCCTGCTGCTTATTACTCCACCTCAAGCTTCTAAAACTCCCCATGACATTAGTCAGCTCCACATTTATCATACCTGATGTCACAAGGAGGATTGTGACCTTCAAGTGAGAAAGTATTTCCATATTGCTTTTGCACTGTAGCACGCCCACACGACACTGGTGTTTAGACAGATGGAAATGAGTAAGAAAACCAGCACAGCCACAGGGAAATCTAAGTACTTAATAATAACCCTGAAGCAAGAGCTTTTAATAGAAATACAAACAGAACCTTGATTTAAATTGTAATAGCAATTCTGCTACTTTAATTTCCACTATGAACCCTCTTATTAGCCAACTGTTTAATAACAAAAGCTCAGATACATTATTGTCAATTTAAGCAGAGTAGCATGTTTCTTTAAAAAGGGGTAATTAAAAGTAGCCCTCATAACTATCATCTATCATTTTATTTTTCATTGCAAACACTTTGTAGCAAGGATTTGTAACTTTACACAGACAGAGGCAGTTGCAAATGTAACTGAGTAATGACATGTTCTTTTCAGCTCTTATCAGTGTAGATCCATATTCCCAAACCTGGCGACCTTTAGGTGAACTGGATTAGAACTTCCATCATCCCCAGTGAGCAGGGCCATTGCTGGATAAGGTCCTGGCCAGCCTCACCATATGGCTGCCGTCTCATGAAGGGGAACACTGCGGAGATGCAAAGATGTGCCAAGGCTCTGAGGGGTAACGCTGTGTGTACCGCACAGCTTGCCCTGAGCTTTCTAAGTTGGTTCGTCCTGAACTCTCTAAGCTCCCTACCTGGAGGTGAAAAGGTACAAAAGAGGCTGCTGTCTTGCCACCCATGCTCAAGTGTTTATTTAAAACTTTTCTACCATGTCCACCACTGACATCTCGGGACGGCTTTCAATAAAGAAAAGTAAACCACAAGCCACTCTTGTGTCCTTCTGTATGTGGACCTGGAGGGTCTCTTGCCCTTTGCCTCAGGCAGCCAAGTGTCTTGGCATAGTCCTGGTTTGGGATAATGGGAGTTGTGGTGCATTCAAATTAAGTATAGCAATCCTGGATTGCAAAGTTTTGAAACAAAACAAATAAAATGTTGTGTCCATTCACAGGCTGATTCAAACAAATATAATGATTAATAGAATATTGTCAGGGTAACGACTTCCAAGATTACGGCCAATTTCACAAAAGAGGGCAGTCTACACTTCACAAAAACCTGTTGTGATATACACAACATCAAAGAAACGGACCTGCTGCACCCACTTTTGCAGCACCTCCTTGCACTCTTAGTTGGAAAGGGCATTCATAGGAAGCTTCTGTGGGGGTGTGAAAGCAGCAACCAGTTGTTATGAACTATGAACTGGCACAAATATGTAATTCGTGCACTACAAATAAGTACCACTGATTAAGCCGAACTTGACATGCACCATTAAAGCTGATATACAACATAAAAAGCCAATAAAAACAAGCAGAGGTTGAAAGCAGAGACTTAAGTTCAAAGGTGCCCTTGTATGAGCAGAAGGCCTTCCTGATTTTGGCAGCTCCTCCTTCCCACTACATCACATTTCATGCTGTTCTGGAATGCTCTCAGTCCTCAAAAGAAGCTTTCCAGAAGAAGCAAGCACAGAACAGCATAAATGGATGATAAGAAAAACCTGCTCTGTTAATGTAAACCTATTCGCAACAATTAAGGTCCACATGCCTAACCTGAGTAATTTATTTATGTATATACTACCAGAAATATTTACATACTGCTTTTAACTTGAATCAAACCTTGAACTTATTTACAAAAAAGAATTACACAGATTGTTGTTGTTGTTAGTTGCGAAGTCACATCCAACCCATTGCAACCCCATGGGCAACATTCCTCCAGGCCTTCCTGTCCTCCACCATCCCCCGGAGTCCACTCAAGCTCTCACCGACTGCTTCAGTGACTCCATCTAGCCACCTCATTCTCTGCCGTCCACTTCTTCTTTTGCCATCAATTGCTCCCAGCATTAGGCTCTTCTCCAGTGAGTCCTTCCTTCTCATTAGGTGGCCAAAGCATTTGAGTTTCATCTTCAGCATCTGGTCTTCCAAAGAGCAGTCAGGATTGATCTCCTCTAAGACTGACTGGTTTGATCTCCTTGCAGTCCAAGGAACTCACAGGAGACTTCTCCAGCACCACAATTCAAAGGCTCAGCCTTCCTCATGGTCCAACTTTCACAGCCATACATTGCAACTGGGAAAACCATAGCCTTGACTATACGCACTTTTGTTGGCAGAGTGAAGTCTCTGCTTTTTAGTATGCTGTCTAGATTTGCCATAGCTTTCCTCCCAAGGAGCAAGTGTCTTTTATTTCTTGGCTGCAGTCACCATCTGTGGTGATCTTGGAGCCCAAGAAAATAAAATCTGTCACTACCTCCATTTCTTCCCCATCTATTTGCCAGGAAGTGAGAGGACCGGATGCCATGATCTTAGTTTTCTTAATGTTGAGTTTCAAGCCAACTTTTGCACTCTCCTCTTTCACCCGCATCATGAGGCTCTTTAGTTCCTCTTCACTTTCTGCCATTAGAGTGGTATCATCTGCATATTTGAGATTGTTATTTCTCCCGGCAATCTTAATTCTAACTGGTGATTCATCTAGGCCCACCTTTCTCATGATGTGCTCTGCATGTAAGTTAAATAGGCAGGGTGACAGTATACCACCTTGCTGAACTCCTTTCCATATCCACTTCTCACTGTTGCTTCTTGATCCACATATAGGTTTCTCAAGAGACAAATAAGATGGTCTGGTATTCCCATTTCTTTAAGAACTTGCCACAATTTGTTGTGATCCACACAATCAAAGGCTTTAGCATACTCAATGAAGCAGATGTTTTTCTGGAACTCCGTAGCTTTCTCCATGATCCAGCATATGTTGGCAATTTGATCTCTAGTTCCTCTCCCTCTCTGAAATCCTTCCTGTACTTCTGGTAGTTCTCAGTCCACATACTGCTGGAACCTTGGTTGAAGGATTTTGAGCATAACTTTGCTAGCATGTGAAATGAATGCAATGGAGCGGTAGTTTGAACATTCCTTGGCATTTACCTTCTTTGGGATTGGAATGTAAACTGACCTTTTCCAATCCTGTGGCCACTGTTGAGTTTTCCAAATTTGCTGGCATATTGAGCGTAGCACTTTTATTGCATCACTTTTATTGCATCATTGTAGCACTTTCATTTTAGGATTTTGAATAGCTCAGCTGGAATACTGTCACCTCCACTAGCTTTGTTTTTGCTCGGACTTCCTAAGGCCCATTTGACTTCACATTCCAGGATGTCTGGCTCGAGGTCAGTGATCAGCCCATCGTGGTTATCAGGGACGTTAAGCTCTTTCTTGTATAGTTCTTCTGTGTAATCTTGCCACCTCTTCTTAATCTCTTCTGCCTCTGTTAGGTCCCTGCCATTTTGGTCCTTTATCATGCCCATCTTTGCATGAAACATTCCCTTCATATCTCCAATTTTCTTGAAGAGATCTCTGGTACTCCCTATTCTACTGTTTTCTATTTCTTTGCACTGTTCATTTAAGAAGGCCTTCTTATCTCTTCTAGCTATTCTCTGGAATTCTGCATTCAATTGGGTGAATCTTTCCTTTTCTCCCTTGCCTTTTGCTTCCCTTCTTTCCTCAGCTATTTGTAAAGCTTCCTCAGACAGCCATTTTGCTTTCTTGCATTTCTTTTTCTTTGGGATGGTTTTAGTTGCTGCCTCTTGTACAATGTTGCAAACCTCCTTCCATAGTTCTTCAGGTACTCTGTCTATCAGATCTAATTCCTTAAATCTATTTGTCACTTCTACTTTATATTCATCAGGGATATGATTTAGGTCATACCTGAGTGGCCTACTGCTTTTCCCTACTTTCTTCAATTTAAGCCTAAATTTTGCAACAAGAAGCTCATGATCTGAGCCACAGTCAGCTCCTGGTCTTGTTTTTACTGACTGTATAGAGCTTCTCCATCTTTGACTGCAGAGCACATAGTCAATCTGATGTCTGTGCTGACCGTCTGGTGATGTCCATGTGTAGAGTCATCTCTTGGGTTTTTGGAAAAGAGTGTTTGCTATGACCATCGTATTCTCTAGGCAAAATTCTACCAGCCTGTGCCCTGCTTCATTTTGTACTCCAAGGCCAAACTTGCCTGTTATTCCGGTTATCTTTTGGCTTCCTACTTTAGCATTCCAATCCCCCATGATGATAAGGACATCATTTTTGGGTGTTAATTCTAGAAGGTGTTGCAGGCCTTTATAGAACTGGTCAACTTCAGCCTCTTCAGCACCAGTGGTTGGGGCACAGACTTGGACTACTGTGATGTTGAATTGTTTGCCTTGGATTCGAACTGAGATCATTCTGTCATTTTGGAGATTGTATCCCTGTACTGCTTTTCCTACCCTTTTATTGACTATGAAGGCTACTCCATTTCTTCTGAGGGATTCTTACCTGATGGTCATCTGAATTAAGTTCACCCATTCCTGTCCATTTTATTTCACTGATTTCTAAGATGTCGATGTTCAGTCTTCTCATCTCATATTTGGCCACATCCAGCTTACCTTGATTCATAGATCTCACATTCCAGGTTCCTATGGAGTATAGATCTTTACAGCATCCTTTCATCATCAGATACATCCACAACTGAGTGTCCTTTTGGCTTTGACCCAGTCACTTCATTCTTTCTGGTGCTACTAGTACTAGCCCTCTGCTCTCCCCCAGTAGCATATTGGACACCTTCCCAACTGAAGGGCTCATCTTCTGGCATCATATCTTTTTGCCTTCTGGTACTGTCCATGGGGTTTTCATGGCAAGGATACTAAAGTGGGTTGCCATTTCCTTCTCCAGTGGATCAACTTTTGTCAGATACAAAGACTAAGATAATATCATGGCTCTGGTACAAAGACAGTCAATGTCTGAGGGGAACCCAAATTAAACAGATGCATTTTCTGTAAGTTCCTCAAACATTCCACCATAAGGTCTGATGTGTTCCATAGGGTGAACACCACTGTTATTATTTTGATATTTTATAGTTATTTTCAATTCATGATTATGCTAAGTAGATCCCACAGTTCTGATGGTGACAGAACAGAACTGAAGATAATCAAACAACAGCTCCTGTACAACATGTACTGGCAGTATATAAAAATGGCATATTTAATTTTTGAAAAATAATTGGATCAAATCTTAGATCATTTCTCCATCCTACAAAAATAGTCTTTACAATAAATGAACACATGTCCTGACTGAAACAGGTTTTACTAAGTATAGATTAGATTTGAAACTGATTTACTAAGGATGTTAGTTAGATCAAGACATTGAACATGGAATGGAATGCAAAGAAAGAAAAATGGAAGTGTGCACCCATTACTTTGGGAATTATATATCTAGCCACTACTTGTTGGTAATCTGGGCCAAAATAATTGTGTGAAACTGACTGAGGCTATACTTATGTCTGCCCATGCACACCAAGTGAAAGATTTGTATACGCACACACATGCACACACCTGGTTCAATCAAATTCAGAGTCCCCATGATTAGGATAAGAGTACCACTGTCTCTCTTTGGTCTGCTTATATTCTGAGCATGTGATTTATTTATTTATTTAGAAAATTTCTATGCCGCCCCATTCACCGAAGCCTCGGGGCGGCTCACAAATATATCAATTAAAATATTATACAATAAAAATATAAAACAAGTTAACAATATAAAATAAGTTGCCCTGGCCGAAGAATAAAATAAATAAATAGTATTAACAGTTAAAATCACGTTTGAATAAAAAGGTCTTCGCCTGGTGCCGAAAAACAAATAACAACGGCGCCAGGCGGACTTCTCTGGGGAGCGCATTCCATAGATTGGGCACCACTGCAGAGAAAGCCCTCTGCCGAGTACCTACCCTCCTAATTTCCTTCACGGAGGGTTCCCAGAGAATGGTTGCGACGCAATGGTTTGGGCAGCGCGGAAGGAGGTGGGCCCCGTCCGGCGCGCTGGTTCCCCGTCCGGCGCGCTGATTTAATTGCTACTGTTTACATACAGTACTGATCTCTTGACAAAAACCAGAATACTCAGCAGCTTTCAACAGATACATTATTGGTCAGAAAGAATTACTCATACTAAATCCTTCTATTTCTTCTACTGTTCACCTCAGCCAATGTGTTACTTGTGCTCTATGTCACATGCACACTGCCTTACCTCAGTATTGCCCCGTCTGCAGGTGCCGAGTCAGCACCCCAGTCTTATCCCACCAAGGCTCATCATCATTGCCACCATAGTGAAAATATTACTTTCACTTTATACACTTGCTTTTCTACTATTCCTTTTGTTTTTCACCTTATTTTTTATACCTAATTGCTTGTTTTGTTTGTGGTTTTATTTTTTTAATGGTTCAACCTGAATATGGATTTTTTAATAGAAAAAAAGTTTAGTTTACTAATACAATTTACTTAGATTACTTTACCTAGATTTATTGTTATGTGGATGAGTCATCTCTCATTTTAGACAAATTACCAAAATACTACAGCAAGTTCTGTACCATGGCCATTTCCTTCTTGGTTGAAGATAACTGAAAACACAATTCCATACTTCCAGTATAGTTACATTGCTTGAGGCATTGACAGCTATTGCTCCCCAGTAACATCATCATAAAAACCAGGCAGGAGGAACATATTGATTAAAACAGAATTAGCTAAAAAGAATTATCATCTTGAAAGAACATGGCTCAGTGATTGCAGAGGATGCTCTTCCACATAACATCACCACTTTTTTTAAAAAGTTGTACCAAGATGTTTATTTTGAAAGGAGCTTTTTGTTCTATCATAATATTATTTTAAATTAGCTTTATGGCAATCCTACTGAGTTACTGGAGATATATAATTATTCTGTCTGAAGAAGGTTAATGCAGATCATTACTGCATTACTGGATAAACCTTTTAAAAAAATCGGCACAGAATGTTCTCTTTTGATATCACGAGAATGCAAGAATTGGCTTGTTGAATTAGACCACAGGAACATCTAGTCCACCAATATATGTGTCACCAGCTGGTAGCCTCAGGGAAATTCTAACAAAAGCTATGATCTCCCATTCCAGGATCCAGTATGTGGTAATCCCAGATTGAATGCCTTTGATATAGCCAAGTCTAAAGTATGTACACAGAAGTTCCACTTTCATCAGAATGGTTTGCCAACACTTTGTTTTACATTCTGTGGGCCCTGTAAGAACTGTGCCAATATGCAACAGGAGATCTACAGTGCTATCCTATTGGTGTCAACTGCAAAGTAAGACCCATGGGGTTTAGTGTGTCATGCAACCAGGTTAACATCTATAGGATTGTACCCCTAATCTTTTATATAGTTAATATATGTACATGCAGTGCTATTTTTCATCAAGAAACACTGCATTATAAAACAAAAAATATATTGTAACAACAAATCAGGGGTTGTTGTGTATGAATGTGAGAGAGCAGATATTCTACTTCAAAACCTACCTTGTTTGTTAGTTGTTAGCATGCTATCTTAACCTGGGCACTTTGAGTTTTCATGGGTTGTCCAACTAAAATAAACACATGAATTGTTCTTAAATTAACTACAGGTTATTTAACCAACCAATAACCCAAAGTGTCCAGGTTCAGATAAGGACAACCTATGAAGAAGACAATCATAGACAAGTGCACAGCTGTTTTGAAAAATCAACTCTGCAATACTGTACTAGTTAGGAAGAAATTATAACCATTTACTGTCAGCAAACTTTTTAGATTTCTCTGGAACTCTAAACGGTAGAAAAGAAATGACATAGTAACATTGCATTATGGGTATTTAAGCTGTACTTTTTGCACTGCAAATTCTTTGGTATAGTGTAACATAAATATCAAGGTAATTCTTCTTATGATTATATTCACAGAACCAGAAGACTATTTAATCAGACAGAACTGGAAAGAATATGTTCCTAATAAAAAGGAGGAAAGTCTTTACATTACAAGAAAGATAGCACAACAATGAAATTAAGGAAAAGAAATTTGAGCAAGCTGTAACATGTTGCACAGATCTGGCTAAGTCTTAATTAAATTAATTTGTTATTTCCAATAAATGTTGGTTAAAAGATGCCAGATTTCACTTTTTAGGTGAAAAATAGTTCAAGAGTACACAGTTCCACATAGTCTAATTCATCAAGTACTGACGGTTTATTACAAATAGTTTCCTCTGTGTCTTTTATAATGTTCTGCTTATCAGAAGCCTCCTTCAGCCTGCCATTGTTTTGGATGCTGAAGCCAGCTTCTGCTTACATTGAACATGTTGCAGAAATATCCATCCACATTAAAAAAGCTTCTCTACTCCTTATATTTCTTCAATATGGAACTCATTCCATAGAAAGCTATACCAAGAAATTCAAAAATCCAGCGCAGCTTTACCTCCTTTGCTTCTAGCACCCTTACTTAAAAGGTATGAGAACCACAGTTTTCATTAAAAATTCAAGTTTTTACATTATTTTCTTAAGGTCATAGAAGACAACTAGCAGATACAACTAGCAGAGACACAATTTGAACCAAGAACCCTGTATTCCCGTATAAACTTCATGTGTGAAATCAGAGGCCTTATCCTACCAGTTGACTTGCATAAACAAGCTCTTCTCTATGTATGCAGCCAAAATGGGACCAGTGCCAATGCACATAACAAATGAGTTCTTCAGAATTTGTTATGTGACTTAAGCTCAGCTGGCAAACAGGGAAGTGAATCAACCATCCCAGCCTGGGAGAGTCTAGAACTTAGCCCAATGTAGTATTAAGTTAATCATTCACAGTTTTGGTCAAAACCAAAGTAAGTGAGCACTGAGACATACTTCTGATAGACACACAGGACTTCCTCGATGCAGCCTTATAAAGTTCAAACAACGAGGGTTGCTGGAGATGGTCTTGTGTTTACTAGACTGTAGCAGGCCAGGATGCTGTTATTTTGTGGTTAGGACGCAGTCTGGGCTCTTTCAGAATCTCCAAGGATGGCACAAGAAAAGAGTAGTACACTTCCACTCTGGGCTCAGAGCCAGAAATAAATCAAAAACATTAAAACTTGACCAACTGTCCCAAAAGACTGCTTAATATTAAGTTAGATTGTTTTGGCTTAATATCCTTATTTTGAATACATTTTATTTAATTAATACAATCAAGTTTCAGTTAAACTGAATACTGCCTGTGTGTCTTGTTTTTCTTTAGTATATGGGGTTAGTGATTAGGGACCCTCAGTATTCTAAAATGCTTTTTGACATATAATACATTAAGTACTTCTTAATAAAGTACTCCCTCACCTGAAAGCATACACCACTTAATCTTAGAGAACATTCAATATTAAATATCTCCCAGGACCGATTTCTTCTCATCACGTATTTTACTTGCTGCTCACTTATGAAAGGTATTCATACTTTACTCTTGCTTTGCTGTCATATGTAATTTGCTTAGGAGTTGCTTAGTTGATTAACTGTTTAATTTTATGCATTTCTAAGAAAGAATCATTATTCAATCAGAACTGCACTATGCACAACAAGTAACTGCAAAGCGACAGAATCTGTTTGATTTGGAATGTTGCAATTTATTGTTCAAGATGGAGAATGGGGTTGCAAAGGAGTTGCAAAGAGATAGGCAGCAGCTTTCCGTGAAGCTCTTTTCATGAAGCATGATTTGCAAAGGATGCAACTTTTAAAGGCTGCTTCACACTGGCAACTTACATTATGAGAAAAAGCAAATGTTTAGAGAGCACACTCTAAACTTACCTTCCCATACACATTTTCCCACCAAATATTACCTGGCCCTCTACTATTTGTTCCCAAAGTAAAGGCACTTTCAGGGAAAATAACACTAGGAATCAGCTTTGGGAAGGAAAACAGTGTGGAGAGAAAAGTGTTACATTTTCCCCTTTATGAGCTGGGGTTACACATCATTCAGAACAGGGTCCCACATAGTTTTCTTTCTAAACACAGCAGTAAAACTGCATGCAAAACACAATATAGAATTTTTCCCTAACTGTGCAATAAAGATGCACTCTCATGCTATATTTTCTACTCAGAAACTGTTATTTTTACCCAAAAGGAAACACATAAAATAATGCAATATCTATACTTAGGGAAAGTGGTAGAAGCACTGGCTCCTGAGTTAATATTTCACAATAAAGACGGTGTGCCATTTTTACATTAAACACAGCATTTTGCATTTCATTAAGATTTGCTAGTTGCAAAACAATCATATAAAAACAGCATGCTGCATTGGATAGAGCTTTGCATGGAAGCAAGTGACAGCTCAACCATGAAATGTATTGAGTAGCTTTTGTTCTGACTGTCTTACTGCAAAGGATGATGCACACTCTTTGAGTTCTTGCTGGAAATGCAGAATAGAAAATGAGAACAATAAAGTAATCTTAAAATACAATCTTAAGGTACAATGGATAAATATTAGCCTGTCCTTCTCATATCCTGAGTTTACTGAGTATATTAGAAGCCTGCGAAAGACCAAATTAAAAAATATATTGACTGTATAAAGGAAGCGACAGCCTTGAATTTAGACCAGCTAAATGGCTCATTTTGGAGGGCTTTCTTACATACAGTTGCCCTATGTTGGACAGGACTTGTTGGCACATAACAACAACAAAGTAGAAGCTTGGCTTAAGAAAAGTCTCTCTTCACTTATTTGATTTAATGTAAAGTACAAGTGATAAAAACTACTCAGAAGATGAAAACCAGTTGCAATCTAAAAGACAGTGATGGCAAAGTGCCAGGTCTGACATAACGGCTGTCCAAGTTTCCAAAATTTCCTTCAGCCAAATGACTCAGACAGCCACCCTAAAATTAAACAAACTGCCCACTACTGGTGACCTTTTCTGAGCAAAGGACAAAACAAAAACAACCCCCCCACAATCTCCCCAAAATATTCGTTCTGACATTGCTAAACTAGAAGTATTTTCAGTGTAGAGAAATAAATCACTCAAAAGATTCTATTTCATATTGAGCATACCATACATATTCTTGTTGGTGGAGTAAAAACAGTAAAATGCGGCCTTCTATAAAAAAAAAAATATACAAGATCATTTTCTTTAAATGACTGAATGGACTGGCCAAGGCTGTTACTTTCCAAATATATCAGAAAAAATACATTAACATTTCTCTTTACACAAGGTGGGTTTCTGAAGTTTATTTCTGTTTTTTACATTCTGGAATAAACTCACAGCTCAAGATTGTTCCCTTTTAGAAAAGGAACTTGAGAGTGATTATTAACCATTTTTAGATGATCCCTTCAAATTATTGTTATTCTGCCAGAGGAATGAAAGGAACACTGATGAACAGTTAAAATAAATGTGGATCTTTCTGGAAGAGTAATTTAAAATATACCGTCAAGTAAGTGCCAATGTTTTTTTTGCTGTCATCTAGCCTGTGCTTCTGTTTCTCACTATTCCTCATGTTTGACATAAGCGGCATTCTCTTTATGCACTTGTGTTCCACAGTTGTCCTGCTTAATTAACTCTCGTAATGGCTCCAGTGTCTGTTTCTGTTCACAAGAAACTTTTATTATATTATTATTATTATTATTATTATTATTATTATTATTATTATTACATGTCCCACCTTTTTCCTCCTGCAAGGAACCTAAGCTAGTTTACATGGTCTTGTCCTCTCCACTGCATTCCCACAACAACTCTATGAGGCAAGTTACCAGTTTCCCCTTTTTTATAGCAGTACACTATTTTACTATGAAAAGAAAGAGAATGAGGACAATCACTAATCAAAGCTTCTCACAGAGGCAGAAATGGACTTTGAGCAGACAAAGAGAGACTCTTCAAGGACCAATTGGCAGGCTGGTAATTGCCTATCTGAATTTATCAGGAAGAAACAGGACATGCTGAAATTACAAGGAGGAATCTTTTAACATTTATCCGAACTCTGCTGAATAAGGCTTACTGGTAAAGAAATACTAGGGAGGCATCTTGACCACAGGGAAGGCATTGCTCCTTACACAATGGCTATAGTATCGTATGCTACAAGAGCTTCTGTTGAGTTTCCTTTTTAATTCTCCTTGTAGGCCCAAGGGTGTTATGGACTTGATGACTTTCTGGTTAATTTGAGCAGCACAATATGGTCAGCAGTTCACTGTGTTTCAGCTTTTGAGTTACTATTGCTCCTAGACACAGACTTTAACTTATTTTAAAATATATATTGTGCTTCAATCTATAATAAACTCAAAGGAGTTTGCAAAAATAATAAGATATTTATCACTCTCATGCCATCGCTGGAGGAATCCTTTGCAGAGGATGACAGCTTACCTGTGTTAACATCTTGGCTGCCCCTCATACCATCTCCTTCTTGCCTGTTCATAAATTGCCCTTCAATTTGCTTACTCCTTAATGGCCTTAACAGGCCTTCCCCAACGTTGTGGCTTTCAAAGGCAGTGGTCCACAACTTCCAGAATTCTCATCAGCAGGACCATTGCCTGGGAATTGTGGGTGTTGCAGTCCAAATGTGTCTGGAAGGCACAAGGCTGATGAACGCAATGATATTGACTCACTCCAGCCAGTATAATAACACACAACAACACACTTCCCATGTTATAAGTCAATGAGTTTGAATCACTAAAATCAATTGTATACATTGAAACAAAGAACAGGACAAAGTAATGCACTATAAAAACAGGAAAACAAAACTTTTAACTTATATTAGAACTTTGATGGGCTAAGAAGGGCTTGTCAAACCTATGGAAGCTTAAAATGAGAGGCTGAACAGCTATGGAAAAAATTGTACAACCTGGATGAACAGAAAAGGCTTCTTACAAATAAAGTTATTTTTGTAGGCTTTCTAAGGGAAAGAGGGATATGGAACAGGATAGAATGCATATGACTGAAATTCCCAAATAGAATCTGACCGACCACAGTTATTTCCTTTTTGCTGTCTGCACTGTGGCAGTGATGGCTGCCAAGAAATCCTTCTCTCTCCCATTGCGTCCCTGAGATGCTATCAAAGCAGAACTTTTCTTAGTGGCCAGATAGTGCAGTGTGGTACAGTCAGGCGCCTTTACCTTTAGCCAGTGGGTCTGCTGGTTTACAAAGTAGCTAAGCTTTTTTTTTTGGACCACAGTCGGAGGGGAGGCTAGATCTCCAGGTGCATTCCAACAAGTTTCTTTGGCTATCCTTGTATGTACCATCTAAGATGATAAGAGATCTTGAAGATGCCTATTTGTGTTTCTCTACATTTTGATTTATTTAGACAGTTAGGACCTAATATAAATTTAAGCTGGGTCACCATTGCAATGAATGCCTCACTGAGGAAAGGGATAGTGGGCCAGCTCTTAATGATGTTAAAGTAAAATTTCTTCTGACGTTTGACCAGCCTAGGTCACTTGACAACTTCAATGTGTGGTTACAAAGTACAGATTTTCTTGGTTGAACCTGATCCCTGCCAATCTGATATCCAGCTCAGTTTTGGAACTGAAACTGTATTGGCTGTCTTTGCAGATGACCTCCCCTGGGAGATATAAGCAAACACAGGATCCTGTTGGTTCTTTGCGACATCTCAGTGATATTTGATACCATCAGCCATGGGATCCTTTGAGGTTATTCTTTTGAGATGAGATTGGGCTGGGTGATAAAGCAATTTTAGATGGGAATGACATTTGCCTGAAGCAGCAACTTGAAGGTGTTTCTAGATCTTGCCCTCCTTATGGAACCTCATCTAGCAGCAGAGACTAGAAGTACCTTTTTCCAACTCCATGCCCTTTTGTAAAATAAATAAATAAATAAAAGATCAGAAGGTGAAATCATACACATTTTAAACAGAAAAAAAAATCTACTATTCTCAGCAATTCCCAGCCAACATGGCTGCCTACAGAAAGCTAGCAGCTGTAGGCCTTTTTTCTATCTAAACATGCATAGGATTGCTCCCTTAGTCTCAATCATTAATCTTCGAATTATCTCCAGTTAAGGTAATATAATGATTTCTTAATTAAAGTGCATAAATTTCAGTTAGTTCAGAAAATGGCTCTCAGAATACATTATTTTAACAATCAATTATTGCATTTTAAAAACATGTGACAGAAAATTCAAAAATAACATAATTTGTATTATTAATTTATTTTATTTCTATAGTGTCCAAGAGCTGAAACTCTCTGGGTGGTTCACAACAATTAATTAGAGCCATGCCTCAGGAGCACCAGAGGAAGGTTCTAATGTGGAAGCAACTGCAGCCTGTTGAGATTGTACTTACTTTGCAGGATCTGATAGTAAAAATACTTCAGAAAGACCATATATATACTTTTATTGTAAGTATACAAAGATAGATTTGAAATTACAGAACAAAATGCCCCACATTTTATTTAACAGGGCATCAATTTTATAATCAAATGGACATGCATGTGGTAGGCATTTCATGAGTGGAGTCGGGGTCAGACTAGATGGCCCAGGAGACCCCGTCTTACTCGCTCTTTCTGTGTTTCTATAATGATGGTACAATAGAATGAACAAATGAGACATCCCTATGTAATAAAGAACTAATCAACTAAAAACAGCAGAAAAACGGCAAAAAAGTATTTGAATAGTAAACAGAAAAACATGCACAGAAGGGTTAACTGTATGGTACTTTTGACATAATATAGTACTTATCTGAATGTTTGTTGCTACACACTGCAGTC
The DNA here is from genome assembly GCF_004798865.1 of Varanus komodoensis. Classification (NCBI taxonomy): domain Eukaryota; kingdom Metazoa; phylum Chordata; class Lepidosauria; order Squamata; family Varanidae; genus Varanus; species Varanus komodoensis. The sequence goes on from NW_025336346.1 coordinate 11,517,768, forward strand.
TATTTTAGATAAGAAAGGGAACCACTTTTCTGAAAAACTGATCATTGTATTTAGGGTTTGGTATTGCTTTTACCTGGATAGATAAGAAATTCTTATCTGCCATTGTAAGAAATGCCAATGCTTTATTATGCCAACTCAAATGTGGATTCTTGCTTTTCCATTTTGAAACAAGACAATAAAAATACATCATAGTATTGTAGCTGAAACCTACAAAACCAGAAATACCCAAGAACTTCTCTGAGGAAGAAACAGAGCCAACTTGATATAATCAGCTTTGTCCTGCTGTGAATCAGATACACAGCAGGAGGAAGCAGATTCTCTCCGAAGGTACAGGCTGCTGCATGTGAACCTATCCTTGGCTGGAGGGATAACAAAACTATCCTCTGCACTGCCAGCATCTGCGGCACAGAAAGACAGATGAAACCACTTATCTCATCCCCTCAAGTCAAAGCCAGCATAACTAAATTAACAAGTCTCTAAAATATACCTTTTATTAGGACCAACCAATATTCACAGTACAATATTTGAGTGTCTGAATTTGTTAGAAATAGTAAAAAAATAAAATGTCATTTAAAATGTTCTTTTTCTAAATGGGCTGAAAAGCTATGAGAGGGAAAATGAAGCTGCTCAGCCCACAACTTTGCATATCAGAAGTAAGGCTTAATGAGTTCAAGGGGAGTTATGCCCAAATGAGTCTGAATAGGCTAGCAGCTTTAAAGTAACTTAGAACTATTCCTTGTGTTAAAATCTCAGCTTATCTAGAGGCTATTAGTAATAGAAATGGTCCTTTTGAACCCAGAACTAGTAGTTCCTATCTGCATCTCTAGCACTGATTGGAACTTACAATTCTGCTGTTGAAATGTTCTAGCTATTTCCAAGTTCCACATATCTACGCAGCCAATTATTATGCAAATATGCTTCATAATTACACAAACTAAGCACATTAATTTTTATCATGTAGCCTGTGTTTTCCCTTGGCAGATATCAAAAGGGCTAAAAAAGGAGCAGCTGGAAGAGACAACTATTTACTCAGGATGGAAAAAAACCTGTCTCTCATTTATTGTGCCTGTCCTTCTCTGATTCTGTGCATCCGGGAAAACACAGTGTCCTACTGTCCCTGCTTTTGCTGACCAACAGTACATGTCTCTGCATTTATTCCTCAATTAATTGAAAATATCAAGGAATGAGGAACTCCATGTAGTACTTCTAAAACTTTAATTCTTGGCAGCTGTGACCTGAAAACAAGACACTTTCCTGTGATTGCAACTTCATGCCTTGGTTCAAATAGAATACATTGGCCTAATAATAAACAGAAGTTATATTTGAGCCACAATTTTATGCACACCGGCTTGGAGATAAAGACGAAAATGCACATTACAGAGAGTTCAGGCACTCCTGGTATTTTAGAAACAGTCACTGAACATTGCACTCGGTAGCAAAGGAACATTGAGACAAATCAGCTCTGTGTCTGGGAAGGGCTTGAAGGAAGAAAAAAAAAAGCCAACAGGAATGGGGAAGTCATCTTTCAGTACATGCTGTGCCTCCAGTTCTGATTGATCTTTGAATGACACTAAGTGAAATGATGTTGAAAGTTCCTAACTTTGACCAAATTCCAACTTTAGAATCCGCCCTCCCACAAATCCAACCCTTGTTTTGGGTAGCTAAGGTTTAATAATGGGCCATATAGCTAGATGTATTTGATCTACACTGGAGAGCATGAGTGTCTGTCTAAGAGGACAGTAATGCTTTCAGATCCATTAGGGTTTGCTGAATCACTCATGGTGAAATGCAACATCTGAAAGCTTGTGCTACTAGCAGAAGTGTGGCATTAAATTTTCAATATAGAGACATTTCTGCACTTTCACTATAACAATCTGCTGTGGATGTTACCTAAGCATTTAGTGCAACATGATAAATAGAAAGGACTCAAAGTCATCAATATTTCTGCATATTTTAATGCTAAATTAATAGCCCCTTTCAAAAGAACATAATCTTCCAACATTCCAAAGTTTGGAGTACTTAGAGAAAAGGTCTCCAACCTTTTTGGACTTGTGAGCACCTTTAAGAAACTGCTGTGTGCATCATCACAAGATCCAGGGATAACTTCTTTGGAGACTACAGCATCTGAAAGCTTGCACTACTGATAATACTTTGGATCACAGACACCATCTTAGTCAGTAAAAACTTTTTTATCTATTGAGAACCACAACATTTCTTTAACATCTCTAATTATCTAATTCAGCTGATTGTTGTAAGGGCAATACAGCTCATGCTTATTTTCAATAGATTTGGCAATGTCCAGCAGTTGTTTCATTTGGATGAAAGTTATTACACAGATAAATACTTCAGTGAAACAGTCTTTAATATTCACTGAATCTCTCTTTCTCTCTCTCAAAACTATTTACCTGCTTCATGGAAATTAACAAATGAAAGGAGAAATGGGTCCTCTGTATCCCTTTGCCAGCAAAAAAGTCTCATATTGTGCTATTGGAAGATTAAACACTTATTTCCTATAATGCAATGAACTTAGGCCCTTACAAGGCTTTCAGTATTTGAACGAGCAGCTTCATCACAAAGGTTCCACTGGAAGAATAAGGAGGTTATTAAGCTTCATTACGCTATATAGCAAACTCCTGGTGTCCAAAAGTCAGGATAGATTTTAGAGCCATGTCAAGGCCTTTTGGCCTTCAGCTTTTCAGGAAGAGTAGTGGAGATAATTGCCTTGGAGTTGCCTTCTTCCATCATTTTTTATATAAGGGTTTGTTTTTGCTGTGAGACCAAGACTCTCTGCCTTACTAAAGCACGTTGTTCATCCCATGTCTCCCAGCAAGATTGTGCAGATTTTGTTCTTTATCCAGCTTCTGAAATGGGTAAAGAACAAAATCTATGGCAAGAGACACTGTCTTTTATTCTTGACTTGGGAAGACAAGTTGTTGCACTGCTTGGTCAGGCAACTCTGGAAACACATGAAGCATCCCTGGACTATCCAGGGGACCAGTATGGCCACAGAAAAGAGGTGCGTAATCTTTCTTTCACCTGTTTATATTCAGCATCCATAGTTTACCACCCTACTCTATAAATCTGTTTTCTTCCTTGGTATCTTAGAATCTAAAGTCAGATGCCTTGGATAGACCAGCCTCTAGTGACAAAACAGCGGCATACAGACTTCACTTTGTCCCACTTTTGCTGAAACCTATGAATTACTGCTATGAAGTTGTATACATTTAATTCAAATCCATTTCTGAATATTAAAAAAATTAACATATTGGGTGTTCCTGGGCACCACATTAGGAATCCCCTTGTGGATGCCACGCTGGTAGGGTCCATGTTGGAGACTTAAAGTATGGGACGTTACTGCTGGAATATCTTATTGCCAGGGTGGGCAGGGATGGTCACTGAGCAGCTGGTAGGTCATGCAGATAGGTCCTGATGCAGATAGGTCCTTTGTCTGATCCACCATCGCTCTTATCCTTTTACATATAGAAAGGATGTTAGGCAGGTAGCTAAGTAAGTAGAAGGAGTTACTTGTTCATGATTTACCATTCTGGAATACTCTTTTCAAGGAAGATTGCCTGGTGCTTACATTAAATTTTCAATGCCAAGTGAACATGTTCATTTTCTGACATGCACTTTAAGTTTCAAGGCTGTTTGTGCATATTTTACATTTTTAATGAAGTGATTGTTCATCATATAGCATTTTATTCTTTTAACAGAAAGTAACCCACTCAGGGGAATCAATTATTATTAAATTAGATTAAATGCTTTTTCTAGCTGATGGTGCTTAGGTTCAGGTGAACATTGGCTTTCCTATGCATGGACTTTCTCTGACCAGGAAGAAGCTATAACCTCTCTCACCAAAGTGCAGGGTGAAGGACTTCTAGCTGGTGACTGAGCGGCTGACCTGGCTTTGCTGCATGCGCAGCAAAACTGAAAACTAAAGTGCTGGGTGGAGCACTTTCAACCCATGCCTCTGTTCTGGCAGCTTTGCCTGTTTCACACCCTCCCACCCAATGGGGGATAATGTGTAATGCACAAGTGGAATCTGGGATCTCTGTGTTCACTCACTGAACAAAAGATCAAAATTGACTCCACTCAGTTACCTCATCCTCTGCTGTCCCCTTCCCCTTTTGCCTTCATTCATTCCCAGCATCAGGGTCTTTTCCAATGAGTCCTTCCTTCTCATTAGGTGGCCAAACTATTTGAGCTTTAGCTTTAGTATCTGTCCTTCCAGAGAACAATCAGGGTTGATTTCCTTTAAAAATGACTTAACTTTTTAAAGATAAAGTGGGTGCCAGTTGGACCTCCCTTGGAAGGGAATTCCAAAGGTAAGGTGTTACAACAGAGAAGGTTCTTTTCCTAGCTGATGCCCCACTCACCTCAATGACGGGGCATCATGAAGGTGGACCTCTACTGATGACCTGAGTGGACTGGTAGAGATATATGAAGGCAGGCGTTCCTTTAGGTTTCCTGGTTCCAAGGAATTCAAGGCTTTATATGTTAGTGTGAGCACTTTGAATTGGGTCTGGGCAACGACAAGTAGTCAATGCAGTTGGCAGAGGACCAGCGTAACAGCTTCTCTAGGACTGGTCCTAGTTAGTATCCACACTGTTCTGTTTTGGATTAATTGGAGAGGCTGAAGCATTTTCAAAGGCAGCTCTCCACAGAGCGCATTACAGTAATCCTGGTGAGAGGTCACCAGTGCATGGATAACTGTGGCAAGGTTCTGCTCATCCAAGTAGAAGCGTAGCTGGAAAATCAGCCTAAGCTGCTAGAAGATGCTCCTGGACACTGGCACCACCTGAGAAACAAGTGAATACTCAGGGTCTAGGAGCACTCCCAAGCTATGAACTTATCCCTTAGAAGGAGCACAACCCCATCCAGGATTGATTGAAAATTCCACAGTTGGACAAATGGACTGCCCACTTCCACAACCTCCATCTTATCTGGATTGAGCTTCAGTTTATCCAGTCCATTATTGAGCCAAGGCACTGGTTCAGGACAGTCACTGCCTCACCTGGGTTAGATGAAAATGAGAGGCAGAGCTAAGTGTCATCAGCTCATACCTCCGGATGACCACACCCAACATTTTCATGTACATGTTAAAGAGCATGGGGAACAGAATGGAGCTCTGTGGAATCCCATGGCACAAATGCCATGGCACAGAGTGACGGTCCCCCAGCTCCACCAACTTGAGACAGCCAGATAGATGTGAAACCACCACAAATCGGTGCCCCAACTCCCAGCCCAGCCCGCCTCTCCAGAAGGATACCATGGTCGATGGTATCCAAAGCCACTGAGAGATCCAGGAGAATCAACAGGGTCATGCTCCCTGTGTATCTCTCCTGGCATAGATCATCCCACAGGGCAACCAAGGCAGTTTTGGTTCTGAACCCAGGCCTAAAACCTGATTGAAATGGATCTAGATAATCCAAGAGTGCTTGGAGTTGCTTAGCCACAGCCGACTCAAGCACCTTGCCCAGGAAGGGAATATTGATTTGGAAATTATTTCCTTAGTTGGGAAATTGAGGGCTTGGAACATTGGAACTTAATGCTTTCATTGCACACTGCCTGGCAGATGAAACACTCTAAAGCTAAAACATACATACATACATACATACTGCTGGGATTCTTGACTTCAGGTAACATGCAGACAAAATTCATATGCAATACCTAACTAGCTATTCATGGTATAGGTTAAGCTTACATATATGTCTGTTCAATTACAAAATATAAAATGTATCTTATTTGTTAACAGAAATACTTTGTTCAACAGGCCTATTCCTCTTTTTCTGTTAGGACATTCAAAACCTTCTCACTTCAAAGAACTCATATGCTTAGCCCCATCCTAGTGCTTAAATATTTTACTGAGCAGCTCTTTATTCATGTATCTTTAGCATTCAATATTAATTGGGTGCCAACTGGATAGCAGCTGCGGGTAAATCCAAGGTAATCTAAGCCTCTTGTGTAAGTTCCTGCTCCTGAAATGAATTGACAAACGATGGATAAGCAAAAATGACAGACAGCCTATTGGGAAAATGGCACCACCTTCAGTTTTGTATGACTATAGAACTAGTGTTGCACACAGAATTATTTTCATGTTGTTATTGTGTATATTGATTGCTGTTGCTTTCATTTAGCATGTTCATGCAGACTTTGTGTGTGCAAGTCTCTAAGGTGAAAGTGTAATACATTTATATTTACAGTTCAAGTCTAATTTAATAAGGGGTAAGAAACAGATTCTCCTATACAGACCTTCAAATTATCTTAGGAAGCAATCCTATGGTCTAACTTAAATAAGGGAAATTGATCCCGCACCCCATCAACCCTAGGCAATGCCACAGAAAAAACTTGCTCCTCTGCTAAAGTTGGCTTTGACCTCAGAAGAGGATGCAAATAAGGGGGAAAGTGGTAGGGAAGGGAGGTGCTAAGGATATCCTGAAGAGGACCTCTGGTTTCACCCCACAACTCAAATAGGTATTCCCAAAAGCATGTCTAGTGAAAGAAAGAAGAAAAATGCTGAACAGAGAGGCAGATATTCCTCTGTTATATTCCTCCTGTTCTGCTAGAAGCCTGATGCCAGAGGAATAGATTTCACACTCTTCCGGAAGATGAAATTCTTGCCAACATAAACCATTTGAGATAAATTGCTGGGCTACTTTAGCATGCAGCTATCCATAGCAACCTCCTAGAAATTCTGAACAGGATTGCTATAACTCATCTTCCTGATGGGGTTTCACTATTGTCCCTAGTATCCCAACCCCATGGATGCTTCTGGTCTGCTTGCTGTACAAATTAATTGGAAGCAGTATGCAAGGCTTTTAGCAGTTACTTTACCCATTCATGGGGAGCATCTTCCCCATGGTGGCAATTTTAGCACTGTGCAGAGGGAAAGATAACACGTGACTAGCCACAAGTCCCAAACTTTAGTATCCAAAGGGTTTCTTAGATTGCTGGTAACTTACAGCAGCAAAGGATTAAAGTAAACCTACTATACTACATGAAGACAGGACTTATTGAAATTGTGACATTGTAATTCCTGCTTATGTTATGTCACAGAATTGGAATTCCTGAAATGTGGTTTCTATACCTACCATGAAGATACTGAATGAGTCTAGAAGACTTGCAATATTTGTATTGCTCAGAAGTGATTCATCTTCAAATTGGAATTCTGTTACATTTTGTTAAGTGCCATTTTTAGAAAATGTATTGTTTCCTTGTTAATCACATTATGCAAAATATGTGCATATACTTCAGTCGCTGAATGCGTCTTGCTTTGCATATCCCTTGTAATGTTGCAGTATAGAGCTAATTATATGCTAAAACCACTTTTAATTTAGTCCTAGAAGACAGATTGTTATATGGGGACTACTGAATGAATAAGTGGGTCTACCAGCTGCCCAGTCAGCTTGACAGTCCCCTCTGGTCCTACAGATAACAATTGAAAGTAAACATATGATTGGCTAGGCTTTTGATGTGAAAATTAAAAAGTATAGAAAGCTTAATTTGCAACAAAAAGTTAGCTGGTCAAATTCAGTAGAACAGTCATTTAAAAGCTATATTAATTGAACATGTTGAAAAATATGACATGTTTCATTTGTTAACAAAGCCAACCCACCTTAAAAGTATCTAATTAAGTAATTTAAAATTATTCAAAGAACATGACTGTTAAAGATAAGTTGTTTTAGTCAACAATATTATTACTAGTTATAGCATGAGTTTAATAAAAATCACTAGACATGAGACCTTTTGTCCTGTAATTTCCTTATATTGTGTAGTTTACATTGGTTTGCGTCTGCCTCCTTTTTAGATCTCTTTAACTATGTACTTTAGGCTTATATGAAGCTGCCTGTATACTAAAGACATCTGCCCTCCTGTGTTGCATTAATCACCTTAGGCAATTCAGTAATGGAAGATATTCAAATTAACATTATCAGCAATATTTTATTTGCACTAAAACAAGGCTTTTTGTTAAAACCTCAGGTTGCTTTAGGAAGTATGCAACATTTGACGCCTTTCAGGATGGAAGCAATATATATTCTCATACATTCTATGTGTACATACACCATCATTGTAAAAATATACATAACAAAGCAGCATGAATTAAAATATGACAAAATACATATTATGCCAGTAGGTTATCTTTTTTCCAAAAATCCATATACATCCATAGGAGCAAGATACTGCCACTCATTACCATGTGAGTAACATTTCTAGGTAACATTCAAAGTTAATTTCAGGGAGGTTTTATTTCAGGTCTACTTTTACTTCACAGTGGGTTCACTTGAATGGCAAAGATGAAGTTGAATGGGAAGGATCAGGCGGTAAGCAATATATTTATCCTGAAAGGATTATTTTACACTATGTTTATTTAAATAGTCCATTTAATGATCAGTTCATTTAATGTTTATTTTACATGATTATTCATTATTCTGTTCTATGAAAAGGCATAGGCAGTACTATGTTTTAAAACCAGGAAAATTAGAAAATATAAGTAGCTATAAAAACAAGAAAGCTGTCTTTCAGTTCCAAAATCAGTACACCACTTCATGTTTTTCAAGAACACACTTCACAGATGAAATCTGCTTATCTTCCCCAGTCAGATTAAAAGATGGCATTACACTTCAAGGAAACACTGCTGCTTGTACTTTTGCAAGGCTTTAAATAGAATAGAGTTTCAGAATTAAGGAGGTCTAATCCCAATTGTCTTATATAGTCATTTCTACAGACATGGTTTGGATATATCCCCAGGCTACTCAGGTGTGTTCGTAAATTATCTAAACACAGACACATACACTTAAAACAGGAAAGCTAGAATAAGACTGTACTGGAGGTATTTAAAAACTGACTGAGTATTCACCTCTGTAAACGTGGTAACTTTTAACATGTGTCTTGAAGCCTGTTATGGTATTTTATCCACTAACACTTACAGCAAAATTCTGGGCCTTGACACACACAACCAGTACAGCATATGTTTTGTTAGGTGATTGGTTTAGACAATATATATGCTGGAAAGAAGCGCATTTCAGTGTTAGGTACACGCACAAAGCAACTCAATTTTTAATTCTAAGTGTTTTGTGGATTATAAACAAATGTTCCATTCTTTCATTAAATGGAGAAGTGGTCTAGACAGTATATTTGCACTGGGAGTAGTGTCTCCCCACCGGGTGGTTTTTCTTATCTTTGATCTGATAGTATGAGTTATTAGAATTTACTGCTTTTCTTGGTCTATAAGCATTATCTGATTTCAAAAGTCATCATAAATATTGTAACACTGTGGATGCCTGGATTATACACTTGAGTATAAATACAATTTTTTTGACCAGCACTAAAATCTTATGAAGTTCTTTAAAGTTCAGGGAATCAAAGCTTTATGTCACAATCTTATATATATCATTTTGAAAGTCTCATTCAATGCTAATTATCTACTCATAAGGTAAGTTGGTTTGGCTATGCAGGCTAAAAAACCTTCTACAAGAGAATGTTTTATTTTTAATCTAATACTGCCTCTAAAATTAATTTAGAAGCTTATTTTTAATTAGCTTACAGAGTTTAGCAGCTTTGGGAATTCCAAGCTCCTTGGAAACTAACATTGTAATACTATAGAAAATTACATGAAATCAAACAGGAAAAATTGCTTGTCAGGACTTGCAGTTTGAATAAAGATAGTAGAAAAACCTCTAGCCGTAAGCAGTTTAATACAGCTTCTATGAAGAAAGCTCTGTAATCAGATACAGTATAATGAATATTTCAAATCAAATGGTCTGGCAACACATCATGACATTGTTGTAGCAGACTTACATTCCCTATTCACCCAAATAACTAAATGAGTTCAAATTTTCATTTCCATGATTCATTTTCCCAGGATGCTTAGGGCTGTTGACAGAGTTTCCAAAGATCATAGAATCTAAGTAAACACCAGTCCTGTACAGTGCTTGAATGCTTGTTAATATATACTCTTCTATAGCAAGTAAAATGTATGAATAATGTTATTTTCAGTGTTATATGTACTCATGGAATTTTTATTGAACAGATCCAAAATCCATATAGGATTCCACAGAAAAGGTGACACATGAGTTTTATAGCAGAGGTTTAGGATCAGTACAATCACTAACACTGTTGCTCCAATAAAATTTCAGAAAGCTGAAGTAAAATTTTTCTGCTTACCCTTTGCAAAATTCAATGTAGTTCATTCACAGGGGAAAATGTAAAGAAGATTCTTCTTTTGCAAAGGAATATGTTTCCAAAATATACAGAGAAGTCGCCTTCCTTGAAAGATTTCAAGGAAAAGGTGAAGAGGAAACATCTGGGAATGCTGCTGATACACCATCAACTTCAGAGTAGTGGAACATATCAGATAAGCAGCCTACACATTCATCAAATCTTGTATTGCACTCAGTAAACTAAACTTCAGGACCAAGAAGATATGATGGTGGAACCATGAGTATTTCATTCACATGTACCATCAAAGGGGAGGGGGGCTGGGTAGGAGTCTACTCTTTGAGCTGAGGACTGAAAAACTAAAACTTACACTCCCTCCCCTCACTGCGGTGCCCCTTTGCATTGCTCCTCTCCCCAGTCTGGCTCACCTCTCCGGGTTGAGTTCTGAGAAAACTGCTTGAAGCAACAAGTTCAGCAGTAAAGTCGGTTTTGCTCCTCTCAGCTTGATTCTATGTAAAAAACATACATTTCTCACATCGAATGTGATTATTATTGCTACACTGCAGTTATACCTCACCTTTAGTCCAAAGCAGTTTACACAGCTTGATTTTTTTAATCCTTACAACCACCACCCTCTGAGCAAGGCTGGGCTGAGAGACTGACTGTCCCAAAGTCACACAATGAGCTTCATGGCCAAGTAGGGAGTAAACCCCAGATTTCCTGGATCTCCACTACAAGGCACACATAGTGCAAACACATAAGGACCCCTGGGACCCCGACTACTCCCCCCTCCATTTATTCCTGCCTGCAAAACAGCATCTTGTTTCACACAATTCTCTCATGTATGTCAGGGATGCACAAGCCATTTTTTTTCCAAGTGAAAGCTCTAAGACTCATAAATATTTGATTAAGACTAGAACAAATTGGCTTAACACTGGAAAGAAAACACATAATGACGGGGACTCATCTGGTAGATGGGTCATGTGTAGATACGGACCATCTGGGATTTGAACTTTCTACCTGACCCGTGGCTGGACAATGTTTGTTGTCCTAATTGTTTAATTAGCACAATCTATGCTTCAAAGGCACAGGAAACACATACTAAGAAAGAACAAGAAAAAGCATACTCTGATGAGAGACCTTCCACATGTTTTGCTCTTTTTCACTTTAAAGAACTAAACAAGCAGTCTAGAGTGCAATATAAATGAACTGGATCTGGGATTTGATTATACCGAATCTTTCCAAGCAAGTGAGATACATTGGTTCAGAACCGCATCAGTAATTCCCTTGATATTACTTTTCTGTTGAAACCATTCTGTTGAAACCATTCAACAGAAAAGTAATGGCTCAAGTCAGCATTTGAACATTCTAATATCAAGAAGAAAACTCTAGGTAATTTATTACTGTTAGCAAAATTGTCGGCACAACTGCAATTGAGAAAATACTACCGCTATTTGTGCTTAAATTGGTATGGCATGTCAGTTACTTAAAGAAAGTGTACAGGTAGTTTGTCAAATATATTTTATTAATATAGTTTAGCAAACTAGCAATACAGACCAAGCACTGTTATGTAATATGCAATTTAAATTTAGAAGGCAGGTGTGACACAGTGTACTGGTTTGTTGCTGTTAATAACTAACACTATAACAATAAGTTAGGAGTAATCAGCAGAAGAGAAGGGATATCTGTAATCGCTATGGGACTGGAGAAACTCCCGAAGAGCAGTTTGCAGGAACAGCGTACTAAATACAACTTAAATAACATTCCTGAGGAATTTAAGGCCCACATAAATAATAAATTTGCATTACTGAACTCAACTTACTGTCAGACAGAACTGTGGACTGAAACCAGAAACATTATTAAGGAAAAATACAAAAATATAATTTCTGTAGCAAAAAGCAAGAAAAGGTCTAGATGGATAACACAATTGCTAAGGGCAGGCAAGAAGCAAAACCAAAAAGGGACAAAAATACAGTTAGAATCCTGAATGCAGCTTGTCAGTGACTATCACATAGAGACAAAGGGAACTATTACAATGACCAGTGCAAAGAAACAGAAGAGAGCAATAAAAGAGGACAAGCAAGGGACCTTTTCCAGGAGATGCAATCAATCAAAGGGAAATTCAAACCTAGATTAGGGATACTGAAAGACAAACAGGAGAATATTAGATATTTCTTCAATATTAGAATGTGAAGTGAAAGCTGCTCTGAAAGCACTTGGAAAGAATAAAGCTCCCAGATAGGAACTAGATATGATAATCAAGCATAAGGATATTTGACTGGAACCAAGGCCAAGATCATTCCTACTCACTATGTATGGCTGTGAAAGCTGGACAGTGAAGAAAGTTGACAGGAAGGTAATTAATGCCTTTGAAATACGGTGCCGGAGAAGAATTCTATAAATCAAATCAAGACAGAACTTTCCCTAGAAGCAACAATGACAAAACTGAGGCTGTCATACTTTGGATACATCATGAGAAGACAAGGCTCAAGAAGACAATCATGCTGTGAAAGTCAATTTGGACAGCAGAAAATAACAACAAAAATTAAATGTTGACAAATTGAGTGTTTTGTTTTAAATTTATCTATAATAACTCAGAACTCTGTGAATAACTCAGAATAATATATGACTTTTAAGAGAAGTTAATGTCTCTTAATTTACTGTAAAGGAGGGTCTAAGATTTGCACTGCAGTTCATCCCATGCACCTTACTATTGATCGTAAACAACTTTGAGAGCCAGTGTGGTATAGTGCTTAAGAAAGCAGGACTGGGACTTAGGCGATCTGAGTTCCAGGCCCCACTCAGCCATCAAGCTGAAGAGGTGACTTTGGGCCAGTCACAATCAGCCCAACTGCCTCACATAAGGGTAAGACTGAGGAGTCAACCTGAGTTCCTTGACAGAGAAAAAGGTGAGATACACATTTAATCCACACAGGATTCCATTTAACAGCACTGTTGCGCATGGATCACTTTTCTCTGTATATGCAGTGTTTGAATGCCAGAGTGGTGTAATGTGAACCAATGCTAATTCTGGCAATGGGGGCCAACCTCACTGGTTCTGAAACAGCTTTCACCAATCCAGTCCATTTTCTAGGATCAATTAAAGTCTTTCCTGGATTCTTGAACTAATGCCTAGTTGCATATCAATATTGTGATCTGCCCCCAAATCCACTCTGAGATAAGATGGATTGGAAGTGGAGGGCAGGATCTTCTTTAGCTACAGCTCCTGAAATTCTCTTTCCAAGAGACCTCACCAAGTGTCCGCTCATATCGTTTTCTTATTAAGAAAAAAATTCTTCCAGGATTTTAAACTCATATGAAGATTTCATGCCACTTCTAGCTTTTAAGTTGAAATGCTAACTATTTAAAATATTTTGAACAATTTATTTTTTTGGTATGAATATTGTTTACTTTAAGGGATTAGCCTACAATTAATTTTAGGAATGAGCAACATTTTACACAAGCAAAATGACATGGGCTTGTTTGCCTATATTATACACTGTTGTTTCAGCATTCTAAGTGTTTACTCAGGAATAAATATCTTTACATTTGATGGGGCTTAGATTCCAGCCTAAACTCCACAGAAAAAAATGGAACAAACATATCTTACACGTTTACTGACATACTATTCCTTGCTATAATGATGGAACAGTTGCTGATGGTATTAAAAATACCATGCATTTCAACACAAGACACACAAATAAACTATTAAAAGATGGGATAAAGAACATGAAAGAATTTCTAAAGAGTCAGATCTTAACGGTACTTAACAAAAGCCTATATTTAATTCAGACATTCATGACACAAAATTTTTCAGGCAATATAATGGAAACATTCCCAGCAAGAGTTCCAAATCAAATGATAGTAAACTTGACATCTACATCTACAGAGACTGTTAAAGACAGTTCTGAGATATTAAAATACAGTAGCAAATATTGTTGAAAAGATAAATACAAATTATCATACTTCTTCTTTCTAGATGTCCAACAATGAAACTAAACTTTTAAAATTTTAGTAATATGAAACATACATTTTGTAAAATCCAGGTTTGTAGTGCTAATAAACTACAAATAAGTTGCCTTGACATACCATTTTATTCCAATATATAAAGTTGCACTGGATTACAACTGTTTATTAAAATATGCTAATATGCACATTTCTGATTCCTGAAAAGCATATTGTATGTCTTCTTTTTCACTTATATCAGTGGCCCCAACCTTCTGGGACATGGGGGGCACATCAGAGTGCCCAATGTTTAAAGAGGGCCAAATCTTAAATCAAAATGTAACAAACTTATTAACCTACTGATTTAGATCAAAAGTAAACATTCAGAAGACAATGAAGAACTGTTAACTTGAATGCAATCCATTCTGGAACAGTATTTTACTCAAAGGGTGCTCATCAATGACACATTCTCAAACTGGAAAGAGATGACAAGTGGAGTGCCATTGTTGCGGGACCAGTACCCTTTAATATTTTATTAATGATTTAAATGAGAAAGTACAAGGAAAGATAATTAAATTTGCAGATGACAAGAAGCTGGTAGGATAGCAAATAACCTGGAAGGCAGAGATAAGATACAAGATCTCAAAATGTTAGAATGCTGGACAAACTGAAATTCAATAGGGACAAATGCCAAGTCTTCCACTTAGGAACAGGAAACCAAATGCACTGCTAAGAGATGGGGAACATTTGGCTCAAATGAGAAGGAACTTGGAGTTGCTGTAGCTCACAAGCTAAATATGAGCCAAAAGTGTGATGCAGTGGCAAAATGAGCAAATGCTATTTTGGGATGCATTAAGAGAAGCATCACTTCCAAAAAATGTAAGTTACTAGTTCCACTACACTCAGCACTAGTCTGACCACACCTGGATTTCTGTGTCCTGTTCTGGGCACCTAAGTTTTAAAAATATGCAAAATAGCTAGAATGGGCACAGAGCAGGGCCAAAAGGATGATTCAGTGGAAGCAAAGCTCCATGAGGAAAGATTGAGAGAACAGGGGATGTTCAGCCTCAGAAAGAGAAGACTGAGGGATGATATGATAGCATGTTACAAGTACCTCAAAGGATGTCACAAAGAGATAGGACAAAATCTCTGCTCATTGATTTCAGAATGCAGGACATGGAATAACAGATGTAAGTTAAAAGATGCCATATTTAGACTAGACACTAGAAAGGATTTCCTCACTGTCAGACCAGTACAGCGATGGAACCTATTACCTAGGGAAGTTGTGACTCACTCTTGCTGGAGACATTTGAAAAATGTCTGGACAGTCATCTGAATGGGATGGTGTAACTTAGTGTCCTACAATAGCAGGGGTTGGACCCGATGGGCTTCTGGTCCCTTCCAACTCTATTATTTTATGATTTTTGTGGCCGTTTTCTGTTAACCAAGGGATTAATATCCAAATCAAGGTTTGTGACAGACATTCTTAAAACGTCATGAAAATATTGCCTGTAAGTCTTGACCTATACTTGGATTTCACAACTAGAAAAAGTTTGTTCACAGATGTATGTGGTGCCAAATACTATACCATGCCTGCAGCAAATTATTTAGTTTCTGAGGAAAAATGCCTTGAGGGTAATAGCAGTAAACAAGCTGGTTGGAGGGCTGCACAGAAAGTACTTGAGGGCTCCAGGATGAGGATCCCTGACTTAGATAAAACATTTATTTCTTTTCTGTATAAAAGTAACATAAGACACAATACTCACCACCTACTTAAAAGCCAGTTTCCTCAAGAATGCTGCTTGATCAGGATAACTAAATATGTGCATTTACAACAGTTTCATTTCATAAGTTCTCCTATACTTAACCCAATCAGAATTATTTAGCTGTACATGCACTTTACGCAAAAGATCAGTAACAAACATGTGTAAGCATAACTTCTTTAACTGACACAATAAATGCTCAAAGTAATCAGTCCTGTATCAGCATGAGTCCTAACACTTGTATTCCAGAAATACAAAAGAAGTTGTAAATCAGTAAAATCAGCCAAAAATGATATATTCTACACTAGCAGAACCTCTGCAGCACTGAACCTGCTCATCATATAAAATATGTTATGTTGAAAACACCAACTGAATGCTCGTTAACACAACCAAGAATAATAGTAACTCTCCTGTCTCAATGGAGCAGTTTTAACAGTCTAATAATACTAGTACTTCTCTACAAATAAGCCCTTTGCAAAGGCATAGAGTAAAGAAATAGAAGAACTTTTGTTAAGTTTTCTAGCAAAGTCAGATTGGGTTTCTAACATTTTGTGTTTCACTGCAAACTGCCATTTCTCTGTTCCATGCAAGTGCAGATCTTCAGCACAGTTTAAAAGTAAAACCAAGTGGTGTGTACACACAAAAGAAAAACACACAGAGGAAAAACACATGCTTCCAGTTTAGTCAAACATAAGCACGTATGCATACCTTTATAAGAACAAGAACATCTTCACTGAGTTTTGCTATTCCTATGAATTGGTTTGTGCATGAACCTGACACAGTTTTAAATTGATGCCTCAGTATACCAGTTGCTGGGAACATAGGTACTAGGGTACTACTGCATCCATGTCTCCTTGTGGGCTTCCCACAGGCAGCTGGTTAAACAGAAAGGACTAGGCATGCCACTGGTCTGATCAAGCTCACCTGTGCTTATACACTGCAATGGGAGAGTTCACACATGTTTAATTCAACTGATTAAATAAAAAGGCAGTGACAATGCAACATGTGAGTGACAGAGCGGGTAGGAGCCTGCTATGGAGAACTCCACTAACTGCTTTCTTGCTGCAGCACGAACTGCAGAGGGAGGGAAGGGGTTGGGGGGTGGGCTGGCAGGCCTTCTCAGCTGGAGGGGCAGACAATGACAGTTTGTTGCCCTTCTTATTCTTTCACCTGAGGCAGGGAACTGGTCTCACCAAGAGGGAGAGTTGTCCCTGTAAAAAGAATCTAAAATGCTTTAGTTTGGATAAACTATGCTCTGTGTTATTAGCAAGCATAGCTGATGAGAAGCTTCTTTTCTTTCCCTTCTTTTCAAGAGATCTTTACACAGATCTTTCAATGATGACTTGATTTAAGGCATCATTTGTTTGAACCAACTGGAAAATGCATGTTTCTACCTTTAAAGAAGTATTTCTTAGCCTCTGTTCAGGCAATCAGCCACTTTGGGAGGGGATGCTCTATGGAATTTGATGGATATCT
Source organism: Varanus komodoensis (assembly GCF_004798865.1). Lineage (NCBI taxonomy): Eukaryota > Metazoa > Chordata > Lepidosauria > Squamata > Varanidae > Varanus > Varanus komodoensis. The sequence continues at coordinate 11,535,110 of NW_025336346.1, forward strand.
CCTGGTTTAAGTAGAGCAACAAATGTCTTGTGGCACCTTAAAGAACAATATACTTATTACAGCATACACTTTTTGGCTACTGTCCACTTATCTTGATACAAACATATGACCTTCTGTTATACCTGCATACGAAGCTAAAAGGATAAAAGCATCAGAATCTCACTCAAGAGCCACAGACACTGTGTCAACTGGCAGTTTGATCCACGCAAAATCCAAATAGTACTTTGGTTTTCAAGTTGTAGTCGGCAAGGGTAGAAAAACACAGAATTCACACATCAAGAAAATCTACTGGAATGACGAGAAGAGTATCATTTTTCTACTATAATGTTATAGACCATTATCCATGTGAAAGCATCATGTGGCAAGTTTCTCCCCTGCCCTTTTAAAAGGATATGGATTGGCAGATCATTTGTAGAGACCATCAAGTAGCTGTTGAGGCAAGGTTGTATGGTGGGAGTCTGCTGTGTAAGTATCGTGGGGAAACAGCCTTGCCTTGCCTGGCCTTGCTGATAACACACACACAGGGGTCTAGAATATTGCAGCCCCGTATCAGATGTCCTTGGGTCACATTGGAACTGATGGGTCCCCAGTACAGCAAAGGGGTGGCATTTTTACGTGCTGTTTTGCAGAACTTTGCATTGCAATTGGTGTGCCAAAATTAGCCTAAAAAGGTCCTTGTGGCATGTTGGATTCTGTATCCCATCTTTTCCCAACCCATTGTCTTCCAGATGTTTTGGATTTCAACTTCCAGCAGCCACGGCCAATTTGGACAATTATCAGGAATGTTTGGAATTGTAGTTCAAACATCTGGAGGAAAGTAAAAACTGGAGAAGGCTGCTGTGTCCTGTAGCAAAGCTTTCTAACAAAACAAGGGGATCGGTAAAAAACAACAACAAAAAAACACCAACTAAATGATTTTATTCCCATACTGGTTTCTGTGTATGTTTTCTTGCTTTGGTGTATGTCTGTGAACCACAGATATCCTAGGGAAGTCATTGGCATTCTTTAGGCTCAGCAACTCAATGTGAAAGTTGTCTGATAGAGCAAGAACACAGTGTTTTCATAGACCCCTGATTACATCATAAATACCTGAGTCTAGGCTTTTGTACACACAGTTTTGAATTGTAGAAGTACAGGGTGATTTCATTCCACTCTTTGCCAAAACTCTACAAGAGTGGAACTGGTCAGTTTATGCAACACCCTGGTTACTAGAGAAACTTCCTTATTTTTAAAAATTTAAGATTAAGTCAAACTTTTGCATTCAACTTGCATCAAGCATTTTTGGGAAACACTCTAGTGCTGTTTGTCTATACTACGTATATACATGCATATTTTTTCCAAAAATGCAGCGTAACTAATATAAAGGAAGATCACTGAAACAAGATGGAAAAAGTTTGTAGAGAAAGGGAAAAAGCACCATGACAACTCGCATATTGAAGAAACAAATGTTTTACTTTTTCCAGATGTGTGCAGCACTGAAAGCAACCCATTGACTCTCTTCTTCCATTCCCTGGGAATGGAACTTTAAGACGCAAGCATAAAGCTATGTATTACTCTCTTGTAAACCCTACAATTTATTCTCTGTGGGTTGTGAATTTGCTGACGAAGATAGTTCTCGTTTAATTCTCTAACCACTAAACCAAATCTTGGGAATGAACTACTTCGGGCCACAGTACGAAAACATAGTAATACAATACCTAATTGATTTTAACTCTGCCCTGGTATAGTGCATATTATGTTTTGTACTTGAACTGTTGCACTGTTATGAAATGCCAGCCACCGCAAGGGTATACAACATGTATACCATGCAGTCTACTTATTGAAGTGAATAACAAAATTCCTTCTCACTGTATGCACATCAATTTTTTACAAAATGAATTTTATTATCTGCATGCATTTACACATTTTTGGTTCTCAAGAACCACAATAGTGCTATGGCTATAATTCACCTAGTTTTATTTAAGCATCCATCCTTTTTAACCAGGTATGTAGAGCTACTGATTCTTTTGCCAATTGAAAATCCAGCCTACAGAGAGCCATTTTAACTTAGGGACTTTTCAAAGCTATTTCCAATTCAGCATGGAGGTTTGGAGTTGAAGACAGGAAGGCCTGCTTAGTAGGTGCTTGAAAGCCTACAAATGCATCCAAAAGGAACCTCCTGCATTGTAATTTGGAACAGGGTCAAACATTTTTACACTGAGACATGCAGAGCAGTTAGACAGATGCAAGATTGCAGCTCCAGGGAAACAGACTGAATGTCTACAGACACTATCACTACCTCGCTTAGTGTTAGCAGCTACCTAGAAAAGCACTTTGTAAGGTGTTATGTCCAGTCTTGTTTATCTCAGATGCTATGTCTGATCTTGCTTCAGTTCAGGCAGATTACTGACAGCTTGGCTAGGAAGCCATGGACATTCAACAATGTAAAGGATACTTCAACAATGTTCCGGATACTTCAATTGGTTCAGAATAGAGCTGCCAGGCTGCTGACGGGGACTGGACGTTATGTTCACATGACGCCAGTTCTCCGTCAGCTTCACTGGCTCCCCATTGAAGTCCGGGCCCAATTCAAGGTGTTGGTAATGACCTATAAAGCCCTAAACGGCTTGGGTCCTGGTTACCTGAAGGAGCGCTTACATCCATATTTGCCCAGTCGCCCCCTGAGATCGGCGGGAGAGGCCCTTCTCCGGGAGCCCTCCGTGAGAGAAATTAGGAGGGTGGCTACTCGGAGAAGGGCTTTCTCAGCGGTGGCGCCTAAGTTATGGAATGCGCTCCCCAGAGAGGTCCGCCTGGCGCCGTCGTTATTTGTTTTTCGGCGCCAGGCTAAGACCATTTTATTTAAGCAACATTTTAAATGCTAAATACAATTGAATTTTATCTGGCCAGGGCGGCTTATTTTATAATGTGTGTTTTAATTAAGATTATTTTATATGGATTTTAACTTATTGTTTTATCTATGTCGTAAGCCGCCCCGAGGCTTCGGCGAATGGGGCGGCATAAAAATGTTTTAATAAATAAATAAATAAAATACAGTTCTGCAATCTTACACAAATAGAAAGAAGGTAAACACAAGTCCAAAGCAAATTGGGGAAGATCTACCTGCAGGGTCAGATGAGATTGGAGTCACTCTCCTAGAATTTGAGCAGCCCCTCAGGGCACTGGACATTACAAACGTGATCAGTCCTGATGGGTTACACCCAAGAGTACTTTGGGAATTGATAGGGGTACTCTCACATCTGTTGAGTTTCATTTTTGAAGCCTTGTGGAAATCAGAAGTACTGGAAGATTGGAGGGTAGTGTCAGTGTTTCCAATCTTCAAAAAGGGTACCAGAGAGGGGAAAAAGGCAAATTATAGGCCAGTTAGCCTAATGTCTGTTCTGGGAAAGATGATAAAAAAGCTTCTAGTAAGGAAAGCTCTAGAAACTCTAGAAAGAAACGAGAGTTGGCAGCCATGCAACATGGCTTCTGCAGAAATAGGTCCTGCCAGACAAACCTTGTGGAATTCTATGACAAGGGGTTTTTCCCCCAAATTTTATTATTTTCTCACAAATCTAAACTAGAAACAATTATTCCCTTGTGGAATTCTATGACAAGGTTTTGAGGTGGCTAGATGGAGTGGATATGGTTTATCTGGATTTTGCAGGGCCTTTGACAAGGTGCCACATGATATCCTGGTTGAGAAATTGGTGATCTTTGGAATAGTTCGATGCACTGTTGTTGAGCATGGCTGATGCACCACAAGCAGAGGATGATTATCAGTAGGGAATCAATAGAATGGCAGCTGGTGACAAGCGAAGTCCCTCAGGGATCAGTTCTGGGACCAATTCTGATCAACCGCTTTATCAAAAACCTGGAGTAGGGGATAACCAGTTTGCTGACCAAATTCACAGAAGATACCAAAGTGGCAGCAGTGGCCACAACTGAGGACCAAATTATTCAGAACCAAAAGGATCTGCAAGCTCTTGCACTTGGGAAACAGAAAAAGGTCTCATAGGAGCAGAATGGGGAAAAGTGGCTGGAGAACAGCACTTGTAAAAGGGATCTTGGTGTACTTGACAACAGCAGGCTAAACAAGAGCCCACGGTGTGACAGGGCGGTTAAGAAAGTGAATGCCACTCTTAGATGTATAGCCAGTAATGTGGCTTTCAGATTGAGAGAAGTGTTAGTACCACTGTGTAAGACTCTGGTGTGACCACAACTGCAGTACTGTGTCCAATTCAGGGCTCCACATTATAAGGGACACAGGTAAACCAATGTCTAATTAGCTAATCATTTCAGTGAGGGGTCAATAGGATGGTAGCTGGATTGCAGAGTGGGGGATGACATATGAGATGAAATTGAGGAAGCTGGCTCTTTCCAGCCTCGAGAATCAGAGGGATCTTATAGTGACATATAAGTATGTGAATGGGTGTCACATGGTAGAGGGTTGTGACCTATTCTTCCTTGCGGTGGAGGGCAGGAAGTGATCCAATGGGGCACAGCTCAAGGAACTGGATTTCAGGTTGGATGTAAGGATGTACTTCCTGAAGGTTAGGACACCTAGGATACGGTAGGTGATGGAGACCCCATCAGTGACAGTGTTCAAGGAAATATTAGACAACCACATGTTGGGTATTACATGAGTAGAACTGGCTGGAGCTGGGGGTCAGACTAGATGGCCTGGAAGATCCCTTCTGACTCACTTTGTTTATATATATTAAGTTATAAACGAACAAGTATTTCCCCATTTTTTTAGACTGCAAATGATCTTATGTTTGAGCTACAGCAAAACATGTAACTTGATGCACCTGATACAGGAATATGCTTCATGGGCTTTAAGCTAAAAGATGAATTTTAAGTTTTTTATAGGAAATGTATAGAAGTCAAATGGAAATTGCTATTAATAAATCCAGAGTATACTCCCCCCACCCCCACACCAATAAATTACAACGCCTACCTATTTAACTGCACCCAAAGAAATTGCAATGCTGGGATTTTATCTCCTTGTGGTCTGTATGGGCTGGTTTGTACATGAAACAGTCCACCATGACTTAAATCTTCAATATTCAGCACCTGGCTACAGTGTGTGTCCTAAACAACTCCCACATAACTAATGCTATATTCGAGCATGAGGTGGAAACTGTTTAACTCTCATACAACCCTTCCCCACAAAAGATTCAGACCACACAACACAACACAGGCAGGCACTGAACATTCAAATTCTGTCAAGCATGCCACACGGTCCACAGTGGGCTACTTCGTGCAAACCAAGTCCATGCTTATGATGTTCAGAACCTCATAGATGAGCTGGCAAATCTGACTTGAGACAGCAGCTGAGACACCACACAATCATCAGTGCTCACTTTGGTTTGTTTAAGCTTCTGTAAATCTAAGTAAACTGCAATACATGCTGGTATGTGCCTGGCAGTTTTTGAACATCCAACTATGGGTGCAGTTTAGCATGCCATCCAAATGTATGAACTATGGGTTAAGCTAGGATTAAAAAATCAAGATGTCCACTGGAATGTGCTGCAGCCCACCATGGGTTAAAAAGAATATGATGGCCACTGTCATTCCCATCACATAAATGAAAACTAACTTTAGAACTGGCTCCCAGAAAGTCTTGGGATTTCCAGCTAATACTTCAAACTACCAATCCATTTCCGAACATTCAAAAACCTATAAAAAGAAATTTTGGAACACAAATCTTAGAACAGTGAACATCCAAACATTAAACACATGAAACTTAAAGAACACTCAAAGTAACATTTTCTTTAAGCAAATGTAATTAAATCCTTTTCACAGTTATAAGCAAAAACCAAACAGCCAAGTGATAAACGTAAACTCATTTTGTTTTGCATGTGACACACTCATCTTCATGTACCATTGACGGGTCTACATTTTGTGCATATTATTTGATGACGGTTACTATCTCATGTCCTTAAGATCAGGGTGAATTGTCTTTTTGAGAGGATGGAAATTACTTCCATATGAATTAACATAGCATTAGGCCATCACCTCACTAGTGTCCCCCATCTTGTCCCAAAGCATGCTTTCTATATTGTGTTAAAGCTCAACTGATCAATCCTATTCCTATAATTAGTGTATACTGTCAAAAATAAAAGCAGTAAGAATACCCCACTGGAAATACGATATACTAAGAATTAGGAGCATATGGTCTTTTAAAAATCAGACCTGCCTCTCCCTCTCGCTTTCTCTTTCGCTCACACGCACACAGGTGTGTTCTGGGTTAACACTAGTGTTAACAGATATTTGTAAGCCGTCCTGTGATCTTATATAATAGGACAGCATACAAAAGCATTTAATACATACATACATACATACATACATACATACATACATACATACTGTTGTTATGGAATATGTACTCCCTGAGATCCCCTGCTTCATTTTAGATTTAAAAAGAAATCTCTTAAGGCACATGCTAAACCTTTTTTAATTTTTAAGTGATTGTAAAAGTTCATGCAAAAATCCAGACTGGGGGCGGGGGTTGGCACAGTGAATAATTGCATAGTGTGAAATACAGCAATGATTTAGATTATGTGTTTTCTTGAGAGAGGTTTGCACACATAATACCCTATTTAAAACACATGGCCCTGCCACATTAAAAAGTCATAGCATGAAAGAAATAAGGAAGTCACACAGTTAACTTGCTTAATGGTGCCCTTCCCCAAATAAGTTTCCTTGGAACAACACTCAGTATAGCAAATAAAAATTGTGCAAAGTAAAATGACTAGCTTGTTGTACAGCAGCTACCATCTGTCAGTATTCTGAAACAGATGACCATTTAACCTATGGAATATACAGGTAAAATTCTGACAATACCACAGAAAGTCATTTTTAGATTCAGCAACTCCTTTTACCATCTTACTTAAAGTCCTACAGCATCCCCTTGCCATGCCTGTGATTAAGGAAAGCGAAATAAATGGTGAAATTCTAATAAAGATCTATTACAGTCTTTCGTGTTCAAAATACTAACCCTTCTTCCCCAATGGTAAAAAATTCAGCTTTCTTTATACATCAGCATTTGCAATATACTCATGAAGAAAAATCGGAATGGAACATGGCCACAGACAAACTGTTAAGAGCCTGAGTCTGTACAGAGCAGGCATATACATTTTGAAGCATACCTGATTGTCCTGACTGAAATGCAGTATTTCCACATCAGATTCCACATTGCACTGCCATCTCCCTTCATGACCACCTCAGCAATGTTGCAAAAATCAAACTTATTCCAAAGAACCCAGTCTAGTCATACATTTAGTAAGCGCAGAGCAAAAGTTAGCCAAGTCTCACGACGCAGCCAGACTCTGATTCATGATCTCAAAACAATTCCTCCAACCTCCACTTGCTTAAACTGTGCAAGTCGCAGAGGGAAGCCAGCTTTCCCATATGAGGTCTCAAATTACTGCTTTGTTCACAATTTATATTATTCGCTAACTAGGAAAGGTTATTGAATACTATTTAGATGGCAACATGTCACAGTTTCAGATTATCACACTAAGAAAATACAGGGTAACTGGCCTTCCCTGGTTTTAAAAGTATCTGATTACAGAGCTCTAGAATATAGTTTGTTAGAACTGCAAATGCTTATGAAAACACATTTAAATCATACCGTGGAGGCTGTATAAACGCCCAACAGTTGGCTTAAAAAAAAAACCTTGTCTAGTGCAATAAACTTGAATGCCAAATGAAGTAATGAGTCATTTTCCAATACTGGATATGAACGCACAGTATAGGAATGCCTATCTAAATTTCCAGTTACACAGAATATTTTTCATACAGAGTTGCACTTATGTAACCAAAATGGAAATGTTTCAGTGAAATAGAAAGAAGCTATCTTTTATGAATACCTTCTATGGTAGTTGCTTGATTTTGCGCAGCTATACCTACATACAGTAAAAGTTACTGTTACTGATGACAAAACACATGGATTTTCAGTGGTTACTGTGTATATGCTAAGCATCACTTTTTCCTCACTCTGCATCCTTGACAAATGTAGCAGTAACTCATTTTGTTTTGTTGGTGGTATCATTTAGCCAGTATGGGCCATTTTGCCAAGGTCATTGCCAGGCAGTGTCAAGAATTTTATTAGAACATAAATCCTTCTTTTCATGCCTCATGTTGAGACAAGTTCCTGGGACAACTTACATGGCAAGTAAGGCAGAAATCCAGCCAGATTCTTATAGATGAAAGAGACTAAGATAAATATTTGTAATATTGCAGTGCTAAGAAACAAAGAGCCAAATTCAGTCCACTTTCAGAACAAGGGTGCTTTTATGCATTAAGGCTCATTTTGTTTTCTATTAAACAAAGCCCTATAGATTGAGGAAAGCCAGAACTGGTTTTTTTATACTAACACTGATCACATGAAGAGAACTTTATCCTAATTCATATTAATTACAATATAATTATTATTGAAGTACAGATTAGATCAGGACTGACTGACAGTAATCAGAATTGGGATTTATGACTCCTGAATGTTGAACAGTAGCAACAAAATGGGACTGTTTATTTATTGGAATTGTTTGCAAGTTGCCTGTTGGCCTCACACTATCTGGAGAGCCATTACAACAAAAGTATCAGTAAATAATATTAAATAAAATAATACAATTAAATATCATAACAAAACAAGATAAAATCACAATATTTTGAGCAGTGCCTGGCAATGGTGACCCATGCTTTGGCAACCTCCCGTTTGGACTATTGCAATGTGCTCTACGTGGGGCTACCCTTGAAGACAGTACAGATATTTCAACTGGTCTGGAAAAGAGCTGCCAGGTTATTAACAGAGGCTGACAGATATTCCCATATCATGCTAGTCCTATAGTGTTTACACTGGTTGCCAGTTGAAGTCCAGGCCTAATTTAATGTGTTGGTAATGACCTATAAGGCCCTAAATGGCTTGAGAACAGGATACCTGAAGGAACGTCTCCTTCCTTATATGCCCTCATGCCCCTTAAGATCTGCGGGAGAAGCCCTGCTCTGGTAAAAGTAAAAAGGTCACCAACTCGGAATAGGGCCTTCTCTGCTGTGGCGCCCAGACTCTGGAATGTACTTCCCAGAGAGGTATGCCTGGCACCAAGTTTATACTCTTTTTGGCACCAGGCCAAAACCGTTTTATTTAAACAGTTTTTTAAAATTTAACTTGTAACTTTTCATCACGCTGTTTTGCGATTTGTTTGTTCTGTTTTATGATATATTAGAAATTGTTGTTTAAATTGTTCTTTTAAATATTGCAAGCCATCCTGGGATTCTGTAAAATAAGACGGCATACAAAAGCTTTAAATAAGTAAATAAATAAATGGCTTGGGTCCTAGATAACTGAAGGTGCACCTTCTTCTCTATGTGCCAGCCCACCCCTTGAGATCGGAGGCAGAGGTCCTTCTCCAGGAACTCTCTTTGAAGGAATTCAGGAGGGTAGCTACTTGGAGAAGGGCCTTTTCAGTGGTGGTGCCCTGACTTTGCACTATTCTTTTCAGCGTCAGATGAAGACCTTTTTATATTCCCGGGATTTTAACAATTACTTGGTTTTATCCTTGCTTTTATCATTTTTCAGATGCAGTGTCTGTGTGTTGTTGTTATGGTTTCCTTGCTCTTTGTTTTTTTGTTCTTTGTAAGTCGTCCAGAGACTTTTAGTAATGGGACGGCATAGAAAAACTTTAAATAAATTAATAAATAAATTAAAATAATATACTTAGTTAAGTAAAAATAAAACATAATTATTAAAACCAGTGCAATTAACATAAATGGTTTAAATGGTGCCACAGGTGTGTTGAAAAAGAAAGGTTTTTGTTAGGCACCTGAAGCTAAACAAGTTAGATGCCTGATGAATCTCCAGCAGTAGAGTGATCCATACTTGGGGTGCCACCACAGAAAAGGCCCTCTTTCTTAGCCTCCTTAGGGAAAGGAATTAGTAGCAGGGCCTGAGTTGATGTTCTTAGGTGATGGACAGGACATGATATGTTTGCATGATTTGACAGCCTACCATGGGTTATCCCACTGTATACAGCAAAGCCTCAACATGGATTGTAAAACTTGTGGTGAGACTTTAGTGCATGCACAGCCCATGCTCAACCTCTTCTTCAGTGTTGTCAGATTATCTGAAACCTTTGCCTAACCCAAGGGTGAGCAATTAATTTTCCTATGGGGCCACATGGGAAACTTTGACAGTTGTTAAGGGCCGGACCAATACACTTACAGCTCTGCTCAATATATATCTCTATAAAAACAGTAAATGAAACATTACAATGGTACAATGAAAATGTGGAGCACAGAACAACACTATTTAATGAATATTCACAAAAACATTAACATTAACATTACATGAAAAGCAATAAATTCAATTCAATTTTACTTATATAGCGCAAATTTACAACTTATGTAATCTCCCAGCGCTTAACATACTAAGCATCTCTGTTATGACGATATATATTTGCATTGACTTTTAATTTGCCAGTGACCTCATGCGGGCCAGTCAGGGTCAGCCATCGGGCCGGATGTGGCACGGGGGCCGTACAATGCTCAGTTCTGGCCTAACCTATGATCTGTTGTAAAATAAGTTAAAGGATACTGGATTTGAAACTGGCATAATGAATGCTTGCCAGTTTCATACAACATGGCAATTCTGGGTTGGTGCCAGTTATGCCAGATGGCACCCACAGGCTCTGTAGTGAACTGGGAGCTAACTAACACACAGCAACTGTGGCATGTCACAAGGACCTAGTTCCTGACTCCCCAATGACCCAAATTATATCATTGAAACAGTGAAAACTTGAAATGCCTGGGAATGAATTTTAGTGAAGGAAAACTGTGAACTCGATACTATACTGGTACTTAGAACAAATGTCCGGGGTCAGAATTCTTTCCTTTTGTGCATTTTTCTTTTGCACCAGACTCTGAAAATCTCAGAATTCTAGTAAAAGAATGAAAGCAGATCCTATCATTTTGATGTCTACTTTTCCTGCCCTGAATAATTCTTTTGGCACTCTTTCTCACACACACATGTAATCAAATTCATGATCATTCCATAACTATCCATGTGCAATTAAATATTAGTACACAAAAAAATCATGTTTCTATCTGTTTCAAAGATGACAATATTAGGAAGATGCGTACAAACATTTTTAAGAGCGATTATTTCTAATGGAGATAGCATAGTCCGAAATTTCTGTGCTCTGTGCTAATCCCCATGATGCAGGTCATTCTGATTTTCAATCGACAGCATGGGTCCTCAAACTTTGGCCCGCGGGACGGATCCAGTCCACCATGCCCATTTATCGTGCCCGCCACCCATGCTTGCCACTGCCTCACTGCACGGGCAGGGAGGTGGTGGCTTGCTTGCTCGGAGATGGTTTTGGACTCACTGGGAGATCTCAGTGCGAGTGAGCGAGCTGCCGCCTCGCACATGCCTGACACCACCTAACCAGCCCGCGCGCCCAGGCACCCCCACCTCACCGGCCGGCACGGGTTGCCACCACCTTTCAACTGGCCCCCCCACTGAAAAAGTTTGAGGACCCCTGATCTACAGTCTATCCCAAATCTAGTCATGATGGATCAAAGGTCACCCAAGAAAAGATACTTTACACATTCTAGTTGTAGTTCCAGATGAGACAATCATGAAATCTTCATGCCTCATTCACAGAGTTTTACTGAAAATCCAGACTATGTTGTGTTCAACTTTTAACCCCCGTTTTTTCAACAATTCTTCTGTTTCCTTTCTATGAAAATAAATCCTGAAGGAACAGGTGCACAACTTTTTAGAAAAGTTGGTAGCTTTTTATATTTATTTAAAATGGCCCTTTGCCATTATGTTTATTTTATTGTTTTTAATTTTGTGATTGTTGTTGGATGTTGCATAATAATGTATTATTTACATTATTGCCTCCCTGAGACATTGTGAAGGGTGGGATAGAAATATTTTAAATAAATAAAGAACACCTATATTTTTAGTACTACTTTTCTTAGACTGTTCAAGCAATAAATAAATACATAAATAAATAAAGGATCTAATGCTAAGGAAAAATCTCTTAGAAACTGACCAGTCCATCTAGTAGTTTTTTTCCAGTGGAAAATCAATTATATCTCAAACCAAGTCATCTTGCAAATACACTGTTAATATACAAAATAGCTGTATATCATAATTGTTCTTGAACCATAAAAGACCTACAGTTTTTGACCACTGCTAGTTTCCTGAAACGTGGAAGGATCAGGAATTTGTGGCATGAGGGTAGGGTAATAATTGTAACACAGAAATACTTGCAGCAGGGGCTGTGTGGGTGAGCAGTCATGACAGGGGTTATGAAAACGTGTGTATGTTCTCCCACGTCAAGTGGCAGGAGGGCTCACCCCAGTTACTGCACTAGCTACATGAGAAAGGAAGAGTTCCCTTTTAGTCTCCTGTGTTCCCCAAAACCTGCCCCATGGGGTTGAGGGTCAAGTGAGTGCTAGGAACTATAGAGAGAGAAGGAACTGGTAAACAATTCCCTCCTGCCTTTCTTCTTTTAAGAAGAATTCCCTACAGTTGAAATAAATGTCTCAAATCCAGAAAATCTCACGACTTTGTTATAACAGGTAAGGGAACTAAATTTTCAGAAATAATATTTAAAAATTTCTTTCATCCAGCCTCTACTGTCTTTTGTTTTCCATCTTGGTAAACTGAGATGTAGCCTGGCCTGGGCTCTCCTGAATTGCTAATTCCCTGCCTTAGCTCACTGTACTCTGCTGCCTTTTTCCTGGGTCTGGCATCATTGTTAGAAGTCAACCGGTCAAGGAGGAAATTTCTTAAAGCAATATAGCGATAAAGTAAGGTGTGGGGAAGGGAGAGATTTTTCTTATCTCTCCTGTTTAGGCTTCCACCTGCACTTGATATAGGAATGGGGAAGACACGCATAATTCCGTGGGTGAGTTGTGTATAATTCAGTTTCAGGAGATGCAGGATTGGAATGCAATTGCCCCAGGCAATGAACTAATAAACTGCAGCTTCTCAGTGAAGTACCGGACTGCTGCCACCCAGGGTCTACCTGGAAAGGAAGTGTTACGAGGCCTTCAGTTGAGGAACGAAGTCTTCAGAGCTCTGCCATACCCTTGTTTTTTGCTTAGTAAGTCTGGCTTACTCTTTGATTCTGTCCTAGTTGATCCTTTGTCTTGAATATTGGCTTATGGTTTCCCAGTCACTTCAGATGAGAGTCCAACCCCAACTTTCAGTGACATCAACTGACTTGTTATATACCCTGTGTTCAGTTCAGTCTCACATGTGTCTTGACTCTTCAGGATAGAACCAAACTGCTTAAATTGTGCTATTTTAGACTGGATAAGAAAATGGAAAAGAGATTCAAAATGCATTTTCTTACTCTTTTCTCTAATGCTAGGGTCATCCAATGAACTTGATGCTTGCTTCATTACACACACACAAAATACTTCATACAATGTATAATTCATGTGCTTCCTATGGTAACAGCCACTAGTTTGAGGAGCTTAAAGGAAGGATTAGACAAATTTGGGGAAGAGAGGTCTGTCAAGACCTATTAGCCATTAACTCTAAATTTAGGGTCTTTACCAGTGGCTAGACCAGGATGGGTGGCTGAGTGAGAGCTGTTGGCTTCATGCTGTGCTTCGAAGCATTTGGCTGCTGCTGAGTGAGCTGGATATGATCCAAGAGAACTCTTAACTGTGCTATGTAATAAGACCACTGTCCACATTTACAAAATGCTTTATGTTCATCACCCCCAACACTCTAGATTAAATGCAATCAATTGGATGTTAAGGTTCATTTGTAATTGCTGCTTTCTATCTGTTTTTAAAAAGGGAGAATAGCCATTTCTGTGACTCTATTCCTACAGCCTTTGCTGCAACATAATATTGCTTGCTGTTGTTTTTAAACTATCACAATATAACCTAACTAGATGCACAGAACACCTTCTGCACTTCTTAAAACTTCCAGAAAATGAGATCCAGGAGCTTTTCAAGCATATTGAGCTTTCTGCTTCTCACCAAGTTTTTTCCCCTTGATTATCCAATCTGAAAAGGAATTCAAGAGAACTCTGAAACTACATGATATTTTAACTTAATAAAGTATCACCCTGCTGTATCTTTTATCTTTTTCTTCCTGTCTTTTGAATATAAAAAGAAGCTACAGGAAAACATTCTCTTTCCAAACCTCCACTGCCCTTCCCTTTTCCTGGAATCATCTGTCATTAATATACAGAGGAACTTTGAAAAGTAAAGTGTCTCTGTCATATGGTAAATGTGTCAGGCTAACAGTTTCAAGGACAACACAAAGAATAGCTTTCACTAATGAAACTAGAGCATCCAGTGTATCTTTCCTGATCGCAGTTTTGATAAAGACATGTGTCTCGGCACATGCCTAACTTTCCACAGGATGTATTTTAAGCAACAGTAATCTTTATATTAACTTGAACTTTATTCTACACTACTGTTATAAGTAAATATAAAAATACAAAGTAAAATATAAAAAGGATACACCAAACCAACTCTATTGGCCTGTTTTTCTAATAGTCTTCAGAGCAAAATTGTTCTGCCAAAGTGTTTTTTGAGAAAGAGAAACATTCCTTACCCAAATGGGGATGAGAGTTACCTAACCAAGGGAAATATTGCATGTCATGTTCAATTCAAGATGTGAGAAGTCGTAAGATCTAATAGAGATGGGAGACAGCCCTGTTCTGTCTTCAATGCTCATTTATCAGTCTTTTTATCCAGCTGGATGAGCTCACATTCTAGTCATGTTTTAATTTACATGAATTTTCAACTGTATTAAACATATTATTTTCTCCCAATATATTGAAATCAGGCTTTCTTGGGAAGCTTATTGCAAGTTCTGGACACAGCCTCTTCAAACTGGAAGTATAAATGTCACATAAATAAGATAACATACCAGAGTGATGGAATAATCTATTAAAGCAGTCTTCAGATTTATTTTAGGCATAGCACTATTCTCTTATATGTAGCCTGATTATTAGTAAGTTGCCACTAGTCTCCAATTTCTACTTTCCAGAAAATTCTAATAGTATGCCACTTCCTCCTGGGTTTTCTGTTTTGGAGTACCATTAGAAAGAACTAAATGTTTCTAGTATGAGTCTGTGTCTGTATACACAGTAAATTCTTTAATGTCTTGAGGGCCTATGCATCAGTTAATGCTGTTATCTTTAATGCAAGGAAAATACTTGCCAAGGTACATAATCGGCGAGGTAGCTGATAAACAAGTCATTTGTGCTAAATAGTTTTATTATACCCACAATTGCAAAGTTCTTCTTTGAGAAAATGGTGAGCATGTCTTTCATTTTCCTATAAAAGATGATGGGATTTGTAGTCTAAGCACAATCTCCAGCATGAAAAGGCATTTGGACTGCTGGCACTGGGCATATATCAGCTGGGATTTTAGTTTCACAAGGCACAACAAAATGGCCAAGGGACTGAAAAAGGTGCCTTAAAGAGTCAAAGTATAATATAGAAAATTTGAGTTCTAATTTTCTGTAGAATTCAGAGTAAGCAGCTATTTTTCTAACTTCAGACCACTCATCAAGTATGCAGGTAAGACTGCAGGTATTCAATGTGTGTTTCAAAACAGGACAGGTAGTGGTGTTTCTCTTTCATAAATTGGCAAAGTCAGGGTGACAAAAGGCAAGGACGACATATGGAAAAATGCTGAAATTTTTTGCATTGTGCATGAATTTGTTCTGTGCATGCTATTTGGAAGACTGTTTTGCTCGGCTATTTCTCATCATTTCATTATGAAACAGATTCCCTGCAGAAGACAGAGCACATGTTCTAAAAATCATCTGGAGTTAAGCAGTGTCTGCAAGAGAGCAGAGCAGAGAGGCTATGCACTTTGAGTTGCCCTGCAGTTGCAGTAGATTTGTCCAACACCGGCTTCCTTGGAGAGCTGTACTGCAAGCACTATGACTCATAGGCTGCTCCAGATGAAGTCATTGTCAAATGAAAGCAAACCATTTGTTCCCAACAAGCACAATAGTGAACTCCACATACACATTCAGAACAGGCCTCCACTCAGTTTTTCTACCCGTTTGATTTACAGCATACTATCATTGCCTCTTTTGTGATGCGCAGGGACCCACATGATCTTATTTATGAGGCTATATAAACAGTAAGCTAGTTGACATTAATCTCTGAGGATGCAATCCTAATACACTTACTTGGAAGTAAGTCCCACCAAACTTGGTGACATTTACTTCCAAGTAAATTATGCCTAGGATAAAGGTTAAAAAAGGTGGATATTAGTTTCTGTCTCAAGGACTATAAATATATATAGATCAGTTAAAATAGTTAAATCTTTTCTTGCAAACAGCTATCACTAAAGTCCACCCCTTTACATATGAATATGTCTTCTTAACTGATTACACAGATCTCATATGCAAGTTTTTATTTCAATGTCCAAAGTAAGAGTGCAAAAGCACATGCATCTCCCTGCATTTGCAAATTCCTTTTAAAGCAGGAAATTAAAAATGTTACTGAAGTATCCTGATACACTCACATGACCTTTTGTAACTTCTGAAATTACTCACTGAGTGTTTAGAAAATCCCTAGAACCTGCAATGCATTCTGTTTCCCAGACCATCATTGTCCTGGAAGTACCAGTACCATGCCTTAAAGCTGGTTAATCCATAAAACCATTATCAGGCACTAAAACAAAACAGGGGTTTAAACAAAAAGTGAAAACAAATTATCATAATAATATACATGATCTATATAACATTTATGCTTTCAAACTGCATCCATATTGTGGGTAATAACTTGGTTAGTGGCCTCTACTGTGCAAATACTATACAGACAAAATGAAGGCAGACAGAAGTATTCTAGGTACTGTACAACACAAATTATTGGAAAGAAGGACCTATTTTCTGAATGAGCTGGTTCAAACAATTGGTTGAGGCTTGATTTATGAAGCAGTAAGTAAGTGTAAGGAATAAGGTAAGTAACATCAGGAGGTAATATAATCCTGGGTAATTTTGCTGGTTTATTACCTGACAGTAAACCAGAATCCCCCAGTCTGACATTAGAGAACACTCTGACTCAGTAAAAGCCAGAAGCTTTGTGCCCATGCCAGAATGCAATGGAGGAGAAGAGGCACAAGGAAAGGGCCTGTGGTCCTGACACTTGGTCCCAGATTCATAAACTATAGTTTATGAAGCCTTGGATAATCAATTGAACCAGGCCCCTGTTTCAGTTGCATTACTCATTTGTTCAATCACTTTTACACAGCCCATTACACAGACAATAAATGCAATGAAGCATATGTTGATTCCAGCAAGGCTCAGGGATGGAGGGTATTTTGCATTTGCCATGGAGAGGCTGCCGATCTCTTTCTGATTCCTGTTCCAGCCATCATGTACAGAATTAATGCACAGGAAAAGCTGCCATCATGTTAGAAGCTCTACAAACCTGACATCTGCTGGAGAGGGTGTGGACTCTTAATATGATGGCAGCTATCTCCATGGTAACTAATTCTACATCAGAGCCAGAACAGGTATTGTTTGCTGCAGAAATATTGTTTTTAGTAACATTTCAGTGCAAAATATAAGGTATCTTGCAGATCTTACTAAAGTCATTGACCTTGAAAGAAAGTTAAAAATGCTGTGCTTCTCAATGGTGTGAACAAGTTTTTCTCACCTTTTGCTTTATTTTTAATGTAGTGTTAATGGCAACATTTCTCACTTGGTCTATTACAGACCAGCTGTAGAAGGCACATTATAGAAATGACAACAGTAAAGAAACATTTGACCGAGTCATACTTCCCATATCCTCTGGCAAAGTCCTATGGTTCTGCAATGTGTTGGGGTTGTCTGCATGACATACTTGTCATCACTTAGTTACAGCCTCTGCATAGTCAACATATTATTGCACACTTAGTTACTGCCATATGAACTTCAAAGCCATGGAAAACAGACAGTGATTAGTTCATTTGGGCTACAATCAAAGATTGTTATGCTGTTCTTGAATAAAACTGTTAGATTGTTATAGAAAAGGGAAGAATCTGCTCACATGACCAATATTTATAAGCTAAATGATTGTTTTCAGGGCGTAGTGTGTCAGTGGATAGCTGAGAGTGAGTGAGTGGAGAATGAACCCTGTCGCATCTCTGATCAGGAATATAATATACTCTGAATTGAGTTCAATTGCTTGGTGCTTTCTCAGTTGTTCATTTTTTTAAAAAAATAGCTGAGTTTAATCATGTTAAACTAATCTAAAGTCAATTCAGGGAAGCTTGCCCATTATGGATTCACATGACTTATTTGTTTGCTTGCTTGTTTTCATGCACTTTAAGTTATACAAAGAGTTTCCTTATATGAATAACATAATCCAAGAACACCAAGTTCAGCCACTTTGTATTTTAAGAAACTGCAGAAACTGCAGTTTCAATTCATGAACTTCTGGCCCAGACATTAAACTAGTCATGATTTGAGAGCAAAAAACCCTGTAATAACCAAAAAAGTATTTGTGTTGCTTTGTGCTGTGATCAAGTATTCCAACCACTGGTGTAAAAACCCTGCTTTTATTTTTTGTTACTTTCAATATATGTGGCCAGAAGTACTTGTCCTGGGTTGACAAGGGAGATCTCAGCAAGAAACCTCTGATTTCATCAGTCTTCCCACTGTGTTCAAACTTGCAACCTCAGCTCTCTTTTTGATTGTATCAATAAATCAGAGGATAAATGATCATACATACAGGCCTACAGATGTTGTTGCAAGGAACTGGCTCTGGAGTACAGAAAATTTAAGAGGCACCCTTTACAATTTAGACAAATGTTCACTGCTCCTCAAAATACAATGCTTAGGTTTACCAGAAAGCTGGCTTGTGCATTCCAACAATTTCCTAAGCATGTCACATTCTTCAAGTAAAATAGATTTTACTGCAGCACAAGATCAGCATAACTACACAATATTCTGAATTGCATGTTCCTCACCATTTCTTTTTGACTGGAAGGCTTGTTTTAAGGAACTTAAAGGCACAGTCCTATGAATGTTTAGACTAAAACAAAAAAGCCTGTATCTCCCACAATGCCCCAGCATTCTCTCTGTATAAACTTGTAGAGTGTGACCTATTTCACAAGTCCTAAGTATAGACATTATATTTTATGTCTATTTACTGGGTGAATTATATCCTTTCCTACCAAGTTCTATCATACCAGTTGAATGTGTAGATGCATAATACTAGATAGAGTATCATGAAAGCATCTTAATCGTCCTGCTATTTCTAACAGCCTGTAAATTTATTTTGCTGACCTCAGTAGCACAGCATTCATACTTTTTTAGCCAAGGATTTTCTCCCTTTATAGACCTTTAGCGGGAAATGATCACAGAAGTATCACTGCTGCTGTCAAAATTCTACACACAGACCTCCATGTAAGCCAAATACTGATCAGATTTCCAATTGGGGTCATATAGCACACCAGCACTCTCTCCCGCCCCTTTTCACACACAGCCTCCTCCCACTGCAAATCTCAAAACATGCCTATGCTTTTTTTGTTGGCCTTCAGACATTTTCCCAAGAACTTTAGATCATGATTCAAAAACACAAAACAATATCCCACAGTATGCTTAAGTATCTATAAACCGGGTAACAGATTTTACTTTAATTATACATTCTCTGCCATCCACTTTTCACACAAACTTTTGACATTCTGTTAAACTACAAAAAGATTTAAGTACTATGTTTTCCAAGTATCTCATTTCAAAATTGGAGCAGTTTAATGTCATTATTTTTTCAATTGCCAGTTAGGGTCAAATATTGATAGATAAGAAAATATAAGCAAAAAATAAGGCAATATTTAATATGATATGCTAATTAGAATTGTTAGCCAGGAACAAAAAATGCAACAACATAGTCATTTTTATAATAAATGGAATTTGATGCAGAAATATATATACCTGAAACCGTAAACATAAGAACAAACTTCCTAAGCTAATTAAAAGTGATGACAAATCTTGTGCAGTGCAATGTGGCAAGGCGTGGAAACTTAACTAAAAGAGGAATTGAAAGATCTCTTTTAAACTACTGGCAACTAGACAGTCAAAAGACTCACGATTATATTTGTCTACACAAAGGTCATGATTAAGATGGACACAATTCCTTACAAATGTCTGGAAGCATTTCCTTTGCAACACTGAAATCCCTAAATGATAAATGAAGCTGCACTCAGCATTCTTTCTGTTGACACTTTTGGTAAGATAAAGAAATACAGTGCTTTAAATGAAGTACAAGATTTTACGGGGAAATAACATAGCTATTGAGAGTTGTCAGGAATATTGAACTATGTTTTGTTTACAAAGAAGCTATTCTGAATAATGCGATCTCTGAATATGCAATTAAAAAAAACCATTCAGGTAAGTGTAGTATACATGTCAAATTAAATTGCTCATTTTCCTGTTCCATTACTTTGGCAAGAACAATGCATCCAACGCCCAGTCCCATTACTTTCGACCATCCCTCACCATTTATCATTTCGGCTTTCTGTCAGAGCTGCTGTGGTGTGCAACTGATTTCTCACCATATGAAACAAAACTGTTCTATTAAAACTTTTTTTCCTAGCAGGAACATTAATTTCTATTAAATAAATACATATGACATTCCAAATAGTATCCAACTACCATTTATGCTGGGTAAAACTTAATATTAACAGCTAATCTTCTGTGGGAGAAAAAACTCAGGGTGAATTAAAGCAACCTATTATTGCCTGGCCAATTTGCTTTAAATTA
Source organism: Varanus komodoensis (assembly GCF_004798865.1). Lineage (NCBI taxonomy): Eukaryota > Metazoa > Chordata > Lepidosauria > Squamata > Varanidae > Varanus > Varanus komodoensis. The sequence goes on from NW_025336346.1 coordinate 11,555,842, forward strand.
AAAGCATCACCTGAATATTCAGGCATAGAAACAGCACTGGTTACTATAGAAAAAAGGAACAGATTTACAATCTTTGTCATAAGACTGCATTAATTTCCCCACCACACCCCTTTCCTTTCCATGCAAATGTGCTTTATAGCAAGTGAATACTGCAGCCTGCAGCCATTCAGTTTTGAAAAGCGTTTTAGTTTTAATATTTCCTTACCTTTTATAGAAACCATGAAGAGGCTGGAGACACAGAAACTGCCAGTAATCCAAGCAGAAGGCCTTTAACTTCAGCATTTTAAAAGAGTTCCAGTTGCAGCAAGTAGAGCCCTTTTACAATCTTTAATAAGAGAATATCCCAGTTTTTACAGGAGATAAAAGACCAAATAGTAACATGCAAATACAATACCCCTCCCTTTTTCTAATGAGACAGCACTGTATTTTCTTGTTGCTACCAATGTATGCAAGCTCTTTATCCTCATGGTACTGCACCTGCATAGCTACAGTGCACTACTTTAATACAAAGAGACAGTAGCACAAAGGCTACAAATTCATTTACTGTGGGTGTTTCTCCTGATTTCAACTAATTTTCCTAGAGTTCTTCTACATAACCAATGCTTGTAACACAAGAACACACACCAGAACAAAAATATAGTTATATTCAGACCATTCCAAAATAAGTTTGATAAATAATTAGCATATATTCCAGTCTGGATTCTTGAGGGCCTGGTCAGGAAACATCCCTGTAAGTTCACAGTGCTCAGGAAAATACAAGCCAATATCACAGCCAGCTGAGTGCAAAAGCTCTATGATCCCATCAGATTTAAGAGTGCATCATACGGAAACTCCTCAGTTCTGCAACTAAGCTGAATGCAACTTTTTTTTTTAAGCCGGGTCCTCTAGTGTGAATCACAACTGCTCCATTGTCTGCCAGCACCTATGAAAAATGTTGGTTCCTTTATGACTGGGGATAGAAGGGAGGTGGAAGTGACAAGCCTAAGTATGGACCCTCCCCACTCACAAAATAAATTATGCTTATCTTAATCCCAACACACTTTGCCAGTTAGGTCTCTGTGAAGAAAAACTAATCATCTGAACCACATGGTGCACAGTGGGACACGCTCCCAGCTATAAAAGCCAGCAAGATAAAGCCTCCCTGAGATAGGTTGATTCTGGTTGCTATAGCAACAGGAACACATTGATAGAATCTAAAATGGAGGCCCTGTGATAGTTTGTCATTGGTTACAGGGATATAATGCATCTGTAACAAGCAATGCACAGGCACTCTGAGCAATCTCATCAGTGGAGAATGAATTTGGAGCTAGGCTAATTAAGAGCAGTGCAAAATAGCAGCTAGTCCTCATTTAGTTACAGTCGAAATACAAACCATTTTTATTCTAAGGGGAACACAGAAGCAATTAGCAAGGAGATGCTTTGAGAAAAAGGAACTTTAAAATTAGAAGCATTTCCTATTTAATCCTTAGGGTGAAACAGAAATAGTAAAAGTAGCTTTCATTTACTGCCCTTGGAAACCTCAAGCCATTTTGGTATCTTTACCTTTTAAGAGAGCAACTGTAGGGCAGAATTCTTTTTAAAAAGCATTCAATAATATCCTACTTTGCACAAATTCCTATTGGTTAGAATGAAATGATTCAAATAATAAATACACAACTAATTAATATTCAAAGAATGTATGTTTGGAGGAAGTGAATAATGCTTAAAAGGTTGGTAACAAAAAGCTCCTAACATTACCAAGGGAAAAAATGTTGTCAATAGATTTTGAAGACTGCACTAGTTTTCTTCTAGAACACAACTATACTTAAATCATACTTCTATGCTGCTGTGATAGGGTTCTATCCTTAAAGACTGCCTAGAACCATTTTTTTATTAAAAAATTATTTGCATTACTTTTTATATTACCACCACATAGGGAGTACAATAAAAAAATTAGACTACAAAGCATTCTTAGAAAACGCCAAATAGTAAAGTTTGTGGAACAATATTTTAATTTTTAAAGTGGTAGCCTTGTCTAACAGCACAGAGACAGCACTCTACTATGTACCTGAATATTATGAAGTAACAGGGAACTGGTAAATCTATGTGGCTGAGATGGTGAATGCTGCAGGTGTGTATATCTAATATTATGGCGAACTCTTAAGCTACATGCTTCTGATGATGCAGAATCCAGAATGGCTTGGGAAGGTATAGGCTGGCTAGAACCTCATGAAGTTCAAATGGCAGAGTTGCAGAAAGACATGTGACCACTTGATAAACTAGTTCAGGCAATATTGAGAAAATTCTCCTCTCTGTGATACCATCTATGAAAAGACAATGACCAGACTGCTGAACTAATGGACAACAGCGTGATACAGTTATCCGGTTTGCAAAATCAGTGCGAAATTGCACTAGTATCATTGTGGGGTTATTTGAAGGTTGCTTAACCTTCCAACAAGTCATTCCATACAGGTTCAAAAACATGCTAAGTTCATTCATTTATCACACTCAGAGGGAAGAAGGGGAAGAAGGTGTACTGTCAAAAATAGGCTGGGGGTGGGTGGGTTGTAGAAAAGAAGGAGCAAGAGAAGTAAGGGAGCCAAACAGAAATAGATAAAGGAAGTAAGTCACAGAAAGAAGAAAGAAATTCTTACACAAAAAGGAGAAAGACAGTCGAGCCATAGAGATAAAAGAGATGGGAGGAGAAAAAAAGAGCTATGAGATGGAGGATGAAGAGACACGGGGGGGGGGGGGGGGGAAAGAAAAGTTGGAGAACCTTAAAGAGAGGAGACAAGAGAACCAGAAGGGTGAGAAGCCAGGGTCAGAGTTATACCTACAAGATACATATTCACAGTCACAAACACAGATAACGATTGCATCTGCCCTTCCCCACTCCATATATTACTTATGAGTATGGTGGTACTCAGGGCACGTTTTCAAATTCCATAATGTGCCCACAGACCCAGAAAGATTGGGGACCCTGGACTAGGTACTCCAAAATATACAAGGCTGACCATATGACCAAAATGCCCTCATCAATACAAGTTCTAGTAATGAAGATTGTTTTGGTAAAGATTCTGAAGAGACGAAGGATTGGCCTGGCTTAAACTTTATTCAAAGCACACATGGCAGTGATTGAATTGTTTTGGTGTTAGCACATGCAACTCCAGTTTTGTTCAGGCCCTCTGGACTTGGAAAACAGGGATTTAAGATCCTCTCTTCATTTTGAAATTCCACCTTAAGGGCAAAGGGGTGGGGGGATTAAAAGGGAAGAATCTTCCTTGAGTCTAACAGGGGCTGTCTTTCTTTTCCTTATTTTTTTAAACCTTCAAATACAAGGAAAAAAAATTAAATTCCCCCTCCCAGAGCACTGTGGTCCCAATTCAGGAAATAAAGCAATAATGCATTATTCGGCAATGCATGATTTGAATAATGGCTCCATGATCCAAAAAGTCATCTGAAGAAGGAAAAAACCCAAAGCAGTTGAGGAACCCTTCCCCACATTTACCTGGCTTGTTAGGTATTCCAATAAAAGTTGTGCTGTACTCATGGGAAAAGACTGCTATGGAAAAGTATTGGGAATGAGCAGAGCAATGAGACAATAATCAGGCATATCGGATAAAGTCATGTGCTTATGAAATTCCTGTAACACCCGCTGTTATCTAGTATTGTTACCTGGAGCACATAATGAGATGATTCTCCCAACAAATGATTCTACCTTTGCTATACTGAAAAGTGATTCTGAAACTGTCACCACCTGGAACATCTATGCCCAAATTGGAAAGATGCTGATACGACAAAGCCACATAACTAGTTATCTTTCCTAATTATAATTGTAATTTATGTACACCAGGTGTTGTCTCTTCAAAAGCAGCAGTTAGGACTCAGGAGACCAGGCCTTGGAGAGCTGACTGTCAGATACAGCTGGGTGGGACAGGAGTGTAAAAAGAAGATTCTGGCCCTTGTCTTGGGATAAATAAACTGGGAGAATGATTTTAAGTGTTCCTTAAAATCATTCTCCCATTGTGTGTTCCTTCAAATGCTGGTAAGTTTTGGAAGGGCAAGTGGGATAAAGGAGGGAGATGAGTGAGTGAGGTGATTGGTTGGTGATGGAGAGTGGATGGGCAGGGATAAGTGTGTGAGAAGGCAGAAAGTTGTCAGTCAGTCATGGTCTGTCAGCAAATCTGCAGAATCTGAAGAGGCAGCCTTCTCTTTTGAATCCTAGAGAGTGCTGTGGAAGGCATTCAAGTTTCATAAGGAAAAGGAAGGATGCAAAGTACTTAGACAACATATTAGCAACCAGGAATCAAAACCTAATACAGTAATACCTTGGTTCACAAACAGTTCTGTTCACGAACAATTTGGTTCGCGAACAGAAAGTTCGGAAAAATTTTGCTTCCATTCACAAACTCTGCATTGGGTGACGAGCACGATCGCGGACACGAACACAATCGCAGCGATCTTCCCTGCACTGTGACCACGTGTCAGAACGTGTTTGAGAGGGGAAGATGGCTGAGTTCGTGTTTGTGTGGGGAAGATGGCCACGATCGTGTTCTCCAAACAATAACCTCCTCCCCACCCACCTTCCTGTCCTCCATGCCATAAGTTGCCTCAAACAAGGTTAGTGTTCTCTCTCTTCATATTGTACTGTACTTTGTTTCATATTTTTGTGGTTTAAAAAAATGCATATGGTTCAGAACGGAGTAACCTTATTTACATTGAACCGTATGAGGAAATTTGACTTGGTTTGTGACCAATTCGATTCGTAACCAGAATTGTGTGAACCAAGGTACCACTGTATTGGAAAAATATTATAAGACTGTGTGAGATAGAAGCTGACAGAAACCTGAATCTAGAATGAAGAGGAGGATTTATGAGTGAGGAGTGTTTGTGAAGGGAAAGGAGACCTCAGTCAAAAGTTGTTGTTATGTTTTATTGACTACGGAAATAAGTTACAGAACCTCTTGAAACCAATACACTTATTGTCCAAATAAAGTTTTTTGTTTGTTCTTAACTCAGAGTCATTGGCTGTTTGAATACCAGAGTCTCATCCTCAGGACCACTTAGTCCAAGGAAGGATTCTTATAGCTTGGACACAATATTGTGGGAGAAGTTGATAAGATTGAAATTAAATTCCTGGTGGCAGGGTTACATACCAGAGAAAATATCAAGAGAGTTGAAGACACATCATATCCAAACATAATATAAAAGGGTACGCCTGACAGTTACATTTTTGAATGTTCTGATTGGTATTATGAAGTGTGGTAGGGAATGTATGTTCCATATTTTGAAACTAATGAGCTTCATATTTGTTGCTGCATAATAGATTCAGCTCTTATCTTTTCTTGCAATTCTTTTTACGTATAAATGCTATTCCAAGTGGCTTGGAAGTGCTGCTTCTGTTGTGCACATGACAGATAGGGCCAGAAACATTTTTTGGAAGGCCTTACATAGCATCAAAGCTTGGAGCACTGCACATGGAGGAAACCCCAGTGGATGCACTTCGTATGCAGGATAATGTATTCCTCCCACTCCACCTGAACACCCTCCCCTTCCATCTGAACTTCTGTAAGAGTCTTTGCCCTGCCAAGTGTTGGAAAAGGTCCCCAATGGTATTTCTAGTAAGGCCATTTTCCTTGTTTTTTTGGGGGGTGGGGGGTGGGGTAGGGGGAGAAAAAAAAGAAGCTTGCTATTCTCTTTTAAATACAAGTGCTCAGTGGTGTGAAATAAATATTCCCTAGTCTTCCAATCAACTTCTTATACTGATTATACTGTACTGTGTTTAAAGAAAATGCTAATAGGGACTTTTGTGAATTAAAGGTTCAATAATCTCAACATACATGCTCTCCATCCCCCACCCCTTTCCCCTTGGAAAACAAACAAGTAAAATGCATTAAGTTTCATCTCACGCTCAACCTGAATATAAAGATAATTCTTTGAAAAGGCATTCCCATTACTTTCTTTGTCTTTGAATTCACAGGCTTAAATAGCATAGTAACTTTTGGATGTGATGCAGTTTCCACACTGTGGTGCTCAGTAAGCTGCATTCAGCTGTTGTATATTCATTTATGGAATTCATTGGCTGACAGCAAGGGAAAGTAGAGTACTCTAAGAGGCCATTATGTTGAATAGGCTGAAAAAGTATAGTATAGCTCCTCTTAAAGAATGGTTGCCTTAGTAATCGGTGATGCAGAAGCAGCCCTAAGAGAATACTCTATGAACACAGCAGAAGCTAAGGGTTACTTTACTCTGGCCTATGTGCTAATGAAAAGTTCTTGAAAACTAATACAGTGGTACCTTGGCTCACAAACTTAATCTGTTGCAGGACTCTGGTTGTAACCCAAATTGGTCGTGAGCCAAGTTAAATTTCCCCATAAGGTTCAATGTAAATAAGGTTAATCCGTTCTGTAACCATTTTTTAAATCAGAAAAATGTGAAGCAAAGTGACAACAACAAAGATTGCAGCCATCTTCCTCGCCGCCCCCTGCAAGCACAAGTGCGGCCATCTCCCCAGCACAACTGAGATCGCGCCTGTCATCCCTGCAGGAGCCTGTCATCCCAGCACGCTGGGGGGTGGGGGGAGAGATGGGCATGACCAAGGGTGCACTGGGGGAGGGAAAGATGGGCGCAAACGATGTGCTGGGGGTGGCGAGATGGCCGCGATCGCAGATCCATTCGTGCAGGGAAGGGGTGCCTGATCAGAGGCATGCTCCTGCAGGAAAGACAGGAGGAATCTCGGCCATCTCCCCCACGGCTCTGTTTTGCTGATCCTGTCTTTCCTGCAGCAGCATGCCTCTGATCACACACACCTTCCCTGCACGAACGGAACTGCGATCGTGGCCATCTCCCCACTCGGGGAGGGGGGGAGATGGCTGCAATCTTGGTCAGCACCCAAAGCAGTGTTCGCGACCGAAGTCAAAATTTTCCAGAAATTTTTGTTCATGACCTGATTTGTTCATGAACCAAGGCGTTCGTGAGCCAAAGTACCATTGTAAATAGGATAGGTAAATATATATTTACAATGGTTTACATAAAATGAACAGTCAGATCAAGTTAGGGCACAATCCCGTAGCTTATGATATTGTCTGTGGGATCAGTAATGCCTTCCAAGGATGGAACTGGGAGAGGCCCCTGCCCCTCCTTTGCTGCTGGTATAGTTCTTTCTACACTTGCTGGACTCCAAAGGTGGAAGACTTACATAGTGGGTAAGTTTGCATGACATGACAACCCATCACTGGCTGATTTACCCAGGAGCAAATGTGCCAGCTTCCATAATGAATATACACATCCCATCCAGGTTTCGCTGTGGCTTGTCATGTCATGTGGACCTGTTTGGTGGGGTTATTTGAGGGTTCAACAATCCTCATGTAACCCAAACATGAGCAGTAGGTTATGCAAGGGTTTAATATTCAAATAAGACTGTTTGTTGTAAACCGTCCCGAGATGCTAGTAATAGGACGGTCTATAAAAGCTTTCAATAAATAAAAAAATAAAATAAGGCCTGGTACCTAGGTTTAAATAACAGAACAAGTCGTGGCAATTGCCAGGTGGAGCCTGCATTTTCGTAATGGCAGACAAGTTCTGCAGCATCCAAAGTTATGGTAGGCTGCTATACCATCTAAACCAGTCAATATATTGCTATCTGATCTTTCTAGAAAACATTAACCATGGTTACTCTTGTAAATTATGGGGGCTGTTTGCACAGTGCATCAGAGGTTATTGAAGCTATGATGAGACTGCAGCACATGCAGGGCTCATGTGACTACCATTTTGAATATGCAATCTCTGTTCAAACATTCTTCTACTGTGCAAACCTGGGAAGACTTGTTTATGCAAAGGACAAATGTGATCTATTTTAGGGTTATGCAAGGCTGTTTAAAAATAATTCTCACACACTCACACTCACCAGTTTCACATGACATGACAACCCTGAAGTCATGGTATCTTGACTAAGCCCAGTCAATGACTCCACACTGAGAAAAAAATAAGGAGTACATTTTGCTCTTATATACCCACAGAATAATTTTGAATGTGGATAGTTGTTTGTGTAACACATGTAGAACAGAAGCTAATTTTGGCTTTCAAAATGATGGCAAAATGAAGATTTCAGAGAAGCAGAACATAAAGGGCACTTGAGAAACAGAACTAAATCTTAAGTAGTTGCTGAATTAGACTGTATAGAGCTGCATACTCTTTAGTCACTTTTCATTCAAAAGCTGATAAATGTTATCTTTTAAAGAAAGTATATATCTAATAATAAATTAAAATGATAAAAGCTTGCTTAAATGTATTTTCAAGTACCCACTGAGTACAACTTGCCCAAATATATTTCTCCTAGTTTCATTGTTGTGATATCTTTCCTGCAGTTTAAAAACTTTCCAAATTTTCTACCACAACAGAAACAAATTATTTCAAGTTCTGTCTGAAAGCAGTTTTAGGTCTCTTCGCTATATTAGGAGGAAAGCTATGTTTATGTTAAAGTGTACCAAGAATTAGCAGTGCAAAGAAATACAGTTCAAATTCTCAGTATAATATTACTGTGTCATTTCTTCTGGACATTTTTGAACTCTAGTTATAATTATTAATTTCTATACCACCCTGTAGCTAAATCTCTTAGTAGTTCACAACAGCACATAAATACAATAAAATGCAATAAAATTCAGGTATCATAAATCATAAAAGTTACAAACAAAAGTTAAAAGTCAGATTTAATGCCAAATTTAACCAGTTGCAATAGTTAACACAGAAAGACAAGACCTGTTAAACAGTTGACATAAAGACCCAATAGAATTAACCTGTTGTCAGAAGGATATTAGAGTTGGTACCAGATGGGCTTCAGTGGGAAGCCTGTTCTATGATTGGAGGGCCCCCCGCTGGTTCCCTTGGAAATGGCATTGGGAGAAAGCCTCCCGATCTTGATCACAGTGTCTAGGTATATTGTGGCTGGGACAGCGTTCTATCAGGACTGGTGGTCCTAAGCCATGTAGGGCTTTAGAGATTAGAACCAACACCTTGTATTGTGTTTGGAAACATATAGGCAGCCAATGCAAGCTAGCTAGAATTTTCACCTTCTGGTCCTCGTTATTGGTCAGGCTGCCACATTTTGCACAAGCTGTAGCTTCAAGTCTTCAAGAGCAGCCTCATGTAGAATGCATTTCAGTAATGTAGCACAGAGATTATCAAAGCATAAATTACTGAAGCTGGATTATTCCTGTCCAGCTGGAGCTGTAGAAAGCCCTTCATGCTATTGTGATCACCTGAGCCTCAAATAACAAAGCACAAGGAGAACCTCCAAGCTACACATGTGCTTTTTCAAAGCAAGTGGAACCCCATCCAGAACAGGATGAATGCCGTCCATCTGATCAGAGGTACCTCCCACTAAAAGCATCCAGTAGGAGTTTCTGTCCAACAGAAAACATCTGTTTTGTTTCACTGCTCTCAGTCTTGGGCTATACCACAGTATAGCTCTACTACAAAAAAGACAATCAGGAGCAATCCTGCTTGATCATCCCTGTATTCCAGAGATTGGTAGAACCACTAGTCTCATCAGCCAGAAAACCCTTGACTGCCCTTTCAAATCCATACCAGTCCATCAGTCTCCAAACAACCCACTTTAATAAGCTGCCCATACACACAACAAAGGACCAGTTTAAAGTTCTCCACTCTCAGATCACTATTTCCATGCCTGGTTGAAAAAAGAAGTCCACGGTGTGCCCTGCTATGTGGAGTCTATGAAATCCTGAACTACTCCAGATAGGGCACCCTCAACATGGATGTTGACATTCCCAGTTGGAGGAACCTCTACATCAAAATGAGCCTTGTCTGCTCAGGTAGGTAGACTGTTGTATTACAGGATGGGTGGTAAACTAGCAGAATGTCCAATTCATTCTGCTGGCCCAACATGAGATGAAAGCACTCTGGACAGGAGTCAGACATGGAATACGGAAAGAGAGAAACTGAACTCCTACTTACCGCAGCAATGCTCCTCTCCGGCCGTCTAGTCTAACTTCATGCTAAACTAAGTATTTTGGAGGGCACAGCTGGAGGAGCCAAGGTCTCAGTTATGCATACCAAATTAGCTGCCTCATCTAGTGTTTATATCATAGATAAGGGAGATCTTAATGTGTGCCAATCTAGCATTTTAAAAAGTATAATCTGTGGTTTGTTTCAGTATGTTGTGATAGGATCTACATACTGCATACTTTCCTGATCAGAAAAAAATGTTTAACCCTTCAGAAAAACCCTTTAAAAGTGCAGTTTTCCTCTCTGACAAAACAGTTGATCTGACAAGGTGCAAGTACCCTCATAAATGATACGTCTTCCATGTTTCCAAGATGGTAGCATCTTGGGAACACTTGCAAATCTGAAGGCTACTGTAAACATGTTATTTCCACCACAAAAAAACAGAGGATCTTGCTATGAAAAACCACCCCATTTTTACCAGCCCAATTCATCCATGGCTTTGAAAGTATTTGTCACTTGCACCTGAGAGAGCACTGGAAAAAGAGGAACCTGCTGAATTTTGCCAGCAAGTGCTTTCCTACCAATTAGCCACTTCAGGGTCCCCATTGCAATTCCTGCAGTTGTGCAAAAGGGCCGCAATAAAAATAATATTTAAAATTGCAATTAATTGCAAAAATGGGGGATTTCCCCCATAAAAAACATACAAAGAGATAAGGTATTGTTGGGGCACCTTGGAGGAGCAGCTCTTATCTGACTCTAGGGGCATCACAAAAGCCAGTTTTCATAATTCAAGGAAAAAGAGATTTAAAAGAAAACAAGTTGTTGCAAGCTGCAGAGTGCTCACAGAGATGGTGATGAGGGGAAAAGCTGTTCCTCCTGGATCTTCTGTGGCTTTTCTTGAGAGGTCTTCCATGGGATACCTGCAGGAGGACTACAGGAGAAGCAGGGAACCATCCATCCATGTTGTGTCCAATTATCTGTCAGGTGCATCATGGGTCCTTGGAGGCACATGGCTTGTGCTGCAGTGTGTGCTGTCATGCTGTCTAGCCCACCCGCTCTTATTCAGACTATTGTAATCACATTCTGAATACAATGAAACAGTCACCGATTGTTAAAAATTCTTCTTGTGTTAATCATCTCCTCATGCTGTTAGCCACTTACTTTTGTACTATACATCTTGACTGGGTATCTCATTAATACTTCCAAATATTTAACAACAGTGCAGGAAGCTGTTTCATAAGGATAATGGCTACTACCAGTGTGAACATATCCTAGCTTCATATCTCAAGCTCAGTTCTATATCTTACTTATTCAGTTCTTCCACATGGATGGACAAAGAGTCCACTTCATGTCAAGAACAGTCCAAGCATAGCGGAAATTACCTGACCTATAACCTAAACCATAACAGGTCACTATCAGGGTAGATCTATAAAATGGAATTAAAGAGGTACAATGCAGTAAAAAGGACAGCTTGTCAGAAGGAAAACTATTGAGTTCATCACGCTCATCCCATTGACTAAAAACAGTAATTTATAAAATTTTATGGCCAACGCATGATGATTTTTTTATTGATCATAACTGCATGAACACCCTCTTCTAAGACTGTCTATGAAAATCTGTCTCCCCTGCTACCAATTATTTTGAGAAAGTAAATTCTACAGGATTGCTTAACACATGTGGTGGACACCACCGATGAGCTCCACTGAAATGTATTGGATGGTTCCTCTAATACAAGTTGCAGTGTTATATGTTTCATTTCAAATATATATTTGCTAATTTATTTCATGTTATGAAGCAAGGATGAAGAAGGGAGAAATAGATAAAACTCTTGCATCCTACTGACCCGTTTCATTTACAGAGGAGTAAATCTGTATCTATCATACTGATCCAATTCACATGACACAATAACCAATTGTGTGTTAAATTACCTGTGAGGACCTATTGTATGTGCCAGCTGCCATTATGAATATGCAAGTCCTGACAGGGGGGATGTGATACCATGGCTCATTGTTGTGTGAACCCAGCTGGCAGGAGTTATTTGAAGATTAAAGAACCCTACAACATAATTCTACAACAGACTACAACATATAACAATGGGTCAACAATGGGATGTGGCTGCAAAAAGAACAAATGCTGTTTTGGGCTGCATTAATAGAAATATCACTTCCAAGGCCAGTGAAGTACTAGTTCCCCTTTACTCAGCATTGGTTAGGCTTCCTCTGGAGGTGTCCAGTTCTAGGCACCATAGTTTAAGAAAGATGCAGACAAGCCGAAAAGTGTTCAGAGAATAGCAACAGGGATGTTCCAGGGACTGGAAACAAAGCCCTATGAGGAAAGAACTGGGCATATTTAGCCCCTAGAAGAGAAGACTGAGGGGAGATATAGAATTCTACAAGTACTTGAAAGGCTGTCACACAGAGGAAGACCAGGATCTCATTTCTATTATCCCAGAGTACAGGGCATGGAATAATGGGCTAAAGTTACAGGAAGCCACATTCTGGCTAGATATCAGGACAAATTCCCTGACCATTAGAGCAGTATAACAATGGAACTAATGACCTAGGGAGGTTGTGGGCTCTCCCACACTAGAGGCATTCAAGATGCAACTAGACAGCCATCTGCAAGGGAAGCTTGAACTGGGAGACCTGCACTGAGCATCTTGTGCAAATTGGCCTATGTGTTCATTCATTTCTGAAACAATATTTATTTGAGCAGGTAATTATATTTATTTATTTATTTATTTAAACCATTTTTATGCCGCCCCATTCACAAAAAGCCTCGGGGCGGCTTGCAACAATAATAAATAAACATAAATAAACAATTTGTACAATTAGAGTTAAAAAACCGGAAGCATCTCGGCATATACCTAAAAATCCCATAAATACAATCCATAAGTTAACAATTAAAGTAACTTTTAAATAAAAAGGTCTTGGCCTGGCGCCGAAAAACAAATAACGACAGCTCCAGGCGGACCTCTCTGGGGAGTGCATTCCATAGGTGGGGCGCCACCGCAGAGAAGGCCCTCCTCTGGGTACTCACTCTCCTAATATCTTTCATGGAGAGTTCCCGGAGAAGGGCCTCTGCTGCTGATCTCAAGGGGCGCGAGGACATATATGGATGCAAGCGTTCCTTCAGATAACCAGGTCCCAAGCCGTTGAGGGCTTTATAGGTGATAACCAACACCTTGAATTGGGCCCGGACTTCAATGGGGAGCCAGTGAAGCTGACGGAGAACTGGGGTTATATGAGAACAACGCCCAGTCCCCGTCAGCAACCTGGCAGCTCTGTTTTGCACCAACTGAAGTATCCGGACCGTCTTCAAGGGTAGCCCCACGTAGAGCGCGTTACAGAAGTCTAATTGGGAAGTTACCAGTGCATGTGTCACTGTCGCCAGGCAATTGTTCTCCAGGTAGGGACGCAGCTGATGGATCAGCCAAAGCCGAAGGAAAGCGCTCCTAGACACCGCCGTCACCTGAGCTTCTAATGACAGCTCAGGGTTGAGGAGCACTCCCAAGCTTTATATATTTAGGACAAAACCTTTAAGATCATTTTAATAAAATTTTTACTTTATAAATTAGTACATGCAGCCAAGCAATCATTCATACTCAATTTGGCCCTGAACCACATTATTTTCTCCTGTATTCTCCTTTCATTTATCACAACTATAGCAAAACAGAACGTCTTACATCTGTAGAGCTAATCAAGGGTAAAACCACAGTGTGAAATTGATTCATGCAAGCTGGTGCCATCATATTTGTGCAAGTTCTGCATTGGTTAAGAGCATTCTTATTGTTTCAGCATGCATATATCCAACTGCAATTAATCCCACATTTATTGTACTGCACTCTTTCTGAAAATTCTAGACTGGTTGCTACATTAGCCTGTGCTTGCAAAACAAATGGGCATGCTGCAGCATCTCAGGGACTAAATTTTTTGTGGTATGAATGTCCTTGGGTGATAGTCCTTCACTCAATACAACTATATGTACATGCAACACATAGCAGTTTATCATTTCTGCGTCACATCTCATTCTTTTATCTATAGTTTATGATTGCCGCTTGATCTCACACGTAGGTTAAATAGACAAATGCCAAACTTATTTTGACAGAAAGAAAAAAAATACAAATTGATAAATAAATTGTTGTAATCTGGTTAAATTCACCTTGCTACTTTTTTCCTTACCAATTACACTGAGTTCAGTTTTATTTGCAAAATCTGTCACCTCAGGGATACAAGTGTATTTGCAAAAACCCTTTTCCTTCCGCTCTTTCATGCAATGTTTTCCACTTATTTTCAGCTATATTTTCATCAATATCCGCCTGCATATAGGGATAAGTTCCCTGTTTTTTTTTTCTACCATATATCCTATTATGAACAGCCCTTCATTTCTGGCCCATGAGCTGCAAAAATCACAATAAGAGACCAAGCTCCTCAGAGGGCAAATTCTTTTATGAAAGTTCTCCTTCACTCAGATTTTGGATCAATGCTAACTTTATTTTACCATACAACCAACAAATTCATCTACCACTAGTTGTTTCTAGATTTTGAGGTGCTGGTTGGGCAACAGTTTTCACACTGTATAGACACTTAGAAATTATGTGTCATGTTTTCTCCAACTGCTGCTTACTATTTTAGGTTATGGCATAATGTTGTCTAGTAAGATACAGTCACAGGGAAGTAGTTACTGATGGACAAATGCTGTTGTTGTTGTTAGTCGCAAAGTCATGTCTGACCCATAGCGACCCCATGGACAACATTCCTCCAGGCCTTCCTGTCCTCCACCATCCCCCAGAGACCACTTAAGCTCACACCAAGTGCTTCAGTGACTTCATCTAGCCACCTCATTCTCTGCTGTCCCCTTCTTCTTTTGCCATCTATTGTTCCCAGCATTGGACAAATGTTACTGCATTCTAATAATCTTTGAAGCAATGGAATTATTTTGTGTCTTCTGCAGTTTATTTTCATAGACCGAAGGGTAGAGATTGGTTCATACTTTTGTAACCTGCACAGTACAGTTTTGAGATACTGTTGCATCATGGAAGTAATGTGAAAACTAGACCAGACTAGCATATAGCTGCTGCTTCACAGTAGTGCTTAGTATACATGTGATGACTAAAAATCAAGCTATCACATTCTTGCAATTTGCTAGCAAAAGGAAATTTGGCATACTATGTCTTCAATTACTTCTGTAATGTGACTCCCATCCTGTGCCACTCAGTTTATGAATCTGTACTGTTTACAGCCGTGATAATTAAATAGTTTATGCAGGAAGTTAAAACACTAGATCAGCTATCTCACAGGAGAAAAGAAAGAAATTGTTGGTATTCTCCTACTATCACCACTTCAAACTTGGATGAAAGTGCCATAGGTTTTCAGTCAACTGCATACCAGCTGGGGAAAAAATTGTTGCATGGAAAAGGAAATGGCAGAATCAACCATGCAAGATTCCATTCAACATCAGGAAAGTTAAACGGACACCCTGATTCATGTTTTAAAATGTACATGGGAGCGAGTTGGTCATCTTCTACAACTGGCCACCAGGTTCTGGTCACAGGTCACTAATCAATCATCTCTATTTAGGAAAGCATCTATAGTCTGGAAAGAGAAATCACATGTCTCTGTTTATAAAAAGTTTATATGTTGTACTGTCAGCTGGTTTTGCGGTTTCATGTTCTGGCAGTCTGCAAACAGTTCCAAGGAAATTTTATATGGGTACTCTTCTCCTTTTTTAATAACTGCTTTTCCACACAAAGTTATCATTGTTAAAGTGTTTAACACTCCTGCTCCCAACAAATAAACTTTTAACGAGTATCTTTTATTTTGCATGGAATGTAGTTGTTTTTCTCTCTGATACATTTAACTTACTATGGAAAAACACAATGTCACAAGTTTTTGTTTGGTAACTATGAGAATTTCCACTGTTGTACTGCAGTTTCTGTTGTTGTTTTGTTGTTAATTCCTCCTTATTTCATTGTTTTATAAATATGTGGCATATTTTACTATACCTGAGTGGATCAGTTGAAAGGCTGCTTCTTGTTTCCAGGGAGGTCCTGAGATAGTTGCAAAAGAATAAAATTAAAAACATTAAACACTCAACATTTGACAAATTTGTGAAGTAATCATTCTTATCTAACCAGTTATTTACTAATTACATTTTTAAAAAACTGCTAGCTTTATATCAAAATGGAATGATGTGCTTTAATCAGGGGCTTTAATCTGCAAGTTTCAGAAAACATATTGCTGTCAATCTTATGAGGTAAGTTTTTCATATGCCAAAGTAGTGTCTTAGAGAAAACAGTTTTTGTGTTAAATATATTGCTTTGAACCCCTGACACCTAAAGTATTACTATTAATCATTTTTCCCAGTTGCATTTTTTTCTGTAGCCTGCTCCATAAACTAACTGCAGCTTCATATGGTATACAAATATATGCTAGGCTGCATATTATTGTCATATACTTGAGAGATTAAGAATGCCTTAATATGCATGCTTATGATTTTAAACACATTTATTTTTACCTATTCTTCCTAATACCTTTAAGGTATATTATTCCAGTAAAAAAGCTAAGCATGATTAAATGCATTAATCCAATTAAAAAACAATTTGGAAACACAAAGAATACAAATTGGCTTAAAACATTCCAGTATCTGAAGTGAAGTGTCCTTAAAATCGCATCAGTGATATGTGATCAAGGTAACCTTTGGCCAGAGGGGCAGCCACAAGGAACCATTGCAGCAAAACAGGGAACAGTCTCATGCCACCTTCAAAACTGAGATTTATTTCCACATAATCTTTCATGGATTTGACTGCTGAAGGAGAAGCCATATTGGTTGGCTTTTGGCACAGTGTATCCCCAGAGGTTAATTTTTCCAGAGGCAGCTGATTTTTCCATAGGAGCTGCTTGGAGAAGAAGTTGGAGTTCAAATAGTTAGAGGAGGAAAAGTATTGACCGTAGATAAACCTGAATAAACATAAGTTGACCAAAGATGTGACTCAGCAGAATTCTGCCCAATATAGGTGCATAGAGGAACAAAACGGCATTATTGTTCCACCAGGCTTTGAACAGTGAATACCTAAATAATCACTCTTTTTATCTTTAATCTTCCTTTTTCAGCTATGCTAGGCTTTTGCACATGCAAGTACTCAGAGTGAGGGGTGAACCAAAAATATTCTAAATAAATAAGCCAAGACTTTTTAATTATCTTTCTCTCACATAGGTGTGTATGTACTAAATTAAAATTCCTCCCTTCTCAAATCTAGTAATTAAAAACATTACACTCTACTGAATTCCTTCATTCTTTCAGAATGAAACTATAAACATTGGTGTTTTCACAAGGAACAACTACTTCTAACTGCGCTAAAATTACTAGGACTAGATATCCAGTGATATCCTTGCTAATTCTCTCCTCTATATCCTTGCTAATCTCCCCTCTATTTATCGCATAACAGCTCTGCATCTTCTTTAACTCATAGCACCTTAGCCTTCCCTTTCCATCCTTTCAATTGCCAAATGGGATTTAAAAAAATGTAAAATTCAGAAAATAGTATGATTCAAGTTAGTATAAAGTCAAGTAAAATTACAAGGAATTAAATACAACCCCTCACCCACACTAAATAAAACCTAAAACCCTGAAGCTCCATACGTGGCGGAGGGGGGGCAGTGCGTGCATTGAAGGGTCTCAATATCTGGCATGGCCTCTGGCAGATGGTTCCCTTGCAGGCTGAGATCTAGATGCAGACTCCATCTGGCCAGGCATGCCACAACACCCTTCTCCCTTCCCCAGACAGGTACAGTTAAGATCTCTGCCAGCAGTGGTGGGAGAACCAAAGTTCACTGCAGCAGTAAAATGGCATTCCTGGAGGGGAAGGAATATAGGATGAAAAGGCAATATTGGTATGTGCAAATGTAATTTTTCCCCAGGAGAAAGTTAGATCCCTAAATATTCTTCTTTAAAAGAAATCAGGATTCATTTCCATTGCTGAAAAATCTTACTATTCCAGTCATATGCAAGACACTCAGAATACCACAGGTGCTATATACTCGAATTTGTAACTCATGTTTGACCTGAACAAATCCTATGCAAACTGTAAAAACAAAATACTGCCGACATCTAGTCTGCTCACATGTCCAGTGTTTACTAGCATTAGTGGCCTCAATCCTCTAAATGCACTGAACATAGAGAAGACACCAGATTGGATCATAACATGAACTGATCATATCAAAGGAAAAGAAAAAGTTAACTGTAAGCATTGCGTTTTTCACATACATGAAGTGATCCTTTCATCTTTAATATATCTAACAAGAACAATGGTTGCATGACATGAGAAAACAGGAAAGTAACTCCTGAGAGAGTTTTGTTAAATGCAAAGCTGGGCAGGGGCGGGGGCGGGGGGTCACGAAGAGAGACAAAATAAACAACATTGCTCACAGGGAAAACCTTGATAGTTTATTTCTCAGCTCTTTGCTGTACTAATGCTCCAAGCTTGTTCTACCTGAATACGAAATTTGACTACAAAATGAACTATATTTTTAGTTATTTTCAGACTTAAAGTATATGGAACTCTAATAAAAAAACAAATAGCCATAAACCTATTTTCCAATTCTCAGATGTAAACATATCTACAGTTAAGGTATCCTCTAATTTCATGTGTACAGCCTTCTGCTTGCCATGTAGGACGTTTCCTCACTTGTTCCCCCCCTTCAGCGCCAGTGCTGGGAAGTCCTGGGCGGGTGTGGGGGAGCAACTGCATAACAAGAGAAAGGATACTTCCACTGGTGGTATCTTTCACTGTATCTTTCCACAGTGTTTGTTATTCAACTTGCACAATGCTATATTTCATCAGGCTTTTAAAAACCGATTTGAGAATAGATTCATTCATTGCAAAAGGGAAGTGGGTGACAGCAGAAAAGCGAATCAATAATGTTCCACATCAGAGTTGCTTCCTGTGAAGACTCAGGCAATTTCAGTCAAGTCATCGCAACTTTCCTCCCCCACAAAAGTTTATTTGTTATATTTATATCTGTCGTGCACGTGCGTTCTGGCAAGATTCCCAGGCATGCCTGAGAAGATGACCGTTTTGGTGAGGCTGCCAGTTCAGACTCTGGGAATGAGATGTATGAAGAGGGGTTGGCTGATCCCAGTAGGGCTGCCAGCTCGGAGTCTGATAATGAGATGGTTGTTGAAAGGGACCCAGCTCCAGCTGCAGTCCAAGGCTCTCTGTACCCATCTGTGCCTGATCAGGATGAGATTACTTCAAGGGCAGTCGAGGGGCCCAGTTAACTCACCCATGGGAATGAAGAACATCCTGAGGGGGGAGATTTAGAGATGGGGAGACTCTTAGATGGAGAACGCCAGCCTCCTTAGGAGGTATACCCAAAAGTCTGTTGTCATAGTTGCAGGGTGGCCCAACTGGGGTCTCAGAGAGAAGAAGGCAGGCACACCTGGTTCCATAGTTCCCTCCTTGCCAAGATAGGCACAGAAAGGTTCATAAGCAAAGCTTTTGATAAAGTGGAGGGGGTCAGAGCAGAGTCAACATTTTGTTTTGTGTATGCTCAGAGAATAAAGAAGTACTGGAAAGTCTGTTGCTGCTGGGAGGGAACACTGGGCTCACAACAATATCCTGCCTTCTTACCTTTCAAGAAACCCAAGGCAATTTTCATATTTGTCCTCTATCTGCTCTCAATCTTATCCTCATAAAAACAACCCTGTAAGTTAGGTTGGAGTGAAACCCTGTGACTGGCCCAAAGTCACCCAGTTAGCTCCAAATTGCCTGAGTCCCAGTCCAGCACACCACCCTGGCTCCCAGGGTGCACTTGTATGGTGTAAACTACCACGCCAATACAGATATATGCTATACAGGTCAGGAGATGCACATGAATCTCTGTGTGAAGATTATCTATGCAGGTGGACAGAAAATTGAGCCTTTCTATGTCTAGTTATAAGGGCAGTTTTAAAAAGTAGTTAAAATGTACTGTTAAGATAATTAAAAATATAAGTACTATTTCACAGATACTATTTATACCCACCTACACAATTTCACTTTTTGCGGAATTAGTTTATTTTCACAGTAGCACCCATTAGTACTGTGGAGGAACTTCTTTATAATAGGCTAGATGCAGAATTAAAGCAGTGGCTGTACTGCATGGCAGTGGTTCCAGGGCACTAATACAGCACAAGATTATCTTGCAGTGTCCACCTTCAAGGCCAATTCTGTCAGTGTTTACTCACAAGTACCGTTCCTCAAAAATGCCCTTCAACTTAATTACTGCCTCTTCTTACAACTGCTATTTGCTTCCTCTTTAGCAGTGCCACAGCATTACTTGCCCATTCCCCAGTCAATTCCTGTTCCACATGGAAAGCTCCTTTAATTTGTAATGTTTCAGTATTTGCTTATTTTTTATTGGAAAATAGTACCACTTCAAAATTAAAAGAGAAAAAGTGATCAGAAGCCACCAATTAAACCTTCCATGCTACAGGAAACAACAACTTTATGATCAAGGCACACTTAAGTAACATAACCATTGCTTTGGAAGCAATTACAGAGGTAGAAACCATAAAGAGAAAGCTTTTAATTGAAGGCACAATAGTTCTATACTGAAATTGCATCTTAAATTGAAGATTTACACCACCTCTCAAGTCATCCCATCTTTATTTAGCCAACGCAGAGCACATTTTAATATAAAGGGTTAGTAGAAATGTCATCTGCATTCTGTGTAAGGACTGAGTATACAACATGAAGCAATTATAAAATAAATGGCTTTTTGTGAAAGCAACTCTAGTTTAACCCTCCTAGCCTTTAAAAAGATAACATACTAGCATAATTTTTAAATACTGAGACATTTCTCTGATCTGTAATTCACTTATAAAACTGAATAAATATCTTAGAATAAGGACACTAAAAAGCTGAAACAATGCAAAATACTTCATACTTTTAGACAGAGAAAGTGCACACATATATAATCTTAAAAGAGCTTTCAAACATTGTTTCTTTTTTCTTTGTTTGCATTCAGCACATTCCAAATGACGTGAATAGTTATGAATTTTAAGAAGGTGTCTTACATATGTCTTCTTGCAGCTCTTTGTTAACTATTGGAAAGGATGAACCTAATTTACTTGTAATGAAGTTTAATTTAACACAGCCTTCACATGGAAATGGCAGCTGGTTTGTGAATATCAGGCTACTTTGCCTTCAAATGTATTTTAAGAACTATATTAAGGATATTTTATCTTGTTACTGCAATATTTAAACATGCTTTCAGCCTCTTCATGGCGTGACAATTTGTTGTACATAATGAAGATATGCTAATGAGACCATAAGCCATTCTGATTAGCTGATCACCTCAGCAGAACCTTGATTGTGCCAAGTGACAGTAAGCATTTTTATGACCTAAGGGATTCAGAATACAGATACAAAACAGCTTGTGTACAATTATATTAAAAATAACACATGTTCTTTCTCAAGCCAGAGAATGAGAAAAATAAGATAGGCTAAGTAACTGCAGACAAGCAAAGTCTCTTTTCCACTTGTCCTCCTCATAGGCACAGTTTTGTTTTGGAGTTTAAGAATTATTTGTAAGGATGACCTAACTTTTAGGATGAGTGACCTGGTTCTGCAGACTGGGGAAACAAACCTTATAGTTTAATTATTTGAGATTGACAGTGCAGTGTTCATTAACTAAAAGAAACTTCACTTATTTTAAGTAAGAGACATGGAATTAAGTGATTGATCTGGTTTACCAAGAAACTAAGTGAGTCTGAATCAAACTCTTTTCTTACTCAGATTCCTCTCATTTTTCATATTTATTTATTTTTTTCAGGCTCCCAAGTTGTTACCCATCTTGCCTTCTTTAATCAACCTTCCTTTGCTGTATTCAGACAAAGCATATGTAATTATCTCACACACCAACTTTTCTCTTATTCCCCTAAGCCAAGAAAGCCCCAAACAATACTTGGTTGGGAGAAAGGAGACAGGGCCTTCAGAGACCATCTGAGATTTCATACCACTGTATTACAAGCTTCTATAAATGTGCTTCATCTTTGATGTATTAACTGCCCTGGATGCCAATATAGTCCAGAACTACCAATACCAGAAATCATTCTGTTTAATGAGAGCTATCTTTCAAAACTTTATATTAACCTCTAATTTATCCAGAGCATTCTCCAAGCATACCATCCTTCCTATGATCTCTGTGCTAGATCTCCATTTGCAACCCTTTATTAATCTATTGATTTATAAACAGCTTCACTATCAACAGTGTAAATCAGATCTTGAGAAATGTATGCTCAAAGGTGTGCTAAATCGGAAAAGAAACCGAGTTGTGTACCTCTTCACTCAGAAATCAATCTAATGGTCTAAAACATTCTAATAATACCCTCTTCAAAGCCATGAAGCTTTATTCTAAGCAAAATCACTGACAGATATGTTATCAAATCTCTAGCAAACAAGACCTTCCCTGAATGCGTGTTCTGGAAAGTATATGAATATGAATAAGAATATTTTAATAGCTGTTCTGTGTTTTGCTACAAATATAACAGACTGAAAAAGATCACAATTTTGCTAAAAGCATCAGAAGGAAGATTAAGCAAGTGCAAAATCAAACAACATGCAAATTTACAATTGCTCCAAGAAACAGCAAGTGCAAAGCACCATTAAATTGTCGTATTGAATATAGAGATTTGAAAACAACTGGGGACAGAAAAGTTAAGTGCTAGCCTCTAAAGATGAATTAAAGCTACCATATTGACCAGCTTCTTTCTTTTTGCAAGGAAAACCACACAGCAAGCATAATCCAGGAAAGGGAAGTTTCCTTCTATTTTAAAATAAGCATATACTGAGAATGATCACACACATCACTCCTGAGATTTTCACAGCCAGCCAGTTGATTTGCTTGCCCATTTTCATTGCATAGGAGGTTTGGGGGAGGGAGAAATAGAAAGACAGCATAGTCTATTTTGATAATTAATGAAGTATGATTACAGTTATCCTTGTTCTGATATTATATGAACTCTGCTTTATCAGAAGAATATACTGGCAACAGTAGGAAACATTTTAAAATTTTAATTGCATTTATAGCCAAAGGAAAGCCACAGATGTGCAGGACATGTCCAACAGAGAGAATCAAAGGCTCCCTCTAGCTGACACCCCGTAGGTTTTAGAACACATTCACAATAAGAACTCACAATAATTTCTATTTCACAGCAGAAAAAACAGGATGAAGATAATTATATTTAAGTAGTGACATTGTTTGAAAAGTCTCTTCTCTTCAAATAAGGCCGACAAGTCCTAAACAACCCCGATGTTTGATATAGCTTCTTCAATGAAGCTTTTAAATCATGGATATTTCTAAGTAAAGTGCCATAATAATAAAAATAGCAATTGGGACATAGCAGGAAGGGATAGAGAAGCTGACTGTACAGTGTGGCATCTTCTAGTAATAGTTATCACATTCATGTCCACCCTTCCCATTTCTTTAAGTTGCCCTAAATTGTTCAGAAATAAGCAGCTTAATAGCTTTCTTTTTTACAAGTAACTTGTTTTTCTTTGGGAGATTTCAAGCATTGCTGGTAATAGGCGGCTTTTGGTCCTTCAACTCTTCTGACAGGGAGTGCTCTTCCAGCAGGTCCATGGCTTCCCCTACAAGGGTGGTGGGCCTTTGTTTCCCTCATACCAGTGACAGAAGCAGCAAATCAGAGCAGGGTCATAAACATCACTGGTATCACTGGTATCATTCTCCTGGCCTGTATTACCTACCATTAGCTGAGATAAGTACACTGGTGGAAGTGGATCTGAAGGGTGTTAGAATGGATGATTTGATGGTGTAGCAGCCAGAAGGAACTGATGGATCACAGAACATATCCATGGAAGAGGGCAGCTGCAGCTGAAAAGTGGCATTCCTAATCTGCGCAGTTATACAAAAAGACCCCCAAACCAGGCATGCAGCTTATGGTGTGGCTGGTGTCATGGAAGATGGTGGAATGCCAGATGTACCTGGTCCCTAAACTGTGGTTAAGATCCTGGTTCATGCTTCTGACCTGGGTAGTGCTTTTACACTGGTTTAGCCTACTGTGGTCACTCCTTTATTAATTAATTAAAACATTTTTATGCCACCCCATTCGCCGAAGCCTCAGGGCGGCTTATATAACCCTTTATAACCTGCTCAGGTAAGTTCTGAAGGGCATGGTCTGTGGACGGAATAGAGGATCCCAAGGAAGATACCAGGGAAGAGTTGGGATTGATACCTGTAAGTGACATAAAAATTGTCTGCCAGGTAGAGGATTACATGGAAGTATTACATGTGAAGTCCATCAATGGCAGTAATTCCTCCAGCTATATTGTTGGTAGTTAGCATATCACAACAGGTAAGATGGCATTAGTATTTCCATTTGATCATCTGTCTGTGGGTGATCAATTGTGGAAATTGTCTTCATATCCAACATGAAAACAATACTTGTCCAACTCATACAGTAAATTGAGGTCTGTCATTCAACACAATGCTATTGGGTAACTTGTACAGGTGGAAAATGTGATACAGGAACAACTGTGTACTTATTCTGGCAGAATGGTTTTCAATGCAAGGAATAAAATGTGCCATTTTCATAAATACATCCATTACAGCCTGAATGGCTCCTTTCCTTCCAAAGAAGGCAGATTTGTAATAAAATCCATGAAAATTGACCTCTGTTGATGTCATGAAGTTATTAGCAGATGCAGCAAGCTGGCAAGAGTACCAATGCCACTAAAATTCCTGACTGGTCATATTGTGGAAACCAACTCCACCCATTTTCATAAGGTGCACTCTGGGATTTTGAGACAAAGAACTTAGAATGTGAAAAGTGTGAAGACAGTCAATTAGACTTGTCATTAAGTTTTTGGATAGTCTGTAAATATTTCAGGTACTGTTCATCAGCATGCACTTTCATTAATTGACTTGCATTTTCCAAGAATTGACACAAGTTCTTTGAAACTGCCTGGATGGCCTACATCCTCAGTATTCAAACTGTATCCCCCCAAACCCCAGGGTTCCATGAGAAGCATCCAGGGATTTACTCCTATGGTTACAATGGAATTGTAAAATCTCTGTTCCTTAGTTTCATTTTAAAGAGAGAAGTCTGTGTGACAACCTAAGGTCTTCATTCATTTTAATTCAGAGCCTATATATGTATACCTTTCAAACAGATTAATTCACGTTCATTTGAGTAAATTCAGATTGCAAGGAATAACAGTTATACAGGCTTACTACAGAAATAAAATGGATGCAGAATGTCATTAGTAACACCAAATTTTGATTTTCTTTGTGCCAAAAAAACCACACAAATACAAGTCATTGAATGTATAATTTTTCATATTGTTAGTGATGTTATACTAAAATTTAGTATACATTTAGTACATTTAGCATTATTCAGTTACTAATAAATGGGTTCTGTAATGTATTTATAGTTTGTTTACGTTGTATAAAAAGTATTATTGCAACATGAATTATAACATTTCGCTCAAATAAAATGTATTATATGAAATATATTTATAAATGGGTTCTGCACTGGCTCTTCACATTCAGAAAGGTTCTTTGGGTATCTCAACTTTTAAGACATAGAAAGAGGCACAAACTCAAGGGCGGCACTTGGAAGAAGGACCTAGAGGATGAGCTAGAGAGTGTCCCAATAAATCATGTATGGGAGATGCGCTCTGACAGGTATTACGGTCCTAAGACATGCAAGACTGTATAGGTTAACACCAACACTTTGAATTGGGAACAGAAGCATACATGCAGCCAATGCAAGTGGATCAAAATAATGTTTGGACCTTCAAGGGAAGTCCCATGTAGACTTCATTGCAGTAATGCAATACAGAGAATACCAGAGCATAGACTATTGGAACTAGGCTATTCCTGCCAAATAACAGTGTGACCAGGCTACCAGCAGAAGCTGGTTGTAGAAATTACTCTCAAATACTGAGGTCACTTGAGCCTCATATGACAAAATTGGATCAAGGAGCACCCCCAACCTAAAATCCTGCCCATTCAGGGGAAGTGCAATCCAATCTAGAACAGATTGAACACCCTCCATCTGGTGAGAGGAATCACCCACGAGCAGCATCTCAGTCTTATCTACATTGAATTTCAGCTGGTTAACCTTGATCCAGTCAATTCTCACAGCCAAACACCAGTTTAGCAGATCCATATCCTCACCTGCTGACAATAAACACTGAATCCCACCTGAATCTGTATCGAGACTAATGATTTTCAATTTATTCATAAATGATCTGGAATTAGGAATGGCTATATGCAATCTCCAGTATCAAAGGTAGTGTTCCTATTGATTATGCTAGGCAACTTCAGGGTGTTGTTTGCATTCATATCTTGCTTATGAGTTTATTTGGGTAGCTGGCGGAAAAGTTGGAAAACAGCCAAAGTATTGTACAAAGCAAATGGCATAATGGTATGTCTGTAATGTTTGTAATGCATTTGTAATACAGTCCTTCACTCATCGTGTTTGGATCCAGATTAAGTTATACACCCTCTGAAAGTCAAGTCCTATTTCATATATGTGACTCCTTTGCATTATTACTCTAGTAAGTCTTCATGGGGGGAGCAATGGGTACCTTGGATACTGACCTTATTCAGTAATTTTTTATATAAACCTAATTCACTCTATTTTTCAAATAAATATTATGTGAGCTGGTTAGGCAGAGGATCATATGAAACTTGCTTTAAGTTCTTACCAAGAGAACTTACCAGCTGGGGTTTTAAATGAGAACAGATCTGCCCACTGGGACCTGAACTGAGTTCTAGGTCAATGACACCATCATAGTGCCAATGGGAAGGCAACTATTTGTCAAAAACATCTTGCAAATCCTGATGTTTGGTAAACAACTGCATCAGAGTAGGCCATGGTCTGTGGCTACATTAATCACCCATGTCAGCAATTCATGCTGAAGTATGTTAAAGAAAATACCATGCTACCCTGAAACCAAGTGATCCATAGATCATGGAGAAATAGCTATGCTATTCCCAGTACAAGGACTGCTTGAATTGAAAACAGTAAACAGAAAGTGTGAAACTGCTGTCAGATTGAACTGCATGGTTTTGTGATACTTCTGAATCCTCAAGGTTAGATGAGCCATTTGTTGGGTCACTAACTCAAAGTTAATGGACAACACTCCATGTTTTCCTCTTACACTGGAATGCTTGGGAGTTGTTTTGCAACTTGGTATTTCTTGGCAAGCCAGTGGTTCTAAAATTACTGTGCAGAAAGCTGTACTATCCTGAGCCCAGCACAACCATGGTCTAAATGGTGAGCTTATGTGACCAATGAGTGCTGGTACTTCGAACCAGAGGTTGGCATAGCACCTTCTCAATTGGGTAGGGAGCAGGAGAAGATTCCCATACCAGATCTAGGACCCTTGGGAACCATAAGTTCCTGCTACCAAAGAACAGGTGCATTTACTGGGAGAACTGATGTAATAGCTGGGCTTCCCACAATACAAATGCTGACCTTACTGGTGCCATTTTTTCATTAGTCATCAGATGTGGCCAGATATTCTTTATATGCATAGATTCATCCCTGAATGCCATGAATCCATCCAATAATAAAGAGCACTTAGAGCTACATCTGAGAGCTTAAGACCTCTGATGAATGGCTGATTGAGCCACAGGCAGCAGCCTTCTGACTATCTAACAATTCAGAACACACCTGTGTCAGATTCGTTGGAATAACTGGTCATTCTGCCTGAGTCAATTAAGGGTATTATCCATGTGCCCATCTTGAAATCAGTCCATCAAGACTGCCCATTTCAGTCCAAATCCTGGACTAATGAACAAAAGGAACTGCCATAGAAAGTGACTGTCATCTTCCTATGGCAGAGGCACCATATCCAATGGTAGTCATCTCTGCTTTATGAGGATCCTCACAAGTGACTTACAATTGTTCATGGATCCCTCAATAATGGAAAAGAATAGACTAGAAGCAATAGGTGGGGTTGCAGCTGGACCAGTAAGGAACTCCATCTGTACCTAGTTATCCGTAAAGTCTTCAGGGAATATTTGCATGCATCAGAAAAGCAGGAAACTTATCCAGGGAGCCATCAAATTTAATTGAAGAGCCACAAACAATGGACTTCTATCCAGGTAGCATGGATTGTGACAATTGCTGGGCCCTAAGTTGATTTAACTGGCTTTCTGGGCATTCACTATTACTGCAATTGGTTTAACTGGTTCTTCTGTCTCCATTATTTAGTTGTAGCTGAAAATAAACTGTCATTTCCTAGAGTTTGAACCTAGCAGTTGCAGATTCACGGGTCCAAGGTGGACAACAAAAGCAGGTTCAAACAAATGGCTATGTTTCACCTGTCCAGGTCACAAGCAAACAGGTCTTGAAGCAACACCATAGATGAGGAGCAGAGAAAAAGAGGGTCAGTCCAATCCATTCTAGTCCAGATTACAGGCAACAAGTCCCAAGAAATACAGCAGGTAAGCAGCCTGCACAAGAAGAAAAAGTTCTGGTCAACAATACTTCCAGCAACATTACTTCCAGTGTAGGTTAACCCTACACTGCTGGTTTTTAGTCAGAGATTGTCAGAACCATGCCTGGGCTGTAGAATGTCAGCAGCTGTAGCTGGAAAGGTGTTTTGGATGATCACGGTCCCTGATGCGTAGACCTTTTCACAGAAGCAGGCCTCTGATTCAGCTTTCAAACTCCTTTTGAGGTCCTGTTTTTTCAGGTAGCATCTCTCCTGACTAGCCTGGGGATTTGTTTGTTTACACAGTCCCACACAGGTGATGCCCTCATGCTAGGGCCTGGGTACTTTTTGGTTTACTGACAAATCGTTCCAATTGCTTGAGATAAATGGTTTCTCCAGCAATTCCACTGAAAAAGAAATTTCTAACAGAAGCAGAAACAATGAAAATATCCAACTCTGTCATTCTACTAGTAGAAATTACTGGTGGAAACCAGGTTCCAAACTATGTACACAAGGAAAATATAATAAGAGCTTCACTTGTACAACTACTTTCAGTAGTGGGCAATGTGCTTCACTACAAATTCTCCCCAGGCCAATGTGCAAAAATATGCACAGTTAAATCATTTGACTGAGCTCTACTAGTGATATTTGAGTTTGGAAAATGCAGTGTTTTGTACTTTCTACTGTTTCTTTGTACCCATGTAATAAATACATAAATAGGAAAGTGATGCTGTCTACTGGATTTTGCAAACACTTTTATAAAGTAATAAACACCAATGTGTTTGTTACTTTACTCTTTTTCACTGCATTCTAGGATAGCATGTGCTGGAATAAGTCGTGAGGATTGGGAAAGTGTATAAAGGCAAAGATGAAGCAGCAATCTTGTCAATTTCATGGGCAGCTGGCATTGATAGGACTCTGCTGTCAGCTCACTGATTAACTAAGAACAAAGAAGATTAAAATTGCTTTAATCAGACTCTTTATGCCTAACAAACTTGTCAGAAACATCTGTCACATTTGGAGAAAGTCTTCAGCAGTTCATTCATATTCAGTGTTGAAAGTAAAAGTTATCTTATTATGGATATACAGTTCAAGGTTTATGTTAAACTAGCAAAAGAAAATTGTGGATAGAGATTATTATAAAGCAAGCAGCCTGTGCAAGGAATTTGCTACAGAAGGTTAATACCTGTTACCTTACCACAGTTTTGTTCACTTAGAAATGTTGCAATATCTCACCATACTCTTCTTGTATCTCTTAAAATGTAATGTGGAATAAGGAAAAGAATGTCACATATAAAAAAAAAAAAATATTAGGCTTCCTCCAGGTTAGAAGTAAATATCCAACTCAGCTCTGAGAAAGATGGAAGGTTAATGTGTGAACCAGCATTTTTACGTTCTGCTACCAGGTATACAGAATATCCTGTAACAGAACACTTGTAAAACAACAACAGTGTGTTTATATCTCATCTTTTTCTTCTTGGGAGGAACTTAAGGCAGCTTGCACAGTCTTAATTCCATTTTTTTCCTTTTTAATAACCCTGCAAGATAGTTTAGGCTGAGACTCTGTGACTGGCCTGAAGACATCCAGTGAGCTTCATGGCCAAGTGGGGACTAGAACCCCCACTAGTCTCCCAGGATCCCAGTCTGACACCGTACATGCTATACCATACTAACTACCAAAGAGATACAATTTTTAGTTTTGGAATTCATTTGGTAAAGCTTACGACAAGTGAAAGTCAGGTTTAAATCCCATTCCTGCATAAACCTCATCTGTTTATGGGTAACTTTAAGCCAATCACTCTCCCTACTGAAGATAAGAAAGGGAAGAGGAATGTTTGTAATACAGCCATACAAATAAACAAACAAAAAAACAGATTTTGCTGCAAATGGGCACACAAAGACAGTCCTTGGCTGATTTTTCAGGATAAACATCTGTTTGTAGACAGAGTAATTCCCATGCACCCTCTTTCTATGCAGAAATGGTTCTTTTAACAAACAGATGCACAAAGAACATCCTATTTTCATTCCTATTTTCTGGTTGAAATGCTTTTCTAATTCTGCCATGGCTTAGGATGTATGGAGTTGTCATTTCTCATCTGCCTTTTGTCGCTAGCAGTAATGACACTTTTGGGCATACGGGATACAGGGCACTGATAGCAGGCCATGGGTTGCCCAGCCCTGCCCTGCCATATGAATTCAAGAGGTCACAGAAGTATCTTGAAAAGTGTATGTTCAAAGTCTTGCACAACAATTTATGTAAAGCAATGAGATTCTGGTTGCTGTATTAGGAGCCAAAAGGACATTAATGATATTCAATCCATATTGAGAGCCTTATCTATTTTCTCACAGCCATCAGTAATAACACTTTTAATCATGGTTAGAGTGAACTTTAATAATGGAAAAAAAACAGAATGTAGCTCACAAATGGAAGCAAGACAAAGTTGTGACTGAATTCTCACACTTTAATTCTAAACTTGTATAGGCAAACAGCACTTGCAGATACCCATTCTGTCAGTCCTTTTTAAAATATGCAGTGGTTCTCCCCAGTAACTGTAGAACTTTGAAAAGGAAAAACTATAGCCCATTTCATGCAAAACGTGGTGAAATATGCACCATATTCAGAATACTGTATATGAGGAACCTCAAGCTACTGCTGTAGTCAACAAAATAAACCTTTAAATACACTTCCTAACCTAGGTAACTTTCATATACAGCACCCCTTATTTTATTGTGCTTCACAAATATTCTGTTTTTTACAAATTGAAGGCTTGTGGCAATTGTGTATTGAGCAAGTGGACTGGTGCCATTTTTCCAACAGCATTTGCTCGCTTCAAGTCTCTGTGCCACAGTTTGGTAATTCTTGAAATATTTCAAACTTTTTCATTATGAATACAACATACTATTTGTTATGGTTTCTTGAGATGGAACCTACTCCTGGAGAAAATGCTGTGAACATGGCTGAAATGACAACAAAGGATTTAGAATATTGCATAAACTTAGTGGTTTATGTAATAAATCCTTACTGGCAGGGTTTGAGAGGACTGAGTCCAATTTTGAAAGAACTTCTACTGTGGGTAAAATGCTATCAAACAGCATCACATGCTACAGAGATATCGTTCATGAAAGGAAGAGCCAATCGGTGCAGCAAACTTATCTTGTTTTGAGAAATTTCTGCAGTCACCTCAGCCTTCAGCAACCACCACCCTGTATAGTCAGCAGCCTTCAACAATGAGGCAAGACCCTCCACCAGCAGAAAGATTATGATCCACTGAAGTCTCAGATGATGGTTAGTATTTTTTTAGCAATAAGTATTTTTAATAGAGGTATGTACATTGTTTTTTAGACATAATTCTAAAAAATGTAGTCTAAAAACAGACTACAGTAGAGAGTAAATGTAACTTTTATAAGCACTGGGAAACGAACAAACAAAACCATGTGCCTCACTTTATTGCAATATTCACTTTGTTGTGGAGGTCTGGAACCAAACTCCAAGTATCTCGGACGTAAGCTGGCACTGCATCTTTCATAGGTATGTGATAGCTGTTTCCTTGTCATTTTAAAAGGGAACCACAACTGCGAACATAGTTCTGGGGAAATGTATTACATCACTATTCAGAATGTATGCCCATTGTGAGCCTGTCCTTGTCCTGAAACTTCATAAATGGGTGCACTTCTGAGAGTTCATGAACAGAAAGGAATGTGTGTAGTGTACAGTCTCTGTGTTCCTTTATCTAGCACCAAAATGTTGTTTTCATGCAGAACTTAATTTCACACCAACATGAAAACTGGCAAGGAAAGCCTTATTTGCATGTTTGTTTCCAGTTTTCATTAAGCTTATAGAAGTGATCCTCTTTAATATTAGTTATAGTTTTTATGCAGCAGTACATTCAATATTACTTTTTCGTAATATGTTATTTTCCCCTTTAATTGGCACTTTTACCAAGATGTGCAATGTTTCTTTAAATGTGCTTAAAAGCAACATGGATAATTCCATCCAAATATATTTAGCTCCAACTCGAACAGTGAAGAGTGCCCTTGCCTTTATTGCTTTCTCTAGGTTCCTGCAAAATCTGAGCATACATCTCCTGTCCCTATGGATCTGTTAATATTGTCTCTTTCAAAGTATCTGACAAGAACGTTTTTCTACTACAGTAAAAATTCTACTGTCTACTTAGAAAATTAAAGGGAAAAATTCAAACAGCTATTTTAGTCTACCCAAGGGCTTATGCTCACCCAGGGGCCTTTCTGAATTCGTTCTTTGAACAGCAGCTGTTGTGACCCACATTTTGTAAATCAGACTGCTTTTGAAATTCTCCCCAGTTTCAAAAGCACACTGCCATACATAGCATTGAAACAGTGACGGATACAACCCGCAACCTGCATGCCAAAACAGCTCTAACCTGTCATTCCACAAGACACACAGAAATAAGAGCCTGGTGGGGTTTTTGGGCTGCACCTCATGAAATGTTTTTTGACTAGTATGCTGGTAGAATGCATTAATGTAATCTAAGATTATGAAATGGATTTAATTCAATATTTGTTGCATCAAAGAGAGAAAATGAATTAATGAAAGAACTGAGTAGGCTTTAAAAATTAATTAAGTTTATTTCACATTGTTTTGCATCTCTGTAGTGCTTTGAATAGCTATCTAGTGAATACAGAAGTCTGTGTTTATTACCTTAGGGTACATCCTGTAAATTTAATGTACATCACTGCAGCCTATTTGTAGATACAGAAGATATATAATGGAAAATATCTTGATTTTTGGTCAAACTCAACACTGTGCTGAAATGTCAATAAAATGGCTGAGACATACAGGTGTGTGCCTTTTGTAAACTGTATTCAAGTATGTAAAATTCACAAGACGTGACCTGATGCAGAAGAAATAACGTATTACATTTTACCTACATCCCATGTTTTCCAACTATTTAAAAAGTGAAGCAAAAATAGATAAACTAATCTTAACTATTTTTCATTTAGAATCTCTCTCTCTCTCTCTCTCTCTCTCTCTCTCTCTCTCTCTCTCTCTCTCACACACACACACACACACACACACACACAGAGTCAGAAAAATCTATGAAAAATCATGGATCAAAAGTTTTGAACTGGCTGTGGCAGAGCTCCCTCTAGCTTCCATGTGCAGCATTCCTAAATAAATGCAAGTTGCCATCGTTTTTGGAATGAAAGTTGTTCTTGATGAGCTTATTCATAGCCCTTTCACATCCAACTGCACACATTGTTTTACTGTGACTCACATACTGTTACATTTTTATAGTTTTGACAAGATGAAATGCTCAGCAGTATTGCTGTTTGTTAAAAGCAAGAACAGATTATGACTCACCATGCAATAATCCTAAATTAAATATGTAGGAACCACTTTTTTTTTTTTTACTAAATGGAACAAAATGCAGACAAATTTACATTCTAGTCATTTATCGGTCACATTCTGAACAACTAACTATATCTACATAAACCATCACGTTAATCAGAGCTAAAACAAAACTATATCAAGTCCTCAATTAAAGACAACCTTGGATATGTCAGCCAGGGTTTAAGCCTTGTACCACAGTCTCCTCAAGTTGTTCCATTAGATTCGCAAGGAGGCCAGAGCAGGTCTCCAGCAAAATCTGACATATCAGTATTTCCTGTGATACTAAGACATTTTGAGACTACCTCTTTTGCTAGTTGCACTTCGGTTTCCTTTTGAACATTACTGTCTCTCCACATCCCGTCTATGGACTTTGCCACTTTCATACCTCACTGGGATTACATTTTTGTTGCATGGTCCACCACAATCACAAAATCTCTTTCTTGGTCAGTAGCCACTAACTCAGATTACATGAAGCTGGAATTTTTTGTCCAGCGTAAATCATTTAATACTTGCTTCTACTTAATCACATCTGCTATTTTAATATCAAGTCTCCCAATTATTAGAGATCCTTTGGCAGTTCCACTCAAATGCTTTTTGTTTTAACCATCTTAAAAAATGCAGTGTTATCAGCAAACTTGGGTTATGTCCCTGCTCACTTCTAATTCAAGATTGTTTATGGATAAATTGAAAATCATTGGTACCAATACAGATACAGGGAGGACCCCACTGTTTATTGTCAGCAGGTGAGGCTGTGGATATGCTAAACTGGAATGTCGATACAAGAATGGGCTGGATGAGAGCTAACAAACTGAAATGCAATCTAAACAAGACTGAGATGCTGCTGGTGGGTGATTCCTCTGAGCAGATGGTGTTCAACCTGTTCTAGATTGGGTTGCACTTCCCCTAAAGGGGCAGGATTTTGGGGGTGCTCCTTCATCCAACTTTTCATATGAGGCTTAAGTGACCTCAGTATCCGAGAGTGCTTTGTACAACCAGCTTCTGCTGATGGCCTGTCCACCCTATCTGGACAGGAATAGCTTACTTCCAGTAATCTATGCTCTGGTATTCTTTGTATTGCATTACTACAAAGTAGTCTATATGGGACTGCTCTTGAAGATGATTCAGAAGCTGCAGCTGGTGCAGATGCAGCAGCCAAATTAATAACTGGGACCTGCAGGTCCAAACACTATTTTGACCCACTTGCATTGGCTGCCTGTATGCTTCTGGGCCCAATTAAAGATGTTGGTTTTAACCTACACAGCCTTACATAGCTTAGGACTGCAATATCCAAAAGAGCACATCTCCCAACACTTTCTCCAAGTGCCACCTCCAAGGGAAGCATGGAGAGTGGCAATAATCAGGAAGCAGCCCCATTTATGAAAGAACGTCCCCAGTGTGGCCCCAAATTTGTCATCTTTTAAGTACCAGGTTTAGTTGGCCCTTATCCAGAGGCTTTTAAAGATTTATCAGGATACCCAGGGGCTTGAAGGGATTGTCTATCCTAGGTGCCCCATGGTGGGCATGTCATGAGCAGAAGCAGCTGGAGCCAGGGGTCAGACTAGATGGCCCAAGAGGCTCCTTCTGACTCCTTCTGTTTCTATGTGTTTTGGAGACTCTTTGTTATTTGATTTTCGGTTTTTTAAAATTTTAAATTTCTTTCTTATTTCATATATTGTAATCATATTTTATTATTTGTTTTATGCACTGTTGTAAACTACCTAGAGAACTTTGGTTGTGGGATGGTATAGAAATGCAAAAAGTATCAATAAAATATATATTTCTGGTGGGAAGTACCATTTACCATGCATTCCTACATGTTGCATTCTATTCCTTAACCAGTTACTAATCCATAAGAGGGCCTCCCTTCTTATTCTATGACTACGTTGTGCAGGGGGCTTTGGTGAAGGACTCTATCAAAAGCCTTTCAGAATTCTAAGAAAACAGTGTCTATCAGATTGCCTCTGTCTACATGTTTATGAACACTCTTAAAGAACGCTACAAAGTTTATGAGACAGGATTCATATTTGTGCATGCCATGCTGTTTTTTCTTCAGCATGGCTCATCCTTCTGTATACTTACTAATTTCATTCTTGAATAGCTCTTTAAACCTATTTACCCAGAAAAGATTTTAAGCAAAATGGTCTGTAAATTTCCTGGTATCCCAGATACCATTTTACAAATTGGTGTGACAGTGACTATTTCTCAGGTTCTCCAGTACAGAAGTTGATCTTAGGGATGTTCCATATTTTTGTAATAAATTCAGCAATTTAATATTTGAACTTTTAAAGAAGACTGATACCAAACTAAGCTTGGTGACATTGATAACTTTCAGTTAGTTGATAATGTTGAGAACATCATCTTTCATCACCATGGTTTGACTCAGTTCTTCAGATTCCTTTCCTGAAAATGCTAGTCCAAGTGCAAGCATCTGTTCTTTGTCTTCTGCAGTAAAGACAGATGAAAAGAATTCATTCTGCTTCTCTGCAGTCTACTTATCCTCCTTTAGTACTCCTTTAACTCGGTTGTTATCCAGTGATACAACAGCCTCTTTAGCTGGTTTTCTGTTTCTGATACAGTGGTACCTCAGCTCACGAACATGGTTCACAACCAAATCGGGTTGTGAACAAAAATTTCATGAAAATTTTGACTTGCGTAGTGAACTCTGCACTAGGTGGTAACCAAGATCGCAGTCATCTCCCCCCCGCACCAAGTGGGGAGATGGCCACGATTGCAGTTGCATTTGTACACGGAAGAAGTGTGCGATCACAGGTGTGCTCCTGCAGGAAAGACAGGTGCAATCTCGGTCATCTCTTCCCCTCCCCAACCAGCATGATCGCAGCCATCTCCCCCCCCCCCGAGTGCACCCATGCTTGCTCGCTGCAAATCCTTAGGAAAAGTGGGGGGCACACTATACATGGGGGCATGTTATAGATGGAAAAATATGGTAAGTTTGTGAGCCAAGGTACCACTGTTTAGCCAAAAAAATCCCTTATTGATGTTGTTAGTGATATATTCTCAAAAAAAATTATTTTGCATTTCTTTTCTTGAGCAAGCTTGTGCTTCCTTCTGTTTTCCTTATTTAGGCAAGACTTCCATTTCTGAAAGAAGTTTCTTTTCTCTGAAAACATGCCTGACCTTTCTGATTAACCATGCTGGTAACTTCCAGGATTTGGTGGTATTTTTCCTAACCTATAAAGTAAAGCCATTAACTTATTTTTAACTTAAAAATATCACATCAAGTGGACAAAAATACTTTGTTACTTCATGGAACCTGTAGAACTCTGAACAAAAAATATTATACATAGTACTACATTTATTGGTCCTATAGACAGAACACTCAGTAAACACGGAGGCATCAAGCATGCCATCAGTATAAGAGCTGGACCCTTGTAGAAACTGGATGCCAACTTATTAAGTGTTAGTAGTGACAAAGTGCCAAATTAAGTGATCTAATTGTGTAAACCATTCTCAGAGCATAATTGTGAACTTGCTTTGCAAGGGCTATGCACAATTTCTTCACACTGCTGACACAATAAAGAAATCAACAGGAAAAAATCACCACTCATCTTTCTGCTTTTAAAGAAGTGTACATTAAATTCCATTTGTTGGAAAATCCATTCATGCCCAACGGAAAGGACAGGCTGTGCTGCCAGATTTGGAACTTTAAACAATATCAGAGGACACAGTGATTTCCCTTCTCTTCCCTCAGCTTAGCTTTCCATTTCTATTTTATGAAGCAGTTAATTTGCCTGCTTAAACTCAGACTGGTTAATGAGGAAAAGAATTCTGCCAATTCCAGCCTTGAAGCCCCAGTACGCTTAAAAAAGAAAGTGGGATATCCAGCTTCTGCTCTAGTACTGAAGATCAGATTTTCTGACACAATTTATTTAAAGACATGTTTACCAATGCAAAGAATTTTAGATGTTAACAGTATATGAGCTGAAATACTATATTTTTGCTTGTAAAGCTCAAGAAGGCACACACACACACATACACACACACACAGCCATTTTTTCTTTGTTACAAGTAGAAGTAGAGATGTGACTTGCATTTTGGTGTAATAAAGCACAATTAATTATAACTATGGCCATACTAATTAGGAATCCTTTAACTTGAAAATTGGCACCCATAATGAATGCCTTGAACATTCTTGTATAGAGCAAGACCTTCTATTTTTGTTTTCGTATATATAAACAAAATGGTTATCAGATTAAAGATTCCAGAAGAAATTTGTACGAAAGGGCTAATTACAGTGATCTCCTTCACTACACTAGGGTAGAGATAATTATTGTTTATATTTGTAAAAAGATAAGCAAGTCACAGCAATTCTTACAGTGTGAGACATTTGTTCCTAAATAAAAGTAAAGGCTAAGAAAATGTAAGATCCAGAGATTTGAAGAATAATACTGATGTATCCATTATCAGAGAATGAGACCTAAGAACCACTATTTGTTGTCTCTCTCCAACAGCTGCGGCAGTACGGCTATGTGTACCAGTTGCTGGGTTTGCACTCATATCCTGCCTGGGGATACTGTGGCCAGCATGCTGGTTGGATCCAGCATGGCTCTTCTTATGTTCTTATCTATTAAGATCTTGCAGTAGGAAGTGCAATACTGAGCATATTGTAAAATTGACAAAATGAACATTGTAAGTCACACTTGGATATATCTATGCAGTTCAAATTTTCCTCTTAGAAGTGTCTCTCTTACTGCAATAGGCAGTACCAAAATAATGTCAAAGAGTATAAAAAAGAGATTACAATATTATAAAGAAGAGCACTGTAACAGAGAAGAAGGAAGCAGTCAGTTAGCAAATTGCTTAGCATAGTAAAACACGATCAATGAGTTGCATGCCTGGCATTCCAAGTTGGGAAAAAAACTCATGTTTAACTTTACTTAAGAGCATCTTACCTTACATCTCTTTTTCCCATGTTCTGCAACTACTCATCTGAGACGTCATATACCATAAAATATAAATATTTTAACCTTCTCAGTGCAGGTTAAAATTTGATGTTTCCATTAAAAACTTATGAGTATCAGTTCTGCACACAGAATATGCATTGTTTCAGCAGAACATTCAGTAATAAGTAATTAACAAGATGAGACAAGAAACTTGCTTTAAAAATTGAGGGAATGGGACACTCTTATACACACTTGATAAGATAAACCAGAGTGCCAGATTCTCTAAAATTGGGAAAATTAAAATCTAATTGCAATATGCAGATTTGACAGTATTAGCAGTTGCACAAACATGCAATGAAATGTTGGAAAGGAGGAAGAGAGAGAGAGAGAGAGAGAGAGAGAGAATGAAAATGACATTTATGTGAAAACTTGCTCATGGAACTTAGGATATGGGTATATGGGCTGATAGTCTTTAAAACTGTAAGCAAAAAATAAAGTAAAAATAAAAACTATACAGAACACAGGTATATGGCTTTTATTTTAGTTCAAAATATGTGAGTTTTACATATTAGTTTACATCCCATATGCATAATTCCAAATCACATAAGAAAAAAATGGAGGGAAGGGGACAAGTTTTTGTGAAAACATATAGAAGAAAAAGCAGAATGGAAGTAACCAGGCAGCCATAAACCCTTCTGAGTATATTGAACTCAGAACCATTAGTGTATCCATGCAAGTTACTGTCAGCTTCATACACACCAGCCAGAGAAAGAAGAGCAAGATGTGGTACTCTGACTGCACAGAATAGCGACTCAGACCTTCTCTGTTATCTTGAAGATGGACTACTAGACCCAGAAGGTGGACAACAGAACTGGTGTAGAACATTATCTTCCCTGCCAAGGAGGGGAAAAAAAGAGATAGAGGAACAGAATCATACATGGACATTGTTATGAGTATAAACATTTTTTTAAAATACAGCCCATTTATAAGCAATATGTTTGTAGATTCAGGTTACAACCCTTCAGAGACAGAGAAGCAAAAGGGAGATTTTAGCAACATTTCATAATAATTTATGAAATTTTAAATGTGGACAATTCCCTCCCTCACTGAGAACATATTTTACTTATTAAACAAAGGCTTGTCAAATTTTCCAAAATAAGTTTTAAAGGGAAATTTAAAGTAGGCCTTTTCATATACAGGAGTAGGTTTAATTAAAAAAAGAGCTATTACAGATTTGGCTTTACTCCTTCAACAAATAGAGATAAGACCTCTTCTTCAGAAGGTCTCCTGAATTGCCAGCATCATGAATAATGCTACAAATCAGAACTCAAACACCCCAATGAAACAACCATTGCGGAATACCTACATCTGTAAAACTATATGGTACTCTATGGTGGGAAGAAGGGATTCCGAGTTAACAGGGAACTTGCATGTAGTCACTTCTTTATCAGTATCACCACCAGTGCCCATTTCCTTTAATTAAATAGCAGGCTAAAGAAGGAGGATGGGAGGGAAGATGATAAAGAAATGAAAATACAAATAGCTAAAGATAATGCCAACCCCTCATGGTATCTGTCAGCTATTTCTTACAGAATGCAAGTGGACAAATTAATTTGTTTTTCCCTAGATCATAAATACAGCAGTTGACAATTTTGCTCTACATTGTGAATATTGTAATAGAAGTCACTATGCAAGATGTCCTCCTAAGAATGAATGTCTTACCAAATCTTATTCAATGATAATGATATTTTGTTCTGACTTTCATTGCAATACACAGCCACAATAAAGAGAGAGTACTCTGTGTGTGCCATGCAGTTTTCATTTTTAAGTGGAACAGCCTGCTCTCTCCATCCCTCCCATTGCTATTTTTGAAATTACTTCTGAAATTAACTCATTATTACAAGTGGTTTGCTGTACAGCACAAGGCATGGGGCTTTTCAGTTTTTTCCCATTTGACAAAAACACAAGACCAAAGCCCAGATAGGTACCTCAAATCTAGTCAAGCAGCTTCCTAGTCTATGACTTTTTGGACCACTAAAAAACTGTTTGAATGTAGTTCTTTATTGCGCAAGTTCAGCACACAATATGCTTCTATGAGTTAGTCATGGGGATACATAAATAACTAAAATCCTTGCATTTTTGAAGTAACTCATAGGGTGGAAATTTAGAGTTTAGTCCATCTTTGCTTATCCAATACTAAACAAGTTTCTGCCTTCTAGTAATTACATTAGAAAATGTTTATAACTAGGAACCTATCAAAGTTCTATTCTTGCCGCTGATCTTTCCATTCTGCAAACATATCACAGAAAAGCTGACTCTTCATGAGAGTATATCTATTGTAAGAAAGAAGCAATGAGAATAAAAATATGCAGGGTTGGGAAAGTAGGAAAGGGTAGTCCGTACAACCATGAAAACAGCCTTTGATAAAAAGTGTTACACAAACTTAAAACATTGCCCCCTCATATCCATATTCTGTGCTATGTGAAACTTGTCTAAAACACACTTGCATGCTTATATCGAGTGTTGTAACAGAACAGAGTCTGTTTCAACACTAAATATGGCTGCATATTCAGAGCCAGTATCCCTGCCACAGATACCATCATCACACACATCTCAGCCACATCTATTCAGAAGTCTGGTTATTTCTATTTAGAAGTGAATAGAAGTGTTGAATATCAACATTGCTTGCCAACAGGATAAGCAATATGGTTGAACATTATCATTCCTTCTGCTGCTTCAGAAGCAAAACACCATTAAAAGTGTTACCTAGTATGAGTTAGTAAAACAAAACAAACAAAAATACTGCCATTAATTCCAAAAAAAACAAATATTCTCAGAATAATGGTTTTACCTCATAGAGGTGTTGAATAAGCAGGTAGGTATTGCAAGGAAATGAAGGGATTTCTTTGGTACTATAACATCCTTTGCAATATCTTTTTGCTTTCACAGGCAACACTGGGAGGGAAAGAAGAGAAAAAGTCTCCAGTTTCAAGATGCTTAGAACACAGTTTTAGATAACATGTGTTAAGAAATGGGCATAAGAATTCAGATGCACCCATGAAATTAAAAAGAAAAGTCAATGGTGGATGGTGAACATGATCATGATGGGAGCTATCAAGTCATCCCATGTGTAGCAGGCTTAAATAAAATTGACATGTACAAAATAGAAGACTTCGTCAAACAAAACAAGATTAAATGATGTACGTCTTACAGTGTCAGTGAATGCCCTCCATTTGTATGTTTAAATAGAGATCTCGATCTTTCTTAACTCATCCAGACAAGTTTAGTAAAACTCTCAAAATTCATAAAGCAAGCTAAGGGGATCAAACAGTTAATAGTTTTAGCAACTATGAAGCTCCAAATTGAGAACCCGAGTGATGTTTTTTACAGCTTAAATCTGAGAAGAGTCACAGCTTGCTGGCCAGGAACTGCCAGGAGTTGTAGGTTAACCCTACACCCAGTCCAACCATGCTTAGGATTGCAAGCAATATGCTTTTTACCTGTCCTAAAACATTAGTTTTATTTATTTTTGTTTTGTTCAATGTGGCTAGAAAAAGTAGAAATAAGCAAGGAAAGCAATGTAACCAGATTAGTATATAGTAACTAGGCTAACAAATAATTAATTATTAAAACTGCTAGGAAAAAAAGTTGTTGCAATGAATAAAACAGCTATCAGTTAGCTAAGCAACATCACACAATGTTCCAAATTGGGTTGCATCAAATCATAATCTACTTTAAACCACATTAATTTCAATGTCACTACTCTAAGTAGGACTAACATTTAGATACAACTCCAAACTAGTGCACTGCTATGATTTCTTGCTTATGTTCATGTTTCATTTCTGCAAGGACAACCCTTTGGATTATTTTCTGAATTAATCCAACATTCTAACATTAGAATTAAACATGCATTCAAGAGTTTTATTATATTTTTCAGTCAACAGTTAATGCAAGGATTTATAGCTTTATTGTTCCAACTGGAATACTGATACCTAAAAGCTGGTCAAGGCGTTTAACTAGCAGCAAATGGTTCTCAATAATAATGTTGAGACTATGGAGGGATTCTGGCCACAAAAAGCACTTTTGTGCAATCCTGCTCTTCTGACGCTAGTTGTAGTGTGGAGTCGAGAAGCTGCAGTGGAGGGAGGATGGAGCACATTCAGCTTGGCTTCCCCTGCCTGAAGCTGTGAAGATCTTGCATCACATCTGCAAGCAGGGACTAAGCAGGACTTGTTTGGCTGTGCTTTCCCTGGAGAAGGCCTAGCTAAATGCATTGCCCTTGCCTGCAGACCCCCTGCCCTCAGTGGGGATGAGCAGGGGTCTGCCACACAGCCATTTCTATGCCAAAGCCTTTGGCAGGTGGGTGGGGGAAAGCCAATGACAATCATGCAAATGGCGGCTAGGCACTTTGCCATCTGTCCTCAGCTACAATCCCTTGGCCAGAGTGGCGACACTTTTTTGCTGCTTTTGCCAAGGACCAAGATAGCCTTTTGGCTTGACTGTGGCTTAGCGTATCGTTTAAGAAACCACAT
This sequence comes from Varanus komodoensis, assembly GCF_004798865.1. Lineage (NCBI taxonomy): Eukaryota > Metazoa > Chordata > Lepidosauria > Squamata > Varanidae > Varanus > Varanus komodoensis. Next base: position 11,599,042 of record NW_025336346.1, read on the forward strand.
GGGTAGCTCTGGTAGCATACAGAGCAACCCACCCCCTCAACCAAAAGGAAGATTCAGAAAACATGCTAAGTTATTCTCCCAGTTACAAGTGGGAAACACATTCACTGTTTCAAATAGCTTATTTTCATAGCAGAAGAAAGCCAATAAGGAGAAGAAAGAGAGGAAAATGTTAGGAAGATGGAGAACATATATGTAAGACATGACTGATGTGGCAAACACACATCTTATGAAACAATACACTATGCATATGTATTTACAGATTTAGGATTCATTGCTGATTCATTTCTTTACAAAGACCATGTGAATACAAATACCTTTCAGCACTGTACTGTACTATTTGGCAGAAATGGTATTCATGAGCTGGCAAATTATCACTATCTAATATAATTTGCTTTTATGGATTAAAGAAAGGAAATCAGAGTTTATATGCAATTTTCATATTCCTAAATAAATATTTTATATCATGTAAATATCCTTTCTTCAACTGATCATGAGGAAATGCAGAATTATAACTGTCTCAGTGTGAAGTAAATAAGGACATGATGCCTGTTTACATTTTAAAAAATGTCCTACAACTCCTTAGCTGGAAAATTCATAGCATTTTAAGACTAAATATGTCTAAATATGCCTAAGACTGAGCTCATGTTTAGCTCACAGAACTCAGTGTGCTGCAAAGACCAAGTCTTGTGAGTTCTGTACAGAAGGAAAGGGGAAAGACTAGCCTAATAGAGAAAATGAGTATTTGTAAGGAAATACACAATTCAAATAGATTACACATTATAAAGGATATCAGATTATTGCTTAATACATGGGACAGTTCTAACGTTTCTATACGGTACAAAATGCCTATTTGGAGTAAGGAAAAAAAATGAGGGCAGCAGTGAGCAACCTGAGGGTCAAAATACCTAGAGGATTACTACTCCCATCAGCCCCGGCCAGCACAGGCTGTAGCAAGGGACCATGTGAGTTAAACTCCCACTCCCGCTCCAATGGATTAAAAATGATTTTATGCAAATTTTGTGGAAGCAGATAAAAAGAAAGGCAAAGCTTTAGGGCAGGTTCGCACAAAACAACAAGCATCCCAATTTCTTTTTTTGCGTAAGTTGGTCTGTCATGTTGTCCAAACTCCGTTGCGGTATTTCAGAGCAGCACATTTGCTTTTTAGAAACCACAAACAGAAACAACAATCTGCTCTATGGTTTTCTTGGTGCCACAATGATTTGCGGTGTCCTCAGAACACAGAAAACACAACTTGCTGTGGTACCAAGCACAGAACCACAGAGCCACATGGCCAGTAGATTTCACCACTACCTCTCCCGCATGAGTGGGGCCGCAGCATGTGGTCGGGGACTGTGTACCTCCATCATTGCCACCCCCCATTCTCACTCCCACTTGCCATAAAGGGACTTGGGTGGGTGCTGGATGCTTCTCAGACCAGCAGCAGTGAGAAAGGAGTGCAAGCACAACCTTTCCCTTTGATGCGGCCACTTGCCATAAAGGTGCTCGGCTGGTGTCATCTTGGGGAGACATCTCTGAGGAGCAGAAGCAAGAAAGGAGGAGTCAGCAGAGCAGAAAATCAGCCGAGAGGCACTGCTGCCAACCAGACACTCCCACCACAGTGATTTTTGCTTCTCCCACTCACTCAACATGAGGAGCTTCCTTTGGCATGAGAGGAGGAAGCAGGAGGAGAATCAATTGAGCAGCTCTGCTCTCTTCCACAGAGCTGCCCAACACTGCACTCACTTATGCAAGGGGGTTCCCTCAGGCATGTGCGAAGATGGCACAGCTTCTTTCCACAGCTCTGTCTAGCTGATTTCCCGCTGGAAGGTGGGTCAGATCTACTCTCCTGCTCCAGTGATCCCTTCTGGAGCAGGAGTCAATGGTGCTTTGTCCTCTCCGCTGAGTTTCAGGGCATGATCTTGTGGATCCAGAGGACTCAGAGGATCCAATGTATTGCTCACTGATCTTCTAGGGCAATTTGGATAAGCCAAAATACCTCCTCCAGTTTTTCAAACTTATGTACAGGTTGAATTTAGAAGGGGCCATTTCAGTAGTCTTTGGGCCAGGAGAAAATAATTAGTAATTATACTGAAACAAGGTAAAGGTATACAAACCTTGTTCCTGAAATAAACCAGCAATTGATTTAAGTGTCATTGTTGGGGAGTAACCACGGCGGCAGTCATGGCAACTAGAGCTTTTTACCAATTTATATTTCAAAGAAAAGAAAGCACTATCACCATAAATAGCATTTTTTAAACTACCAAAAAAAGTTAAGTACCTTCTTCTCTTCTCTTAGAATAATTTGCAATGCTTTGTTAACGGTGCCATGCTGAGAATGTGCTCCATTTCAGGCACATGGGCCAAAACAGGATGAAAACAGTCCAGCCCTAATTTTCTGTTCCAGCAGAAACAATTATTTCGGCATAGGCTTAAAGGTGCTCTTCAGCCAACAGAAAGAAGCCTGCTCCACTCACGGAAGGGCTTTTTTTCTAATGTAGCAGAAAAATGCTGTGCAAGAAAGTTCAGCTGAAACCCAGAACGGGGGGGGGGGGGGGGCGCGGGAATTTCAATCGCTTGCACAATTGTCTTCACAAGACCGCTGTTTTTTCTTTGGAGACATAAATTTATAATTTGAATGTGTAAGATGTTGGCAAAAGATGCCCATTGCCTGGTGCATGCAACTCCTGTCCCACTGTAAAGCACAGTAATGAAGGAGCTACAATCTTCCCAGTCATTAAGGCTTGGTTTGCAAGAGAAGACTGCCTGGGCATGTAGGCCACAGAACGGCATGCATGATTAATTTTCATTCATATGTCTTTGGACTAAACCTTTGTCTCAAGTGGCTGGACTTCATGTCTGCACAGGTGTGCTTGTATATGAATTGTACCTATGATATTGCGAGGGTTCAAGAACAGGGTACTCCTACACATGAACATCCTCCTTAAGACTCATGAGCAGCATCAGAGTGAACTAAGTCTTGTTTGCAAGGTTACATTTTTCTGATGTTGCAGCCAATTGTGTTCTCATGCCGCAGTTTCAACAATCATACCTCTGGAAGGGCAAAAGGAAAGACAGAGGGGTTCAGTGTGGATGCTTCCAGTTCCCAGCAGGCACTTTCTCCCTAGTGGCAACTGTGACTCTTGGTCTCGGCAACTTCAGGAGGAAAATAACAAGATGTATTTACTGCTCCTGCTGAAGGAGGTGCCCAGGACCATTCCTGACTGGAATAATACAAGCACGATCAGCTTTTCACTAATCCCCAATAGGAAAAAAAAATGTTTCACTAAAGAGCTGGCATCCTGGGGAAACCAGCTTTCAACCTCCATTCTGCCATGAAACTTCTTGGGTAAACTTGGGCAAGTTCCTGATTCTTGGCCTAGGCTACTTCACAGGGTTGTTGTGAGGATAAAAATGGAGGTGTTCGAAGAAAATCATGTAAGCTGCCTTGGGGTCCTGGGAGCAGAGAGGACTCAGGAAAAAATAAACATGGCAGAGAGTGCCCGCTGCTGCCTGTATCTTTCTGTTCATTTGCTCCAAGGCTGTTTCTCTGTTGCCACCATTCCCATGGAACAGGCTCTTCTCAAGTGCTTTTATGGACTGTCCTCTTTCCTGGAAGCCTTCCCACTAATGTACATTATTTACTTAAATGGCATTCTGTTTATTTAGTGAGCCAGAAAACTGGGAAAAACAGATACAATGTCCTAATTTTCTGTGGAAAATCTATAGAGATCTGTATTAATTTATTTGTAATTCTTTTTGGGTGCTTTTAAAGTATTTATGTTTAAAAATAAAACAGAACTAATCTAGTGTTTTATATTTTATCACAATTTTTAAATCATATAGAGCTACCAAAAGTAAATATAAATTAAATGATCAGACCTCTCTATGAAAAGGAACAAGTGCGTGGACCATAACTACTCTTACCTGTACTCTGAGTGTGTGGCAGGGACAGTTAGCTGGGTATGGTACAATGGAGCTGGACAGCAAAACTGGTGCAGAGTATTAATAGACCTACGACACAAGGAAAAACAAAGTCAACACAATGAGTGTCTAGTAAGGGGCTTTCTAATGGAAAGGTAGGTGCTAATTATTATATCTCAAATGTTTCAATTCCTTTGTACTTTCTAAAAAGTAAAAATAAATTCCAATTCCTGGAAAATGAATGGGAATGGTTTTCACACAGTTTATGCATACATCAGAAATTAGTATGATGAGTAGTCATAATGAAAAGTCAAAATGTTGTGAGGGAAAAAAACCTGTTTGCATCAAGTTTTAATCAGATGTCTTTGCTGTATTATATGGACTAGTGGTAGTAAAGAGAAATGATAAGGATTGGTTGGATGAATGTGAAATAAAATCTGTGTATTACTCTGCACCAGTCTAGCTGTATGTTTTTAAACTACTCCATATTGCACTGGACCTTCAGATGACAGGAAAATAATTAGATACTGGAATACATACATATACATATATATGCTTCTGGCTTAGTTTCTTAAAATAAACTAAGCTCTACCTATGCAATTAGGTAGTAATCTATTTTGCTTTTATAAGAGTTTAAAATATGAATACCTCTCAGGAACTATCTTAAACCATCATTTCACTATAAAATTAAATCAGTGAAGTAAAACAAAGAAAAACAATTGCAATGCATCCATCATAGCAACACAAGTTCATTGAGCAACAGAAAAACATGTGAAAATGTTAAAATACAAACATATTGTGTGAAGAAACCACAAAATCAAATTTCCTGAATGGATATTTGACAGCAATTATGAAAAGCTAACCTGTAATCTGATAAAAAAAATTGTACTGACCGTGACCCATTCTACAAAATAAAATTTGGGATTATTCATGACAAGATTAAAATAATTTATATATAAAAATACTCCACTCCACCTTTTTCATTTATTTTGTTCACCTGGGAGCTTCAAAAGAACAATGTATTTTTAGTTTCAGGTGATTAAAGAGATTTCTAGGAGGTTACCTCTTAGTAGATCAAAAAGAGGAGTTAAGAAGAAATATATCATGCTGTTTCTAGAAAGAGGGAGAAGAATTAATCTTTTAAATGAAGGTCATGTTGCTCCTGTTCTTGCTGCCAAAAGTCAGATGAGCAACATCACAGCAAGGTGAGAATATTCTACCTCCATCAAACTGACAACAGGTGGCCACATTTAAAACTATGCAGATATGGATAGCAGGAGCCATGAGTCATCCTGCACATAAAATCTAATAGGAAATATGGAGCTCTCACAGGTATTGTAATATGGGTGATGACATACATGTAATATCCTATGAGGGGAAGGTAAAACAGAGAAAGCTGGGCCAGGTATCTGTCTGCGGAAACTGACTTTCCTGCCAAGTCTTCCTGGCAGGAACCTGCCAGGAAGGTGCTCCCCAAGAATCCCCCCAAATGCTCCCAAGGAGGAGTAGCACAGAGGGAGATGGATTGTGACAATGGAAGCTGAAGAGAAAAGGGAGTTCACAGAATGTCAGGTAAGGGTGCGTTCTATGAATATCAATATTCCTAATAACATCTGTGATTTCAAAGAGTAATACAGTTCAGTATCTTATAAATATTGATTCAAATACCCAGACTTTATAAGCTTTCTATTTGTTTGCTTATTAAATTGTACCCTGTTTGTTAGCCAGGATGACTCTCTGGGCAGCTGTCATATTCTTAACAGTCAACAGTTATTAGTGTGTAAGGACTGGGTTCTTGCCTTGGTAATGATAGCAAACTAAAATACTTTGTCACAAAAAAAAAAATCATTTTTTTTTCCAAATTCCTTCATGGTGTTTGTTAAAAATGGAAAACTTTGAAGGTAGACCATGAGGTATTTATTTTTCATTTCAGTCAAGTATTTATTTTTAATTTCAGTTCAAGCATCATGAAATTATTTTCTTTTTTGCTTTTCAAACAGCTTTTAAATGTACTCTATGTGAGACTGCCCTTAAAGACTGTTTGGAAGCTGCAGCTTGTACAAATGGGGCAGCCAGACTAATAACAGGGATTATATGGTCTGATCACATAACACCAATTCTGGCCTACTTGCACTGGCTGCTTATATGCTTCTGATCCCAATTCAAGGTGCTGGTTTTGGCCTATAAAACCCTACACAGCTTGGGACCACAATACCTGATGGAACACCTCTCCTGGCCTTCATCTACCTGGATACTATGATCAAATTCTAGGGCCTTCCTCTGATTGCCACTTCCAAGGGAGAACATAGTGGCCTGGTGCAAAAAGAAGGGCCTTTTCAGAGGTGGTGCCCCAGTTAAGGAATAAACTGAGGCCTACCTGACACCAACTTTTAGCTCCAGGTAAGGACTGTCCTCTACTGCAGGGCATTTAATTAGTGACTGGGGCCTAGTAGTTGTTAGATAGGGATTTTCTCAATTTATAAGCCTGTCCCTTTTAATTTGTTTTTAAATTTTGTATTGTTCACTTTTATGATATATTAATATTTTAATGTTGTATTATATATTGGCTTTTTAATGTGATGTTGTGACTTGCACAGCAAACTCTGTTGTGCAGTAGTTAAATAAATAAATAAAATCTCAAAGTTCCATGACAAGTAACAGAATGAAGTATGCTGAATCTGAAATCTGAAAGCTTGATTCAGAATTTGCTGGTTCACTGATCTCATCTGCATGCAGTAAGAAGTCCTAAAACGGACCTGGGTTTTGGGTGGCTTGTCAACCACCCAACAACCCACACTTGTTGGGTACAAAAGTAACAAAAAGTTATAGAATGCCCCCACAATGGCTTGAATATTCAAACAGGCGGCCCGCACTGCAACAAAACGCCCTATCGAGGAATATAGCCACAGTGAGTTTTTGTTGCATATAAAATAGGTCACCATGTGCAAAGGAGCCATCAGCAAAAGAATTTCATATTTATAGTGTCACTAACCATGGCTATCACATTATCAATACTGCCTTTTATATTTCAAACATCAGTAAATAGTAATCCAAAAAATCTGCTAGACCTGTATTTCATCATACAAATAACTTAGTACAACAAGCCTATTTTTCCCAGACTCTAAAATATAAACTACAAAGCTTGTTTTCTGTGTATCATCATATAATCTATTCTTAGTTGTTTATTAATATTTTATTTATTATATTTGTATCCTGCCTTTAAAGAAATCAAAATAGCTTACATCATTCAATCACAAAAGAGTTCAGCTGGCACTTTGCCTGTTCAGCTCCTGACTAGGGATTGTCACATCACCCAACGATCATGGGTTATACGAAAGTTAAGCAAGCACCTCATAACCCTACACCAGACCTTGTTCCAGACTTCAGTGGATTGTTTTGCTGTGTGAACTGGCCTGCTCTATCTTAATGAAGCATTAACAAAGTATTAACAAATTGAAAGCACCTTCTGCTACCATACCCAATTGTAGTATCCTTTCCTACTGTACTACAGTCCCAATTTAGCTTTCCCTAAATTTTTCCTCCCAGTCTTGCAGTTTGGAAGCATGCAAATACAAGTAGATAAAAAGGTACCACTTCGGTGGGAAGGTAACAGCATTCCGTGCACTTTGATGTTTAGTCATGCTGGCCACATGACCACGGAGACTGTCTGTGGACAAACGCTGGCATGAGCACTGCCCCCAAGAGTCAGACATGACTGGACTTTAATGCCATGAGGAAACCTTTACCACTACTTTACCTAAATTTTACTGGAATGTCTGGTTTGGGACTACAGCAAGGGTGGGTGGGGCAATATATTTCCGCTCCCTCTACACTGTGGTTCTACAGTAGGTTCTGTAAAATGAAGCTCATGTTGGATGCTCCGAACATAGACTTCTAATGTAATGTGTGTCTTGACACCAAGAGGCATGCTCTGGGAAAGCCACCCACCTTCCAGTCATCCTGCATTCCCTCTCCATCCCTGAACTAACTATACATTCTTATCCTGGAAAAACCTGAAACTTAAACTTTGCAGGTTTATTTTTCTTATGTGGAAGTAAAACAAAACAAAACAAAACAAAACAAGATAGTTGTTGGTCACAAAGTAGCTATTTTCACTGAAATAAGCAAAGGAATAAACTTGCAATGTGTTATTTTAAGTGCAAAAGTTGTTTATTCCTCATTGAATTTTGAACCTTAAAGCCTGAGTAGGAATAAATACCTTTTAATGCTTTTATAATAGGCTGAATTTACTTTTTGTTTTTGTTTTTCTCGTTCATTCCTGACACTGGTCTCCTTCTTTCCCTCCCTCAGGCACAGACACATATACATGCACACTCTATGTATATGCTTACAACAAAGAATGGAAGTGACAGACTGTAAAAAAAAGGCATCTACATAACATTTTGGAGTGCAAGGAATTGCAGTTAACCATGCACCAGAATACAACCTTGTCCCAAGTTTTAAAGGCGGCAGGCAGCAGTTGTTTAGTGCCTGTAACATAACCAAACAAGACCAAAACAAACCAAACAAAAATCCCAGTTTATGATGAGCAGCTTGAAGTATCGAGGTTGCTGCATGAAAGCCTATGGCAGCAGCAGCTGCCCACAGAGCTAGGTCAGGCATTCTCAGTTGCACCCGACAGTTAGAATTCTGCCAGGACATGGCAGTGTTTGGAATTCCTTGGTTCCTGTCAACATTTTAACAGTGAAGGTAGGGGAAAGAGGAAGGAACTGTCAGCTGAGGTAAAAGTGAGAATTTGGATGGCTGAGGGAATCACTTTTACTGATGAAGAGGAGGCAAGAGAAAACTTACACTGTAATTCTGAGGCTTACTCAGAAGTGAGCTATTCTGAACATACAGTGACAAACCTATGCATTTGTACACATCTACTCAATGACTACTTTGTTTCTTCCAGAACTGTATGTAACATTTTTAAAGGGAAATTCAGTAATAAAAACCCTGCTGATTTAAGATCAGAATTAAAGTTATCTCATACTGACTTACGCTTGCAAAACCAGGAAATTGGAAGTGTCAATGGATGCCTGAACAGACATGTTCTGTGATCAGTAATGATGAGCTGCGATGTCATAAACTGTGCTTTTCTTCAAGCAACAAATAAGGTTGGGTCATCTCACAGGAGAATTTATTTAGCAGTACTATAATATTTAGCTGCTGTTAAAACCATACAGGACCAACACAATTCAAGCCATTTTTGCTGTTTTCCTGGCATTCTAGCCTTCCCATCTGAAAGATCAAAGGTGCACAGAACTTCCATCAAGGATTTTGGCAGTATAAAAATGTAATTAGCAAAATAAATAAGTTGTAAGCTAGTGCAATTTGTGCATCATAATTAAGATTATGGGGCACATATATGAAGGCATCATTGTAAACTTCTAAATTCTTGGCTTTCTGGATCTTAAACCAATTTGAAATAATGTTAACTCTAGTCTTAAACAGGAAACTATTTTGATAATATATTGAAATACATATACATTGATAATATGTTGAATACATATAAATATACACACAAACACACGTGCATATTCACATGCTACCTGCAGTCTGTGGTTTGCCTCACCGCTTTTGTCATTAGTATCTATTTCGCTTGGGTGCACTTTTATTCAAATTCTACTCCATCCATCCATGCATTCACTCATAGGAGTGCTCCATTTTTCATTTACAAAATGTTAAACATTTACCAATCAAAAGTTATGAAATTTGTGAGGAATGCCATCCAACTCAAATGCTATGAACTGCTGTAAGAGGAGTGATGATAGCTGAAAAATGGAGACTGACGCAGAATAGTGCAGCTAAACCGATATGGCACACTCATAATGTGGTCTGTATGTTGTTTTTTGAAGAAGTCCCTCAACTGTAATAGTATTTAATTAATAAGAGTATATTTATGACACCATCTTTTAACTATCATAATTTCTACCATACTACATGCCAAATTATTAAGGTACCTATTTATACACTACTAAATAGAAGAGATAAAACTTCCTAAGCATGAAGCTCTAAAGACCACTGAACCATTTTGAGAACTATACAGATGCAAGATTATTCTGTTATAATGAAGGCAGAAGAACCAGTACAAATTAAATCTAGCTATAAATCACAATCCTACAAGTGTTTACACAGAAAAAGGTCAGGGTATAATGGGAGTTTATGATTTTTTCTGTATAAACACCAATAGATTTGCACTCTTATTCTATACATATATGCATTTAACCTCTCCATGTATTCTATACATACATACAATCTTGCCTAGCGAAGCGCCTTTAGCAGTGTCCCTCATTTGAAAGACATTTGTATTCAGCCAAGATAATTCAATTGTAAAAAAAGTTTTAACTCCAAACCCAGTCCATGTTCATTCTTTCATGCACATCTGCATGACTGGATTGAAAGGTCTGAATTATTCATGTTAAGATGTATATAAAAAAAAACTACCCTGAAAACTGAAATGCCAGTCCAAATCCTTTGACTTTTCTAGAAAGCTGAAGGACGTATTGCATGTTTTTACACTTGGATCCTACACGGCTACAATATTACTTATACGGGAAGGTCCACACACTGTATATTTTTAAGAGATATAGGTTGCAATCCTATACCCACTTAACCTTAAAGTCAAACTAAAGGAAATGGAACCTTGTTTCTGAGCAGACGCGCACTGAACTACACTGTTTAGGGACATTCCATAACAAAATATGAGAGAAACTGGTGAGATCTAGAACACTACCTCAATATTATTCATGTCATGTGTGTACTGGAAATAATGTTCTTATAAGTTTAAGAAGGATAGAAAATCTCTCCTTTTTATAGAACTGTTCTGTTTATGAAAAAAAAAGTACTTTACCAAATGCTAATGTATTGGCACAGTACTGAAAATAAAAACAAGTCCGATGCCTGAATTAAAACAGGCTTATTCCAGAAAACATTTACCAGACGCACAAAACTATTTCTGCAGAAGAAATTGATAAGAATTTAGTTGTTTCATCCATGGTACATTTACTATAATTGAAAAAAGGGCTACACTCTTGCCCATAGTTATCCATACATAATTCACTGAAATCAGTTGGGCACCCCATGTATTTACAAGAATCTCAACAGTAATAAATCACTGACTTTTCTTCCTATTGAGATATTTTTCTCTTGCTAGAAGACTTTGGGCTACAACACCACAGGTTTAGCAGAAGCTATGCAGTTGTATCAAACCTTGCTTCCTTAACCCCAGTTAAGTGGTAAGAGTGTTCCTGCTAAGGGAACCAGTGAGCTCTCATTTATCTCACTTAGATTTCCCACACATGCCTGAAAAATCTCTAAGGCTTATATCTGTGTCAGTCTTAATCATATTTAAAGATAACTGAGTTTCTTGCAACTCAGGGTTTTGAAATAGTTTCATATTCTCATTAGCTTTAACCATGTATTTTTTTAAAAGCCTTACTTGTCATTATGGAAGACTGTGAGCAAACATGGGACTCTCTAACCAAGAGTCTGCTTTGCCCTGGGTGGACACCATTTTGAATCCACAGCAGATTTTGTGCCACACAAATTTTATCTCCTTGTTTTGCCTTGACTACAGAGCAGAAAATCACCTATTGATTCCGCTTAGTCATGTTACTGTCACACATAAATATTCTATTATACAATATCATGATTTGATTCATATTCAATAATGTTGGCTTACTTTGACTGTCTACTATAGCATGAGATGCTTAGGTTAAAGGAAGTAAAGGAAGTTAAACCTATTAACATAAAAGAGGTTGATATTTGTTTATTTGTCAAACCATTCTACTTCCTCAATGAGAACATGCCAGTTCAGTTATATACTTGCTTGGTTTAAAATGTGCAATCTGCTTTTGACAAAATATGAGTACTTTGCGCATAGTTAGTGCTGCTCCTATATACCAATACTTTATGGTCGTCTTAATTCAGTTTACGATTGCATAAAAAACCTTGTATTAGCTGAATGGAGTTTCCTAAATGCAAGAACTTGTGTTGGTTTTTTGTTTGCGGAAAAATAAAGGCTTTTAAACCATGCAACCCACTCCAGAGACACATACCAAACTGTTAATGGTATATTAACAGGATTTACATTTTAGTTCAGCTTGTCATCTACAGGCATAGAACAGTCACTAGTCTTTCCAAGGTTCGCAGCCTTAAAAAGATCCCTACTGACAGAATTTCTTTATAAAACATGCCTGTAGAAGTTATTTTTAACTACTAGTTTTAAATAGGCAATAACACTTCAAGCAACCAAGTTAAAATCTCGAACAAATTTCTGATTCTTTGGTTTGAGATGAAAGGAAGGTATTACATTTATACAAGAAAATTGCAATTAGAAGTTAGTCCAATGGTAGGTATCAACTCTCCTATTATATTTCATTATTAATGCTGTGTCTAAACTTCTATGACACTTAATAATATGATTATGATGATGTGTTATTGGCTATATAAAGCTTCCCCTTTTGTTACCTCAATGTAACTAGTTTATTTTTATCCTTTCACAGCAAGAGATGCCAGCATAATATGCAGGAAACAGAAAATACTCTATCCTGTTCTTGACGAAAAAATTTAATTAAATTGTTAGTCTTTGAAGCTATTTGTATATGAAATCTTAATAGTTTCTTAAAGTCCTTGTTCCAAACAATTTTCTGAATTAAACTGATGTGTTTGAAAGCTATAGTAAAAAGCGAAAAACAACAACAAACCCATGCTCAGCTCCCCCCAAAATATCTTTAAAAAGCTATGAAAGAGGCACGGTACCATAAACAAAATGTTTAAAATTAGTAGAATTACTGCAGGACAAGTTTTAGAAACTACACATACCATATTAAGAATTGTCATTATCCTTTACAAAAGTTATTAGCATTTATAAAAACATAGTAAAGGAACATCAGTCTTCTTTTTAATGGTAATAATTTATAGAAATGATTTGACCTTAACAGGAAAAATAGTTGAAAGGAAAGTATTTATGGTAAAGCAAAGTATGATTATCTAGCATATATTCCATGCAGTCTCTGTGGAAAAATCCATCTTGCTCAGTCACAGAACTCATTATTTTTCACTGTCAGGCACTGAAAACAAGATTCCCATACACTTATCATCATGAAATATTTACCAATGGAGAAGTGTATGGATATGTATGTGTCCATGCATGTGTATATGCATATATATTTAAGCATGGTTATAGCATGACAATACTGAAGAAGCATTATTTAAAACATCAACACAGTCTTTGCAGCTGTTAATTTAAGCATACCTATTAGATACAGAACTTGTATAATACTAAACTTCTGTGAGATATAGACAGAAGCAGCAAGTATCTTGGTATTTTTAACTGGCAAAGATTTTCCTCCAATAGCCTTTGACACAAATTATCAGAAATAACTGAAAATACATTCTTTTCAATCAAAGCAAAATATATAAATTGAAATGAAATAAGTCAAAGACTCGCATTTTATAGTAAGTGATCTCAAATGATCTTGGCACAGTTACAAATAGAAAAAAGTATTCTTAACTAGAATTGAAAATGAAGCAACATTATTATCCAAGAAATCAAACTCTAAATGTATACAAATCAAAGAGATCCAGATGGAAACCTTCATATACCAGAATGGACACATAATGTAATATGGGTCAGAAGCCAGATATTCCTGTGAGGGGAGATATACATATTTATTTAAATGGTGAAATCCCTGATGGCATTTTCATGAAAATAACCACTGCAACACATTTTTCTATAGTGAACACGATTTCCATAATTCATATCTCAAAATATGCATAGGTAAAGTCTCTTTAGTACATGCTGAGTCCCAACAATAATCAGAAACTCCTGCAAACTAATGTAGTAGAACAGTTTCTTTTCATCTGAGAAGGTATTATTAACATACTAGATTGCATCGCATATAATGTTAATGCTAAATTAATATCTGAAACTCCACAAGTCTGGCAAAATTTTTAGACATTGTCCATATAATACCATATTTAAAGAAATAGCTTCTACTTTCAATCATCAAAATGAATCCTCTCTTTACAACCTTGACTCTGGAGTAAACAGTTCAAGGCGACAAACCACAAATGCCTCAAAAACAACTGCATTAAACGTAACTGAAATTGGCTGCAGCTTAAAAGCTTGTCCATAAACCAAACTTTTTGGATTAAGGCCGATTTGGTCCCACACAAGGGTCAAAGACCTCCTTTCCAGCTGAGTAATACGCTATCTGTCAGTATTAAACTTTGAAATAATTTGCTTCTTAACATGTAATTCATATTTGCTTCTTAACATTTAAATGTAACTTCTACTGAGTTAGATATATCACATTTCAATAAAGGCAAATTATCTCCTTGTCCACGCTGCAGAGCAGCTCTCCTGCAAGGAGCTAATTTCAAGAGGTTTATTTATGGTGTAAGCATCAGAGTCAAAAACTACACACTTGCAAGTTACAGCAGTAGATTTGAGCAATAATCACATTCTAATATTTATAATGGCACCAGTGAAAGCCAAGGTTTTTATATATTTAGCTGATATGTATGCAGAATCAATGAATTTAAGTATAAACTGTATGTGTCACACAAATGATAGAATTAACAAATCAAGCTATTTAATCAAATATAGTATTGTTCATTCATCCCAGTTTTGCTTTAAAGTAATGACACACAACAATGTAACCAATTAAACAAACTCAAAGATTTGAAGTCCTTCCAAATAATTTTGCCTTATGTAAACCAGTTCCATGTCACTGCTAATATCTTTTCACCAACTAAAAGCAAAAACACACGCTTTACTTAGAATACTAAATTTCTGCAGTATTGTAAATGATAGCTTACCAGGCATATAAACAAGCTGACAAACTGCATGAAAATGATCTATTTTGGGATCACAAACAGCATCAAGGATATATTGTCCAAAAGACTCAAAAACTATTTTCTAAACAAGCCATTAACACAACTGTTTATTCAATATATTAGAATAAATTTATTAATGGATAGTTAGCAAAAGAATCTCAGTCGATTTTTGCTAACAAAATAAAAACCCATCTTTAAAACAGCAGCGTTGAGCAAATCACTTCCCTAGTCTCTCTTTCCATCTACCAGACCAAATTATTTCTACTTTTATAGCTCCAAAGCCTTACAACTGCACAATTCTAAAATGCATATCAGTGAAGTGGTGAGAGGCAACACCCATTAAATGGTTCATGAAGAGAAAACTACTGCACTGTGAATGAATCACTATTCCTATTTCTACCTTCAATAATATGGATTCTATTTCTAATATGGATTCAGTAATATGGATTCCTACTGATAACAAAGGGAATACTTACAAGTGACACCTTCTGCAAGCCATTCTTGATTTGTTTTTAGAATATTCTCTTCCTCTTTATAGAAATCTAAGGCAGAGCACCTCTCTCTTCCAAGAATCAAAATTCACAGTCGCAGCTTTCACATGCTCATTCACTCTCAGTCACAGAGGAACACTACAGATAAGAGAACCTGTGATGTAACCAGCATCAAATGCTGCATCAGATGAACCGAAGGCTCCAAGGGGTTATATTTTGCCAAGCAAAAGGTTTTTCTGAGGAGGATTTAAAAAAAAATATATACCACTAGAACACATTTAACTGCACTTCTATTTTTTGTCTTATGAGAGATCATCTGCTTATAATTGGACTATTGTATTAAAATAAAATCCCAATTCCATTCCTTCTTGCTATTTAATTTCATTTTAAAAAATATCAAATTATTCACCATCGTTTTATGAACAGCATAGTACAGTCCAAACTAGAAAAAGGCCATTGGTCCTTTTATCTCCATGGCAACAGCAGCATCTATGGAGGCAAATTCTACACCCTTCCTTACTGCAAAGTCAATATGTAGCAATATACAATGATACAAATTCCTAAAGCAGAGAGATGAGTAAGAATAAGCGAAGGAGAATGTATTTTAGCAATGTGAATGTAAAAAAAGTGTTTTATAGCACTATCGAGATCCAAAGATAGTACATATATCCCACCACACCCCTTTGGTTCATTTTAAAAGCGCTACTTCTTGATCACCACAGTTTAGCTGCAGTACCGAATACAGGTATTTCAACATGCTGTACATGTTGCATTATGAAAAATATGTACACCATCCATATTCAGACAAACATTGTTAAACATACATGTATCCAATATAAGAAAATCACAGCTTTTTACTATGATACTTCAGACATGGCATAGGGAGAAGGGCTCCCAAAACGGAACTTCAAATTCTACTAGGATAGGAAGAAAATGAGTCAAGTGCTTTGCCTTCTTTGAACAAGCATATCTGAGTTGCATTTTCTCTAAGAAATAAGCCCTGGACAGAGATGTGAGCCATCAACTCACATAACAATATCAATTCTGCTTCTGGTGACCAAGAGAAATACCCATTACAGCAATTCAATGTTCTTACAAGATAACTGATATTAATTTTTTATCCCACCTTTTTCTTTTTTTTTAAGGAACTCAAATTGCCTTGATCCTTCTCTTCCTTCTGCTCTCAATCTTATTCCCACAACAACAACCCTGTGAGGTAGGTTGGGCTGACTAAGTGTGGTGTAGTGGTTAAGAGCATGGGACTGGGACTCAGACGATCTGGGTTCTAGTCCCCGCTCAGCCATGGAGCCAACTGGGTGATTTTGGGCCAGTCACAGACTCTCAGCCCAACCTACCTCACAGGTTGTTGTGGGGATAAGATGGAGGAGGAGAATGATGTAAGCTGCCTTGAGCCCTTTGTAGGAAAAAGGCAGGATATAAATTGCAATATATAGATATATAAATAAATATTAACAGACCTCTTTTCATAGCTCTTTTTTTGAGTGTTTACTGCCAGAGTTACTTCTATTGTGACAGTGTATGGGGCTTATGTTCCAGGATGTAAGTGGCAGGTATCTACAACTCGAGCTCCAGTACCAGGGGTGATGGAGGTGGCTAAAAGAGTAGTCAAGAAGCAACAGGGCCAGAGGCAAAGGCAAAGACAAAGTCAGGTACAAACAAGAGTCAGATATTAGCAAGGTATGGCAAGTCCAGAGGTGAAGATGCTTTCAAGTGCAAGCAAAGGTCAGATACCAAAACAGCATGGTAGAACTAGAGGCGAACACAAAAGAGCAGATACCTGGCAAGACATAGAAGGACTGGAAAAAAGAAAGAGTCAGGTACAGACAAGAATCAGTACACAGATAAAGACACTGCAGAACTAGAAGTAGGACCAGGATCACAAAAATGCTAGTGCAACAGCTCATGTCACTGAGATAAAGCTAGGCAGCATTGAATGGCCTTTCATTGCACTTCCGATGGGTTTTATCTGGTTTACCTGATTGCTGTGGTTCTAATCCCTACAAGCAGCTACAAGACCTGATACTAGTCCTGAAAGTACTTGCAAGGTGAACCAGGCTGCCTGAACTATCAAGGGGAGCTACATTGCTCTGCAAATACTGGCAGTCCTTTAAAAACAACAACCAACACTCCCACCGCAACCACCACCTGAGGATGGTATACGGTGAATAGGGCTACAGGCTGGTTCCTCATTTGCTCTGTCATGCTCTGCCATCTCTAAGGGTGTATTTGTTTGTTCTCCTTTAAACTCTCTGGAAAAGGTGCATGTTGCTTTTGACTGGTAAATGTACACAAATTTCATGGCTGGGAAGAAAAATGTTGGGGAGGATAAATTTCCCCTCCACTTCAATCTTAGCCATGAAATTTGCATATATTTCCAAGTTTTAAAAATGGGCACATTAGTCCACACTGGGAAATACACAGACAATTCATGGCTGGGAAATAACTGGAGCTGAAATACACAAAGATTTCATGGCTGGGAACTAGATGGAGTGGAAAGCTGAGTTACATTTCCTCTTCATTTGTTTCCCAGCTGTGAAATGTGCACACATTTCTCTGTTAAAAACCAAAATGTACATTTTAGAGACAGCTAAAATAAAAAGAACACTTAGCAGAAGAAGAACAGGATGAAGAAAATGGGGCATCAGTGACACTTAGAGGCACTCCCTGCCAATATGATCCCATTCCTCCACCTTCTCTCTCTCCCTCTTTTTTAATTTCTATTTTCTGCAGAAGCTGAGATACTAGAGTGCTGAAAATGTGAGGGCACTGTCATCTGTCTGTTCTACACCTCAAATCAAAAGGATTACATTGCTAAGGGGATATTTGTCAATCCTTCTTTGGTGTACCTCCTTTTCCATTACCCCCTTTACTGGTTATTCTAAACAACAGCTTAGCCACTGCATGAACATTAGCCTATATGCAAGTTGCTTAGTCAGTCTGTTACCTACCACACTTTGCTGCCACCTTTGACAGCTGATACAGACAAGGCAACATATATCAGAAAGTTGTTCAGTGCATACTTCTGCCCGTGAAAGATGCTGTCCCACCAAACCACACCACACACCACACCACACAACTGAAGGCCAGCAAAGAGATAAAAGAATAGGTGCATTTCTTTTAAACTGCAATTGGCATGACTGGAGGAGACAAAATAGATTCAGCCACAGGGGACACTCAGATACTTGCTTGTGGAGTGAGTGGAAAG
Organism: Varanus komodoensis; assembly: GCF_004798865.1. Lineage (NCBI taxonomy): Eukaryota > Metazoa > Chordata > Lepidosauria > Squamata > Varanidae > Varanus > Varanus komodoensis. The sequence goes on from NW_025336346.1 coordinate 11,617,528, forward strand.
GAGAAGTAAAACAATTCATGGTGACCCCAGTTCTGTTGAGTGTCTTGTGAATTGTTCTGTGAATGACTAAGCCACAATGGCTTCTTGGCCATCCCATTCATGGGATGTGCAAATGTGACCAAACTGTCTCCCCTTGTCTGATTAAATACTATGATAACCAGTGTTTTTGTAAAAAAAAAAAAAAAAAAAAAAAAAGGTGCTGAAACTCACGTCGCCACCGGCAGTAAGCGCGCAACCACACACACCAATCCCAAGCCGAGCAGCAGAGTGGCGTCCCAAGACAAGCAGCCCGAGCATCTCACTATCAGATAGCAGACACAAAAGCAGCCTGCAGGCACTATGTTAATGATGTTTGCTGCTGATCTGCTATGATTCAAAATCACTTCGTAAAATCCATTGGAAAAAAAGGTGTCAGAACGCTGTTCCGGTGCGTTCTATGACAAAAAAAGCCCTGATGATAACCATCTGTTTTTAGCAATACTTTCAATAAATTACAAGAACAAGTTTTATTCATAGATAATAATAATTCCCGACTATGGAATGCGCTCCTCAGAGAGGTCCGCCTGGTGCCGTCATTGTATGTTTTTCGGCACCATGTCAAGACCTTTTTATTTAATCAATATTTTAATATGTTTTAATGGCAATCAGTTTTTATTGTTGTATTTTATTAATTGCAGCCAGAGTGGATGTGTCAATTTACCTATTTTACTTTGATTTATGTTGTAAGCCGTCCAGAGATGCAAGTAATGGACAGCATGCAAATTCTATAAATAAATAAATAAATAAATAAAATCATGTCTTCAAAGTTACCTCACAGGCTGAAAAAGCTTCAGTATTTAAACAGAAAGAACACTGTCAACTATGTTGACTATTGCAGCAAATGCTAATAAGATTAATATTTTATGTTTAATACTCTATATAATTTAACTAATTCAGAAGAATTAGTTTCTTCCCCTTTGGCTTTGTAATGTTTAACATGATCATTTTCAACTGTCCAATCTTTTAACATCACAGCATCAAGTGAAATGTATCACACCTCTCAAATCGCCTTCAGTTTGAGTGAAGGCTTGAATCTGAAAAAATGTGGAACAAGAGATTACAGACTTTTATCAGAATGGAAGTCTACTAACCAAAATGCACAGATGTGGGAAAAAAAAGTTCAAAGCTGCATATCAGGGCATGGAACATGAGAAGTGTGAATCGTGGCAAACTGGAAATCATAAAGCAAGAAATTAAAAGAATGACATTGCGGTACTTTGTGTGAGTGCACTAAAGTGGACTGGAAGGGGACATTTCCAATCAGACAAACTGTTTTACTCTGGAAATGGCAAATTTGGAAGAAACTGAGTTGTTCTAATATTGAGGGGCAAGACAGCACAGGCAATAGGGGTTATAATGCAAAATCCAACTGAACAGTATCAGTCAAAATTTGTGTTATCAACATAACCATCCTTCAGGTCTACGCTGCAACAACAGATGCTGAAGAAGAAATTGAAAACTTGCTATGCAGGAGTTCAAGAGGAAATTGCTAACACACCAAAACAAGACATGATGCTAATCCTAGGTGACTGGAATGCAAAATAAGAAGGAAAAAAAAAAGCAGAATCAAATGTTTTGGGAAAATCTTGCCTAGGAATAAAAAATGAAGCAGGAAAATAACTCTAAAAATTCTGTGAAGCCAATTGGTTTATTGCAAATACATACTTCAAGCAACTGCTCAGATGATTGTATACATGAACTTTACCAGATAGCCAACAGAGAACTCAAATAGATTATGTAATTGGAAGCTGAAGGTGAAGTTATATTCTTGCTGCCAAAGCAAGACCAGAAGCATACTGCAGTAGTGACTGTTAGTACTTAATTTCAAAAAACAGTCAAGCTAAAGAAGATAACCCACAGAAACATAGTGCCAAAATATATAACATAAGTAACATCCCAGAAGAATTTAAATTCTACATAAAGAACATATCTGCATTGCTGAACTTAATTAACCATGAGCCAGAAGAATTCTGAATTGAAACCAGCTATTTTATTAGGGAAGAATGCCAAAAGATGATTGCTGTAGCAAGAAGAAAAAGCCTAGATGGATGGCAGAAGAAACACTCATACTTGCAAACCGCAGGGAGGAAGGAAAAGCAAAAGCTGACAGAAATGAGATCAGAATCCTGAATGCAACTTTTCAGTAACTGTCACATAGAGACAAAAAGATCTATTACAATGATCAGTGCAAAGAAACAGAAGACAGTAACAAAAGAGGAAAAACAAGAGACCTCTTCTGGAAGAGCCAAGAAATCAAAGGCAAAGTCAAACCTAGATTAGGAATGCTAGAAGACAAACAAGGGAACATACTATATGACCAGAAGAAAATAAAAAGACGGCAGAAAGGATACAGTGAAGAACCGTACAGAATATATGAAAGGATGACAGACTTCTTCAAAGCAGAATCCTATGAAGGGCCTGAAATATTGTTCACATCATCAGGCATCAATAATTGAAACTTATCCAATAAAAGAGGACCGGAACGTGCACTGAATGGCTCTACCCAAGAAACTACATTTAATGTGGAGTCCAGTTCGTGGTGAATCTGAGTGATTTCCCCTTGAAATGCTGTGAAAAACTCTCACAACAGGCTTCTGAAGGTTCTACTTGATCTCCCTTAGGGTCAAGATGAAGGAGACCACAAACCACTTGGAACCGTTCCACTGGGTGGCATTCAGAAGACACAATGCTGGCAGAGAAGAAGGCTCTCCTCACCACATTCATCCCCACAGGGTAGGCTCAATAAAGAGCTCTCAAACATGTCTGATTAGATTCAGCACAAATTTGTTGGAATTCTTGAAGCCACAGATTGTGATGCTATGTAATAAGGGTACATGCAAGGGAATTGTATGTCATAGTAGTGCATGCCAGGCATACAAATTCTTTCAGACACCCATGCTTGTAGTTGCAGTGAGCACACAGCATTCATGGTCCCGTAAGGTATAAGTCAGGAATCTTCCATACATGATAGCTGGGCCTCCTTTATTCCCTCCCTCATCAGCTTTTAAATTTCCACTTTCTATTTCTTTGGAACAAAGCTTCTGGTGCATCTGTCTTTCCACTCATCCTCATCTCCCATCACTAGAGCATTCTTCTTATTGATCAACAGAACAGAGTTTCTGGGGGGGAAAAGCTCTGATATTTCATCTTTGTGAAATATTTACTGGGGCACTCTGCTACCTTGATTAAACAAACTGAAGTTATGCATGCTAAGTATTTGTAAAATGTGCTAATTTATGAGCCAGCACCACCAGTGAGACAGCAAGCTGTCCACCAGCAGAGGAGAGTCAGGATTCCAGCAGGTTTCCCTAGCACATTTGAGCTAACTCCCTTCCAGTGATTCGTGCTATGGAAGTGCTTATTCCCTGAATATTGGGAAGTAATTTGCACACACATGTCAAAATCAATCATGGTAACAAGTGGCATAGATTAATTGAGCTCAAGATATGCTTTTGGTTGACATCAGAAATCAATGGACAGAAGCAGCTGGTCTTCCAGATATGCAAGGCATATGCTGTTTAAGATTTGTTAAAATGGGCATTTTGAAAGCAGTATCAACCATGATGCAGTCCCATTGATATGATGCACTCCCATTTCCCCAATGTAATTAAAAAAATGTAATGAAGGAAAGGATACTCCCCTATCACTTAGATGAAAAATTGTGTCTTTACATCAATGTCACAAGGAATAACTTTCACTATTGCTTCAGCTGTAAGCTTGTAATATTTCACTATAAGGCCACATGCATTAGATATTACTCTCTTATGATAGAAAGCAATAATACAGACTGCAACAGATGAATCTTTTCCTCCTAGCATTTCAGTATGAGCAGCAAGTTGCTCTGCTGATCTACAAACATGGCATTAATCTCACACTTCACAAGTCGGGTAGTTATTGGCTTGCTATGGTAGTTTGCAATGAATCCACCACTCGATTTTCCTCGTTTATACCTGTTTCTAACAAAAATTGCATATATTGTTAGGTCTTGGAGCAACCTGCTGTGATCAGCAGCTGTGCCACTGTGGAAGACATGACTTCTTCTCTGGGCTTACGGGGAAGAGAATACTGAGAAACAAACGAGCTCAAATTTCTTGAAGTTTCCATTACAGTTTGGAAGCAGAGCTGGAGAAGAGGAGGAGGTATCAAAAAGCACTCTCACAGAGAAATCTTATTACATTTCAGGAGACCAATTTATTGCATCACTCTTATTTCTGTCTGTTCCATGCATCTGAACACGCTGCTTCAGCTGCTTTAAGCTCAAGAACAGCTTTAAATTCAGTAACTATTTTAAAAGGCATTTTAATCTTTGTTTTTAAGTTATACTTTAGATAAACATGTTGTATGTCAGCTGTATGCCTTTCAGATCCAAGATAATAACATTGTTGATCAAAGAAACAAAAAGCAAGAACATTTTAACAATTCAAAGTCAGAATATTTGAGACAATACTGTGAGACTAGCAATTAAAAAACTGGACTTTATATTCCAGACTGCAACAGCAACAGTTATACACTGATAACTGCTAACAAAGCAATGCATGTGGAATTAAATAGACTACAAAGTAATTCAACTGCTAGAAAAAACTATGAATTTTAATTGGAAACACCAAAATATCATTTATTTATTTTTAAACTATTTTTTATTTTCCTTCTTTGCCAAAAATGCACTTGGACACAGGGAGTGGCTAATATTTAATTAATAAAACAAGAATGCTCTTGCCAATAGCTTATCGTCATGATGTCATGATGAAAAAGGAGTGAAGAAGGAAAAGGGATTTTTGTGGCATGGACCCTGTACATTCTGAGCTGGAAGACATTAGCTATTGTTATTTTGATAATAATCATTCATTTAAAGATGTATTTTGGAACAACCAAATTAAATTAAAATCAAAATTTACAATGTGCTAATGTCTGTTAACACTGTATGCAGTTTCTTACTTTTAAAGCATTTGCCCCCTCATATGCCTTTAACTGAGTTGGCCACTGGCTGATCAGTCTCCCTCTGTGACTGATCCGCATTGGTTTCCCAGCAGCACAGACAGGGAACCTGCCAAACCTTAGCTTAAGCTGCCAGGATGGAGCCTTGAACCTTTTGCAAGCCATGCTATGACCCCTTCTATGCTAACCCGGTCGGGGCCCAGCTGGAAGGCTACAGCAACAGTGGCTATGAGAAGGTGGTACAACTAGTCCCTGGTTCTTCTCAACTGTAGCCCAGCAGCTTGGACCCTCATATCCACCTTGAACACGGGACCTATCTATAGGATACCCAGACAGTGCTGCTCTCCTCTCCAAGGAGTGAAGCTCACGACTCCTCTGGTAAGCAGGGAGATCCTAAGGAGCAGTCTCCAAATGGTTCCTCAATCCTCCAACCTTAATCTCTAGGAGGACCTATAGAAAATGGCCCTAGATCCTTTAATAGCTACAGCAGATAGAGCACTGTAGTGTGGGGCCTCTACAAAACTGTGGCCTGGCTGTAAATCTTTAACCAGGCTCTGGCTCGAGGATTGCTGTCCAAGGTACTGAAACTTAAGTATCAGGTATGTTTCAACCACCTTTTCCTTGTTGTGTCGCCTTACCTGAGCTATTGCTCAGAGCTGATGATGGGTTCCTGATGGGTTCCTGATGGAACAATTTAGCACTATTTTTTTAAAATTATTATTTATAACCACTATCAAGGTAACATCAGACTGGAAAGAATCTGAGCTACCTGTGCTTCAAATTTAAACCTTAAATTTAAATTTAAGCCCCAGAGAGGTTCACCTGGTGCTGACTTGTATGCTTTTCAGCACCAGGTAAAAACCTTTTTATTTGCCCAACATTTTAAAGCTCAAATAATTTTAATCTGGTTTTATTAATATTAATATCCTCAGTCACACTTTATATTGTTATTGTATTCTTTGATTGTTTGTATTTATTGTTTATTTATATTGTAAGCCATCCTGACACAATTGGATTGTATAGGAGGGGATAAAATATTCTAAATAAACAAACCATGGATGCAATCTTCTTATATTTCTGGCTGTTTCCCCCTAATATGTGAAAGTATATCTTTTGTCAGCATTTCTAAGTCAGTACTCTTTTACAATAGAAGACCAATTTCATTAATTTCTCTAGAAATACAAGACAGATACAACAACAAAATGATCTAGTCTTAGGGTAATGGTCTTAAAGGTAATGTCACTTTCACATTTCCAATAATTGGATAATTTGTATTGGGGTCAGTGAAAAACATCTGTGTCTACTGAAGTGCTATTCAGAAGTGACTTGAATTTGTGATGGAAGCTGGTGAGACCAAGCAAGGTTTTTGTTGTGTTGTAATTCAGACATAATACTCTGGGCTTACTAAGTTAGGGTTTCTCAAACCAGGAAGAAGCATCTTTATACTGACTTTGGGATTTCAGGACAGTCTGTTTAAATCTGGAGTACCCCATTAAGTTGGAAATGAGCAATCCCAAATTATGATTTAACATCCTAGTTAAGAAACCCAAATTAAACTAGTGCTCTCCATGTGGGAGACAATAGGAATGTTGGTTTAAGCAGACTGGTACTGAAATGGCAAAGACTGTGCTCATAGGAGGAAAAGTGAAGAAGCCCAAAGTTTACTAAGCCATGGTTTATCAAGCTGCGTTTCTGCATGTGCACGCGCATGTATATCTCCATATCTGTATCCAAACGGGGCCTTTTAGTGCAATTTTTACAAAATGGTCCACTCATAAGTGACATGGAAGGAAGCTGGTGATACTGCTTGGATCCTTCATGAGAAACATATATTTTGGTAAACAAATAGTGTACTATTCTAATATTGACTTCTTGTTTAAGCTTAGAAATAATTTTCAATGTATTGCTGGTACTTATAAAGACGAGTACACATTAATGAGATGTTTTATCATTTTTAAAACCCTGGAACTTTGTATCCATTTCAGAATAATTGTTCTGCTTTTGAAATGAAGGCAAATCTGTCGAAATGCTGATAAGATTAAATAGTGAAATAAAGTATTGAGTTTTGGTTCATATTAATAGCCTTTAGGGCCAAAATCCTAAGCGCACTGACCAAAATGTAAGTTTTAGTAGAATCAGTACATTAAGGGTGGAATCATAGGTATACTTGCACAGAAAAAATCCTTCAAGCACCATAGTAAAAACAGGGCAAGCCCATCCTATGAATAAACAATATTAAAGTCTCTTTGTATGGTTAACTTTCCTACTAAGGCACCTATGCCATTTTCACATGTATTCAGGCCCAGCCAGGTTCCCCAATGCTGTTCTCATGCCACTTGTTTTTGTACCTAAATGCAAGCCTTCACATGTATCACCATAGGTTTATTTATTTATTTAGTATTATTTTTATTATTTTCTTGACATAAATAGAATACAGAAAGAAGAAAGGTGTGTGTAAAGTATTTTATATTGTTAACTTGTTTTATATTTTATTGTATTATATTTTAATTGATATCTTTGTGAGCCACCCTGAGGCTTCGGCGAATGGGGCGGCATAGAAATTTTCTAAATAAATAAATAAAGTAAAATAAAGTTGTCAAGGGATTTTGAACAAGTATAACCAATACATTCAAGCCCACAAATTTCAAATAACGAAAATATCTATCTTTTTATCATTCAGTATTCTAAGAAAGTTCAGAAAAAGGAAATTATTATTCTGTATTCCAACAATTTTTTTAATTGCTTCAGATCAGTTATAAATAATCAACTACTTTTTAAAGTGCTTCCTTTTACATCCAATTAATTGTACTAGGTATAACAGAATTTCCATTTGTCATTAAATTTTTCAATTGGTCTTCTATTTACATAATTAGTTAATTTTGCCATCATTGTGTACTTATTTTCCCAGTCTTCAATTGTTGAAGATTCTGGTGTTTTCTATTTAGAGGCAATTGTAATTCTTGCTGCAGTTGTCAGATGTTTAAATATTTATTAATTACATTTCCATACATAGAAACATAGAAACAGAGTGCGTCAGAAGGGGTCTCCTGGGCCATCTAGTCTGACCTCTGGCACCAGCCAGCTCCGCTCACGACATGCCCACCATGTGAACGTCCAGCCTATCCTTCAACACCTGCACCGATGGGGCCTCACTGACCTCTCGTGGAAGCCCATTCCACACCCTCAGGGTCCTAACTGTCAGGAAGTGCTTCCTGGCATCCAAATAGAACCTTGGCTCCCTGAGCTTTACTCTGTTGGAGCACATCCTGCCTACCTCTGCAGGGGAGAACAGATCTCTACCCATCTCCGTGTGACATCCCCTCACATACCTGTATGATGCCAACATATCCCCTCTGAGTCTCCTTTTCTCCAGGCTGAAGAGACCCAGTTCCCTCAGTCTCGCCTCATATGGCATCCCCTGAAAACCGGCCACCAACCTTTTGGTCCTACGCTGCACTGACTCCAACCTGGCTATATCCTTTCTGTAATGAGGGGCCCAAATCTGAACACAACACTCCAGTCGCGGGCACACCAGAGTCGCATAGAGTGGTAGTAATACCTCTCTTGATCTAGAAGCCACACTTCTGGCTATGCAACCAAGGGTGGCGTTTGCCCTCTTGACCACTGCATCACACTGCTGACTCACGTTCAGCCTGCAGTCAACCAGTACCCCGAGGTCCCTTTCACAAGTGCTGCTGTCCAGCCACTTGTCACCTAACCTGTACTTATGACACCTATTCCTATGCCCCAAGTGCAAGACCTTGCACTTATCCACATTGAACACCATCTTGTTGTCTCCTGTCTACTTCCATAGTCTGTCCAGATCCTTTTGGATCTGGAGTATCTGCTCCTCAGTTGTGGCCACTGCTCCAGTTTTAGTGTCGTCTGC